>NC_032027.1:14674371-14734422 GCF_001865875.1 Lupinus angustifolius | reverse complement strand
TAATCAATTACTAAATACATTTCTCATTGTTATTATTCCAAAAATTTATATTAGGTATAAGGCAATTTGGATTGATAAACCTATAACAAATCTTATAATTTAAAAGAATCAATCTAACTATGCTACTAATCCTAAATATATTATATCATACTCATATTCAAAATCTCATGTTCTAAAAATATATGAATAGATTTAAAAAAGAAAACATTACACTTTAGTACAATGTTTTAAATACACATATATTCTCAATTATATAATAAAAATCAATTTAATACACTAAGCAAAAATCCTAATTCATATTAGGAAAAATATAGGCGTTATACCCATCACCTGAGAGCCAAGTTGCATTTTTCGTGTTAATTTGTTCTTCTACCACTGAATCTGTCGCACAAGAGTTGATGGTTGGTGATTTTCTTCCTGCCTCCTTAGACTCCCTTTTACTTTCCCAAAAAAAAGACAGATTGTCCCTTGTACGGAGGACCCAGACCTAAGGCCACATCATCGTCACAAACCGACGATCATGTCTCTATACCACCGTTTTCATAATCCGACCACCATTCCCCATCCTCCGAAATAACAGAAGTTGAAGCCGTGATGTCTATTTATTATATTCTGATAAAGTTGTATAAATATTATTGAAGTTGGATAAGTCATTCATTCAGTTAGTTATTAGATTGATGGTGGATCACTGGGTGGATTAGTTAAATTGATTTATATCAAAAATTCTAAAACTTTTATAATACTAACTAAAAGATCGTCCAATAACTTATGCTTTATATTTTAGTCACAATAAAGTAGACAAATAAGTTTAAAATTTAATCAAATAACTAAAATTTTGTTACAAAATAACTTAACAGATGACAAACAAAACTCCAAAAACAACAAATATAACTACAAGTAATTTGAAAGCACAATATTCTTTCTCCTTTTAAGCATAAATAGATTGATCTTGTCATTTGATTGACCAAGTCACCAATTTTATGTGTAAATTAGTTGAATCAAACTGATTCCATACCAATTCTAATTTATGGTCGATCAAATGAGCGATTCAAACTAGTTTTATATCCATTCTAAGTTAGACCCCATACTCAGAACTAATTATTATAATATTGTAGTATTATATACAACTAAGACCCTTGCCCCGTGTCCTGAATCTACCTCTACATTGTAGTGTTGCTCATCTCTTTCTTTTTATAGTTCAATACATTTATCGTTTTAAGATTAGATTAAAATTATTTTAAAAAGGAAAAATTTAAAATATATTATTAGTAATAATGTTATATTTAATTTGGAGAAACTAACAGATTGTATTATTAGTAAGCATAAAATATGATAAAAACTATTTTATATAGCGTCTAGCTATCACTTTTCTTTGTAGTAAAATATAGACACAAATATAGGCAAATACTTTTGAAGGGAGGAGAGAAACCACTTGAAGGTGTTTCAATATATATCAAATTTCATATATTGTTTAATCAACCTGCTGTTAGAAATTTATAATTTTTAATTAAGGTGAACATCATATATTTGATACAATGATATTAGCTATTTATTCCGGGGTTACATTACAAGTGATTTAATTAATGATAACCTATAAGACTTCTAAAACTAATAACATATATGGGCTTAATAAGTGGATACCCAAACGGTTGGCCTATAGGGGATAATGGAAACCCTATAAGTTAACACATAAGGAACAGCTATGGTCTCCAATATACACCAAATCACAAATAGTTTTCACCTCTCTCCGTTAGAGAAAAAACAAAGGTCCCAAAAGGAATTAAGTATTTGGTTGAGGAAGACCATCGTACCAAAACTCCATCAAAAGGTACATCAAAGGAGTAGATCAGAGAATATGAATTGAGGTATGACTTTGTATCCCTGTTTTATATAATATGTGAGAATCATGAGATTCAAGATCCTAAGATTGATATTTCACCAATCATTAAGAAATATCTAACAAGTTGTATCAGAGCTTTAGGTTCTAAATTTTATGGTTCCCCATTAAAGATGTTTTTCCCCAATTTTTTATGAACCCTAATTTTTTTATTTTGGAGATTTTTTATGCTTTCGCTATTGGTTATGAAAATTGAGTATTTATGAATAATGATGATAACTTTTATCTACTTCCGCTTATTTGAATTATGAGTAATTTGTATTATGAATCATTGCAACATGTGTTGAAGTATATATTCAGATCTGTGCATTAACATTGCATTAACTTTTATGACTCTGTTATGTAATATGTATATTATACGTGCACTAATGTCTTACTGTTGGACATTGACTTTGTTACTTCACAGTTTTTGCAATTTGTTAAAGTATATGTATTATATATATATATATATATATATATATGTGTGTGTGTGAGCAATATGTATTTCTTATACATTGGGATATTATGCAATCTGAATATCTGCATATATGTTATATATATAATTATGGTTTGATCAAATATGTTCCTCCATATTTGGGATTTTTAAATATTACACTTATTGTTTTTAATTCTTTTTTAATATGGTTATTGCATAAAACATGTACCTACCATCATCAGCAATAAAAATGTGATTCACCTTGTTTTAAGACACATAAATAAGGATTGAAGTTAAGTTATATATATTACCTTTAAGCTTAATGCTCGTAATTAAATATATATTGTGTATATATTATATTTTGGAAGTGCATATATATATATATATATATATATGTATGAAATAATTGATCAAATATATATAAAAGATATGCTCTTGATGTTTTAAAGTTGGACATGATCATATTCGATTTGAAATTTTTGATAATGATTTGCATATATATTTTTATGCATTTAACTCTTGATCTATTATGTATTTGATTAAGATTGCATCCATTTTTATGTGTTGATATATATGTAATATATTCTTTTTGATTTGGAATTATATTGTGGGATTAAATTTGTTAATCATAAAAGATATCAAATTTGAAGGTTTTAATTTCAAGATTATATTTTTTTTATAATGGACTCATATTGTTTACTTTTTGTGTGGTAATTATTTTTGAATTAATTGATACAATATGTTGCTAAAGTAACCTCTATTGTTGAAAATGATTAAAATACACGGATGGGTATGAGATTATTTATACGAATTATGTTAGGCCCAAAGGAAGACACAATTTGACTAAATAATAACATACTTGTGATGATAAATATGTAACAATATAAAGTTTTTTTCCATGTGAATAATAGTCGGTCCAAAGAAAGACTATTGTTTGATAGAACTAATTGTTAATATTTGATCACTACATTGGGAGTACCACTTACAAATTAATTTCTCTGTCCAAAGACTACAAATTGATGTTGTGTTAGATATCTTATGATAAGTCTATTATGTGAACATGTCTTGTTTTATGTATATTAGCTGATTTGTTTGTTTAAATGGTTGCAACACTTATAGTTTGTTACATTGTTTGGATAACTTGCCCTACAATGTTTAATCATGTATAAAATGGTAATGTTTTTTTAATGGAAAATTCAAAGGGACCATCACTGGATATAAATAAAATATATTTATTATGTGGATATAAATAAAATATGTTTTGGATTAATGTTATGTTGAATCAAACTCAACTAAATAGATTTTCTTTTAGAAAATAAAATTGTTGGACATTTTAAGTGAACATATTAAATAAGAAGTCGCCAAAGTGACATTTTTTGTTGTTGTGAATTCTTCATGATAAATATCAAATGCTAGTGCGTATCTGTATCCATACGAGTATTAATCGACCCAAATGAAGATTAAATATTTGGCCGGATTATATACACACATGTGATGGTAAACATGTGATTATTATAAAGTTGCATATGTGAATGATAAATCAGTCAAAGAAGGTTTTTTATTTGACATGCATTATGATCAGTATTTAACCGTTACAAATAAGACCATCATTAGTGATTGATATGAAATATCAAGCAAATTGTATGTTTGTATTTTATGTGAATAGTGATCGGCCCAAAGAAAGATTACTATTTGGCACAAATTACAAACATACTTATAGTAATAAATATGTGATAATCATATGACTTTCCATGTGAATAGTAAGTCAATTCAAAGAAAGGCTTATTGGTTGATAGAACTGATTATCTAGGTTTGATTACTATATTGAGTGTACCACTTACAAGTTAATATTTTGTCTAAAGACTAAATATTAATGTTGTGTTAGGTAACTCGTGATGTGCCCCACTATCATTTGAATTTAAGTATTAAAGTTGAATGTGAGTTTAATTGCAAGAATGATTGCAATTTGTTTTGTTCTTTTACTAGTACTGCAAATATTTCTGCTCAATTTAAGAACATTTCATTGCTAAATGGGACAAACTTTAAGGTCTATAAGGAAGCCATAGAAATTATTCTTAGCTGTATGGATTTAGATCTAGCACTTCAAGTGGATAAACTCATTTCTACTTTGGAAATCCTCGATGAGGTTAAAAGTGAGAAATGAGAACACTCTAACCGAATGTGTCTAATGATCATGAAATGCTCTATACTAGAAGTGTTTCAGGACTCTATTTTTTAGGGTCAGAGTGCAAGGAAGTTCCTTGAAGAAATAGAACCATACTTTGCCATAAAATGAAAAGGTGGAGACGAGTAGCCTTTTGGCTAAACTCATCTCCATCAAGTATAAAGGTAAATGGAACATAAGAGAGTACATTATGGAGATGTCTAATCTCGTATCAAAACTCAAGTCACTTAAGTTAGAGCTTGATGATGACTTGCTCGTGCACTTGGTTTTGATCTCGCTTCCTGCATACTTTGGGCAATTGAAAGTGAGTTATAACACTCAGATGAACTATATGCAAGAGGAAGAGAGACTGCAGAGAGATAAGACTAAAAGTGTTCACTTAGCATACTTTGGGCAATTGAAAGTGAGTTATAACACTCAGATGAACTATATGCAAGAGGAAGAGAGACTGCAGAAAGATAAGACTAAAAGTGTTCACTTAGCTATGACCTCTCAAAATAAGATAAGAAAGGATAATAAGGATGCTGTGAAATGGCTATTTGTGTTTTTTTCCTCAGAGAGTGTGGAATTGCTCCGCAATACACTATGTCAGACAAACCTAGCATGAATGATGTTTTTGAGTGAAACTGAACTCTTAAGGATATAGTGAGAAGTATGATTAGTCATTCTTCCTTACCAGAGTCTCTTTGGGGGAAGCTTTAAAGACCACAATTTACATCCTTAATAAGGTGCCAAGTAAAGCAGTTAAGAAAGTCCCATATGAGCTTTGGACTAATAAAAGACCAAACTTAAAACACTTGCACATTTGGGGTTGTCCAACTGAGGCGCGACCTTATAGGCCGCAAGAAAGAAAATTGTATTAGCTGTTATTTTGTTGGTTGCGTTGATCGCTCTCGGAGCTATAAATTTTATGATCTCACTTCAAGACTCTTGTTGAGACGGGAAATGCAAGATTTCTTGGGGAAGTTGATTTTGGGAAGGAAGAGAACATAAGGAATGTTGTCTCTGAGGAAGAACTTGTCACTGATGGTGAACAAGTTCTTGTGCCTATTACCATTGAAGGAACAATTTGTAATAGAAGATAATGTTTAGAATATTGTTCCTAGCGATATTCTTGAACATGACAACAATGAGGTTCTCCTTCAAGTTCCTATAGAACAAATTCAACAACTTCAAGAAGTAGAAGTGTCATTAAGGAGATCCACTAAAGAGATGAGAAGTGAAATTCTTGATGATTATATTATATTTCTTCAAGAACATAAGGATGACATTGAGTTAACAAAAGATGATCCATTGAACTTTTGTCAAGCCATGAAAAGTTCTAACTCTCAAAATTGGATCGACGCCATGAAGGATGAGATGAAGTCTATGCATGATAATGACGTTTGGGATCTTGTCGATTTACCTGAAGGTACGAAATCTATTGGTTGCAATTGGATATTTAAAACCAAGAGGGATTTGAAGGGTAATATTGACAGATATAAAGCTCGTCTAGTAGCTAAAGGCTTCACTCAGAAAGAAGACATTGATTAAAAAGAAACATTCTCTCTAATATCTTCAAATGATTCTTTTAGAATAATATTGGCACTAATAGTTCATTTTGATTTAGAGCTACATCATGGGGAAATTTATTTTGTATGTATTCAGATACTGAGAGATCGCTCTCAAGGTATCCTAAGGTTATCAAAAGAAAGCTATATAGAAGAAAGCTATATAGATAAAGTCCTAGACAGATTTGGCATGAAAGACAGTAAACCAGGGGATACCCCTATAGCTAAGGGAGACAAGTTTAGTCTCGAACAGTGTCCCAATAATGACCTCAAAAGATACGAGATGCAAAAGATTCCTTATGCCTCTGCAGTAGGAAGTCTAAGGTATGCTCAAGTTTGCACACGTCTTGAAATAGTAGTTGTTGTGGGAGTTTTGGGCAGATATTTGAGTAATCTTGGAATGCATTATTGGAAGGCATTCAAACGTGTTATGTGTTACTTGAAGAGAACAAAAGATTACATGCTCACTTATCGGAGTCTGATAATTTAGAGACCATTGGGTACTCTGACTCCGATTTTGCTCTATGCCTAGACAGTAGACAATCAACCTCTAGATCTGTGTTTGTATTGGCTAGATGTGCTATCTCTTGGAAGTCTACAAAATAGACGCTCATAGCCCCTTCAACCATGGCTGCAGAGTTCATGGCTTGTTTTGAAACATCAGACCATGGCATATGGTTGTAGAATTTTGTCACTGGTTTACGTGTGGTGATGGTATTGAAAGACCATTGAAAATTTATTGTGACAACAAGTCCGGGTTCTTTACTCCAACAACAATAGGAGTTCTACAAAGTCAAAATTTATTGACATAAAGTTTCTAGTTGTTAAAGAAAATGTTCAAAATGGACAAATTTCTATAGAACATATATGGACAAATTTTATGCTAGCTGATCCACTGACTAAGGGTTTGGTGCCTAAAGTTTTTCACGAGCATGTTGCTCATATGGATATTGTTCCTTAGGATACCTTAGTTTAGTGAGAGTCTATATGTTTTATGTTTTGCTTTGGATAATATATATAGTTTTTATGCATAATAAAGTTGATGTTTATTGTTTTATTTTGAAATTGTGTATTGTAACTATTGTATTGCAATTAAAGACTTTGGATTGAGCTCACTAAAGAATAAAGAAGGACCAGTTGGAAATAGACATGTTTGATATCACATTGCATGAAATTTCCATGTCACTCATCCATATTTGATCTATGTCATTGAGTATATTAATATGTGATCATCATGGTTGAGTCACGCTTGCCTGTGATGAAAGTCGCGTGGTTCCATAGTTGATATATGAGATGAACCAGATTGTATTAAGGAGAAGTCTAAATGTAAATAGCATACGGATGTGCGCATAAAGAACCTCTGATATGATTGTATCAGGAAGATATGAAGCCCGGTGGGAGATTGTTAGAAATTTATAATTTCTAATTAAGGTGGGCATCATATATTTGATACAATGATATCAGCTATTTATTTTGGGGTTACATTACAAGTGATTTAATTAATGACAACATATAAGACTTATAAAACTAATAACAAATATGGGTTTAATGAGTGGATACCCAAACGGTTGGCCTACAAGGAATAATGAGAACCTTATAAGTTAACACATAAGGAACGGTTATGGTCCCCAATATATACCAAATCACAAATAGTTTTCACCTCTCCCCATCAGAGAGAAAATGAATGTCCTAAAAGGAATTAAGGACTTAGTTGAGGAATACCATCATACCAAAACACTCTCAAAAGGTATATCAAATGAGTAGATCAGAGAACGTGAATTCAAATATGACTTTACATCTTGGTTTTATATAATGTGTGAGAATCATAAGATTCAAGATCTTAATATTGATATTTCACCAATAATACCTAACACATGCTACAATACTTAAAAATAACATACTAAACTTGTTTAAATTAACTTCTCATCAATGTATTGTTTTCGTCAGATACGATCAAAACCCAAGTGTCAAATTATTTTTGTGAACATAAATATACAAGGTGTGAAATTTCCAAGTGGCTACAGCTGCAGCTATTAAATCGCATCACATGGTGATACATGCAGATAGCTATGTCTTCCAAAACCTTAGGTTTCTATAAATTGCATGGCATTAAATTCACATTCACAGTGATTCTTTCTATCTATCTCAACTTGAAAGTTGCAGCTGAATCCAAAGGGTATATGAACCCACCACAACATGTGCTTCTGAAAAATGCACCATAAAGAAAAAAATAAATATCTTACCCTTTCAATCATTTATTATTTCATAACGCAGCTTTGTCTTTAGGGAACTTAACAGTGACTTCTAACTGTTATATATGAGTAATAAAGGTTTGATTTTAGAAGCAGCTTTTAATAACACCTTGTTGCATTGCCTTTTCTTTTGTTATGTCAAATATTATAGCTTCAAAGTATATTATAAGTGTCAACAAAACGTTGGTCTAGTAGTGTAAGGTCCAATTAGATTCCTAAGGTCGATGATTCGATTCCTATGAGCAACACTTGTTGGGAGGGGCAATCACGAACCCAAACCTAAAAAAGATTAGTTTGTTACCCAAAAAAGTGGGGATATCTTTGGTAGTACAAAAATATATATATTACAAGGAAGTATCAGCAACTACTGTTTGATGTTTGAATCTGTTTTTCACGTGTGTGCCATAACTTTTTTTTTTCTGTAACAAACATTTATAGCATAGTTTGCTGAGGATTGAGACACATTTGTGCGCATGCACACACAAAAAATAAACAAATAAAAATTTGCCTGAAGCTATTAATATTTATAATCATGAAGCCATGGTGTGTCTGTATGGTATGGTTATAGGTTGAAATATTCTCAAACACAAGGGTTTTTAGAAATAAATTATGAATTTGGTTATTAGCTCATTCGATTTGGTTCCTAACATTACAAAATAAAAACTAGGCAATGACTTTGAACTTCGTGCTTCAAGACCATATAATAAATTGTTTTAAAATTTGGTCAACTGAGTCAATTTTCTTCATGAATTGGTCTAATCAATCAATTTGATCTTTCCAAATCTACAATATTTGACTTTAGTCCTTTTGTCAAAGGCTAAGCGATCATTTTTATCAGGAGCTGGCTTGTTAATGCTCTGCTAGATAAAATTGATTGAAAATTGTGAAAGTGAGAGACTAAAATTGTAATTGTTGTTTTTCTCAAGTTTTTTGCTTTTACAATGTAGAGGAAATAGTAAAGGACATAAGGTATGCATGCAACCATGTATTGATTATTGGAGTAATAACGTGTTCCGGTAGTATGTAGATGAAGGGCTTAAGGAATGAAGTGTAAGAGGTTGTGAGTTCGATTCTCACTCTAACAAATTAAAAAAAAAGTTAGAAGGTTATTTGATGATCAAGGTGAAAAATTGGAATGAAAAATATTAATGGTTCGAGTCTCACCCACAATAAAATACTAACCTATCAACCTTTAATGATTAAAAAACATGTCTTGCTTGTGTATGCATTCTTCATTTCATTCATGAAAGTGAACAATTTTACTTTTGTCAAAGTTGGACTAGATTATTATATGTAGGTGAAACAAAAATGGAAATTTATCATTCAACTAGAAGAATAAGGGACTGCATTTTCTCCCTTACTTTCTTACAGCTTAGAAGTCAAGGTGTTTTGTCTTATCTCAAGATGCTTATTGTAAAGAAGAAGGGTACCCTCCAGAGCCAGAAGCTTATCAGAGAAATAGAATGTGTAAAATGGAATATTAGAATTTGAATAAACATGAAGCCTGTGGAAACAGAAGAGTTATTTACCTTTTTGACCAACAAAAGGGTTTCTTTCCATTCAACAAAAAGTAGTTAGTTAAACCTCAAAAATGGATTTCACTTCCATGAATATTCATAAGGGATATACAATAAATTAATGGAAAATGCATGATATACATATTTGAGAATTACATTACCTCACATGTTTATGAAAATGAAAATATGCATGGCATGCATATTTAAGGACTTTTGGCCTTTGAATAATGTTTTTTTGAACAAATGGTTGTGTAGAACTTATATAAGACACCATATTGCATGTGATTATAATTATTTGTTGTTTTATATTGTATGTCAATTTGTAAAATGAATATATCAAGGCATGCGATTTCAAACCATATTTCACATCAATGAAAACATATCATGTTAATAAAAAAATTAAACAATTATTATTTTTTCTGTTTTTATTTCAATATCATTGTTGTAGAAATGGTTTGGGACAACAAATCTTTATTCGCAGGACACTGTATCCTTTTTCATGGCATACATATGTAAGAGGAATGTTTGGTAATATTCTGCATGAATGACTTCTGTCTTCATTTTCTGTAGGTTAGAAATATATAAACATTCACCATATAAAATCACTAATTATTTATCATAACTTTGTCAATACTAAATTCTTGGACACAAAAATAACTTAACGTTTGTTCTATATCTTTATCTTATTACTGTTGGTATATTAATTATTACCTCTGGAATAAAAAGAGGACCTATAAATGTACTAAAAATCTGAAACCCCATCACATGCCATTCTTGTGTCACATATTGTAGCAATAGAGGTCACCAACCCTACAAATCCCTCTCACCATCTTCAAAACTCTTCCATCAAAATTTGAGTTTGACTACTCTTCTAAGAGAGAAACAAAGAAAGATAGCCATAACATTCTATAATTAACATGACCATCACAAACTCTTGTGTTCTGTTTTTCCTCTTCTTCATATTGCCCCATCCTTTATTTTCTCATGCTGGAATTTATTCAGGTAAAGAAACAATAAAAAGGAAAAAAGAGAAGAAAATGATAAATCTCTTGCTTTTCTCTTTACATCATTTCCCTTGAAACTTATTTTTATGTCAACAATGTTTGCAGGTCCTTCAACACAAATTCTGCATTCTTCCCATGCAAACAGAAACATTTCCATGACAGAATCAGTGAGAGCAGAACATGCAACCTCCACCTCTAGAAATTTTTTGTTGAATGGTATATAACCTTGTAACTATATGTGCACTTTTTTCTATGAGAAAAAAATTTATGTTGCCACTATTATTTATGTTTTATCATTGTCCACTCTTCAAAACAAAAAGTAATACAAATGAATGATAATTTGACTGTGTATAAATTTTTAGACCGACAATACATAAATATTAAACTTTTTTTCAGTTTACGATTATCTTTTTTTGTTCCAACCTTAGATGAAAATGCTGGTTCTTATTTGTATATTCTTTTATAAGTATCAGGTTCATGCACAAAGAGGGATATAAGTATATCACAAAGTACAGGTTCTACATCTGGAATACCACAGTACATTGTGCAAATTGTGAACACTTGTATTTCTGAATGTACCCCTCATGATATTCACCTACACTGTGGTTGGTTTGCATCTGCAAGAATAATAAATCCAAGATTATTCAAAAGGGTCAAGTATGATGATTGTTTGGTTAATGGAGGGAACCATTTAGCTTCTACTCAGATCATTAGGTTCACGTATTCCAATTCATTCATGTACCCTCTTGCTTTTAAGTCTGCCAAATTTTGCTGAGTCCAATGTATAAATCTCAAAAAAGAAGAGAAATTTAGATATAATGTCAAAAATACACAGATTTCCAAAAATAATAAGCTTTATTGTCTAAAACATGTCCACAATCTTGTTGTTATTAACCAGTGAAATTATAGCACTGTGCCATTTCAAATATGATGCATGCACCTTTTTTTTATGAAAATTTTAGAATAGTTATCATATCTATAAATTTCTAGTTAATAAAACGTATTATTTGATTGAAAGGGTATTGATAATCAATTTCTACCCTACTAACAGCATAATAATACACCTTATTAATAAAAAAAATATTGTACATAGTTTATCCAGTATAAAATGATGTAAACAAAATTGGTGTGGTTAAATTTTAATGAGCAATGTTCACCATTTTACTAGTATATTGTGCCTCAGATTATGTCTATTATTGTGTTTTATCATTTTCTATAAAAATATTTTTTAAAATAAATAAAATAATATATATGTCATATTTTTACTGGCTAGAAGAGATAAGTTATCTCCTGATACGAGGAGATATGTTATTTTCTCCTCCAATTCCCTATTTAATAATACACACCTCAAAACTAGTAGTTTTGTTGATATAGGGTTATTACAATTTTAACATAGTTATGATCATGCCCAACTCAAATTTAGATTAATTAGCACTCTTGTGATATCTGAATATCAAGCTATTTATATAATTAAGAAGGGATAATATATGATTTTCTTATGTGTTTCAATTTGATATTCATATAAATACTACTCATACATAAAATGCTAAATAGTGTTATTTTCTCTAAAAAAGAAGGAAAAATAGTTTTTATTTACTTGGTATTGTTTATGGTCCCTTTACAAGTTAGAATTTAGCAGAAATACAATTGTGGGATGATTATGATATTTTTCTTTTTTCATTTCTTCTCTTCCAAAATCAAGTCAAACAAACTTGTGAGTTGGGTTTTGGAAGATAAGAAATGAAAAAGAAAAATTAAGAGTCATCTTACAATTATATTTCTTTCTGTTGGAGCGGAAGACCCAAGGAAAAAATATAATAGAGAAAATGACACTGAGAATTTAATGTGGTTCGACAATTTGCCTACGTCCACAAGTGAAGAGCAACAAGGATTATTCCACTATGATAAAAGAGAACTACAGGTGTTTCACTTCCTTCCCAAAACTTAAGTACACCAAATTTCACTCTCACTCAAGTATTTCTCACACAATTAAAACAAGAGAACAATAAGATAGAATATGCACTAAACTAAGTATTTGGTGTGTCTTACAATGGTGTGAAACACTCCTATTTATAGCCAAAGCTCTTGAAGATTATGTGGTCAAAGGAAAAAAAGGCATTAATGTTGATTTCATCATAGCCACTTCTTTTTACTTGACTAGAAATTATCCATTTCTACAAGATAATCTTTAATCACTTCTTTTTTTATTAACTCAAGAAACTTTTCTTCGTTTATTTTATTTTATCCAATATTCAATAATTTCATATATCTCAAATCATCTAACAATTAGAGTTGATAGGCTAAAGAAAAAGGAATTGCATTTCAAGGTAATACATATTGAGGTCCTCTAATTCAGCAATTGCTCATCGAATTTTCTTATTGATTTATGTGCCCTTGTGTCTTGATTCACGAGCCATTGTAATTACAGCTGTAGGAGAAGTAGCGAGTAAAGTGAAGTACAAAATTCGTGAAATAAAAATAAGCTAAGAGGCATCAATTTTGTGTGGCTCTTCACTCTTGAGTGAAAGACTTGATCAATGGACCACCAAATTAACTTGTAGCATGTTTTAGCTTGGGGAAGTTTCACTTAGGTAAGTTTGCGAATAAGTTATGGAAGAATAATGAATAGAAGAGAAAGACTTTAAAGCCATAAAATATATTTATAAGATGGTTCTTAAGTCATCTTTTTTCCTTTATTCCCTTTTTAAGACCAACTCGCAAATAAATCCTTAGAAAACATCCTTCCCAATGCACACCCCATATAATTTATAAAATGATTTACAATTTAAATAGATTTACATTAATTCAATGACATTCCATTTAATGGAAGTTTTGTAGCATACTCATCATAAAAAAGATGTCGATGAATATCATTTTTTAAAATAGATTCAGTTCATAGTACCATATAAAATTGTGATACATAGTTTTAAAAAGACTTAAAAGATAAAGATTTTAAAATATATTTAGATAAAAAATTATCATAAATAATAAAATCTAGGTTCACATTCCAATATTGAAGAGGAATAGGACAAGAGCTCAATCATCATTTTTTCTATATTTTGTTGTAAGAGTGTGAGTGCAACACAAAATACAAAATAGAGATAAATATTTCATTTTGTAAACTAGAGGATGTGTCATTGTCAACATGAAAAAACTCAAAGATGATGAATGCAATTTCCCCTTATGGAGATTCTTCTCAAGTAATAGAGACAAGTGATTTTTTCCTTTGTATTGTAAGGGTAAAAATGTAATCTCATTTTAAATAAAAAGAATATAAATGTTATTGTTATTGTTTTTCTTTTACTTTTTTCATAGCACTTATGGAGAGGAGTCTCACTCGTTTCCTCTTTGGCCTTAAGTTGTTTTAAAAAATAATTTATTATTTTATTTACAATTGCACCCCATGTAGTATTTCAATTTATGAGCTAATAAAAAAATGTTAATTTCATTTTCATCATTTATTAACAAAGGTTAGGGAAATACTATATTTGCTCTCTCCCCTATGTAAAGACCCATCAAATGAAAGTCTCGTACAACTGCATTTTTTAATCGCTTAAGATATCATTTTATAGCTTATATGAATGTTAGGAATTAAAAAATTCACTCATAATTTTGCTCGTTATTGACCAAACATGGAGAATGGCATAATGAATAACATACAATAGGATACAAATCTTTTCCCAAATGGATATTAAGTTGAGGCACCAATTATAACATTCTTTAAAAGTTTAATAACTTTCTTGAAATTTCTCAAATAGTTAAGAAACTATTGATTAATTTAAAAAATTATGGGACCCCTTTAGTCTCTATGAAAAACTATTATTTAATTCCTTAAAATCACAAATATGGAACATATTATATTTGGATCACTTGAGATTTTTTTATGGACTAAGTTTGTACATGATTTATTTTCTAGTAACTAATCATGTGCTAAAATGAGAGAAAATGATACAAGGACTAAGAATCTCATGTTTAAGATCCAAATGGACTATAAGACTACTTCTTTTAGGGAGCAAAAGTATCAAAATGTTTTTTTCAATGATCAATTTCAATATTTATTCTTTATATTTAATTTTTAAAAGCATTAATAGTTTAATACTATTAAATTAATTGATGGATATATGTTTGTATAACTCAACAAAGCTATAATCCTCTCAAGCATAAAAAGTGTTGTAAGAATAAGATCATCATTTTAAAAGAAAAAAAGGACAAATGTGTACCAAAAAGGCAAATCAATACACAATACTTGCCTACGTATTAAATTAGGAATTCAGTTAAAATATTGATTAAAAAAATACTTAATAATTAAATTTTTAACTTAAATACATTATTTTCAATTAAACCCAATTAATAGTATATAGACTGACATAATTGTCCGAGAGCATATTTGCTCCTATTAAATTATTATTAAAAAATAGAGTAAATACTCATTTTAGTTCCTCATATTTTTTTACTTTACCAGTTTAGTTCTTCAAAAAAGAAAAAAATTTAAAATGGTCCAAAAAATTTAAATGTAGATCAAATTAGTCTATCTTAGGGTCAAATTTGTCTCTACCAACCATTTTAGGTTTTTTCTTTTGTAAAGAACTAAACTAGTAATATCAAAAAATATGAATGACTAAAATAAATATTTACTCTTAAAATTAACCGAATAATGTATGAAATAAGGTCCACAGAATAAATGTATATAATTTATCCATTCAACACAAAAATGAGTTTGATTGGCCTGCTCATGCTAGGAAATGAAATGGCTATGAGATATTTGTTGAGCACAAAGTTTTCAACACAACAACATTATCATCATGTTACCTCTTCTCTTGTACCAAATTCCCATAATAATACTTATGATGGTGCAATTCCAACCAAGGTGGAATTAAGAAACATAAAGAACAAGTGTGTTCAGAATGTGAAAAGCCTTGTTAACACTCTGAAGTTGTCTACTCCACTTGAATCTCTTCATAGAGGCAATTGGGTCAAGCTCATTTGTGGTGCAAGTTTTGAGGTATAATAAGTATAACACCCTAAACACTCTCTAATTACTTTCACTTATTCATACCTCAAAAATGAGTATATCATCTATTTGTGTAGGATGTTGTTGATATCAGAAACCTTAGTCTTGTTTACACTCTTGCTGGAGGTAAGCATTTCCATCATTATAATGTGTATATAATTAAGTCATACAATATCTTCAATCTACCAACAAGGCGTTGGTGTAATGGTGTAAGGCTTCATTGATCCCCAGATAGACCAAAAGGTCAAGTGTTTGATTCCTGAGCGACACCTGTTATAGTGGTGAGAGAGGCAGTCAGTCAAAAGAGATTAGTTCCTTACCTATAGAGTGGTGAGAGAATACCTTGGTTATATAAAAAAAAATATCTTCAATCTAATTGTAGTTACCCGGAACGAGTATATGGTTCAATAGAGGATGCAGTTTGTCATTTTTTACATTAATTTTATGAATCCTTTGTATGACGAGCCCGATACATCGTACGCGGTATGGTGAATTCGATACATGACACATAAGGTAAATGAGAGACTTATATAGCTACTATTCACTTCATGGTTTATATAAAGTGGTGTTGTTCGGGTATCTTTTATCCTTGCACCCAAATCAATCTAGGTTTTGAGAGAGTTTGTTAATGACACTTGATGTGCACTACTTTCCTTGAGTATATATAATTTAGTAATATAGCCAAAATTTTATCATTTGAGTTTTGATTGTTCCTATTTTTTCATTTATGTAAACTTGACCTTATGGAGTTCAGTAAGGAATTTGATGTGGTTTAAATTGGATTATATGGTTGCAGTTGACTGCATTGACTGTGCCGCTGATGCATCGGTAGTCAGCGCTGTGAATGAAGGAATTGAAGCTGCAAGGGATATAGTATGCCTCCGAAGGCCATGGGTGATGATTAGTGTCAATGATGATAAAGATCTTCACTTTCGCAAGGCTGGTAAGAGATTTCTTATTGAGTTTAACTGTTGAATATATTGTCAGCATCATCATAGGTCAACAATCTTGTGATTATCATATGATACTCAAATATGCTGTCATTTTTCATGTATTATATGAAGCATAGATATCATAGCATTTGACTTATCATGATCAAATTTCTACTTTAATATATAGTCTTACATATAAAACTTTTGGAGTGGTTGCACACTTATCCTGTTATTGCAAAGAATCTTCTTTTGTTAACCAATCCTTATGAGTAGTATATTGCATATTTGCTCCACATATTTAGATTTGAATACCTGTAATGTATGATTTTGATTGATTGTGTGGTAAATTCAAAAAAAAAAGTTGTAAGTCTTTTACAGTTTAGCTTCCGGCAGTGGAATAAATCATGATCCAGAAAACTTCGAAATAGAACATATGATGTTCAATTTAGGCCTGGATACAAGTCAAACATTTCCCAAGCTAACTATGTTTACTAAGTGTGCGGCTAGAGGCTATCATTTATGTCAACATTGATCAAGTGGTAGTTTAATCTTTAAAGTATGTGCCTAAGCTTTTTCTTTTAATCCATAATCGTGGCGTTAGGGAAAATGAGCTCAGACGAGTTTTAGTACTGAAAACCGAACATAAGCTGAGCTGAAGAGTCTGTTCTTCTTATACCGGGGTTTTCCTTGCACATCATTATTGTCATATTACTTCATAGTGAATCGGAGACAGGGGCTATCATAGGTGGAATTCCATATCACTATGAAAGCTTGAACATATTTTATGATCATCATATTAAAAACTTTTCTGAAATGCCAAGTTCCCCACACATGATACAAAATTAATCTGTCACCTTTTGGCTAATGAATTTGCAAGTAATGCCTGAACAGAATTTGATCCAGAGGACTGTCCAGAAGACTGTTCAAGGCCTTGCGAAAATGTTTGCCCTGCTAATGCAATATCATTCCAAGGGAAATCGACATTCGGAATTTCATATAATACTGAAGCCCCAAGATTGCCAAAGGTTTTTAACTTTATTTTACCTGAAAGGGTTTGTTTTAAACATATAAGCTATCCTTTTGAAGAAAACTATAACTAAATTGTTTAATTGGCTTGAACACGCAGGATGGAGTCATAACAGAACGATGCTACGGCTGTGGTCGCTGCCTTCCAGTTTGCCCCTATGATAAAATAAGTAGGATATTTTCATGTTCAATTTGAGATTATAAGTTCCTAGCTTTCTCCTAAATACTTATTTCAACTTGCCATTCATCCAGGAGAGGTAACATATATAAGAGATGCTATTGCAACTGCCGATCTCATCAAGAGAAACGATGTTGATGCTATGGAGATACATACAAGCGGGAGGTAACACTAATGATCGAATAGATTATATACACAGTACTACCAAGGACTAAGGAATAACCATAAATGAATCACTGTGTAAATATGTTTCACGATTGCTACGCCGAGAGTTTTATCAATCAAGTAATAAAGGGGTGATTCTCAAAAGGAATGTGATCATTGGGCTTTCTGCGGTGGAGGAACAGGCCACACAGCTTAACCAACTCCTCATAGCTGAACTTTAGTTTATTTATTTTTCATTTGTCAAAGCAAAGGGATTTGGAACCATTCAGCAGACTTTATGAATAGAACAAACCTCAGTTTTCAATAATTGGTTGATATCTCTAAATCCTTTTCAATGTGATTTATGATCCTTCTACAGGCAAAGTACAATGTTCGAAGAACTCTGGTGTGCTCTAGGAGATTCAGTAGGAAATTTGAGGCTAATAGCAGTAAGTAGTGCCTCCAACCTGTTCTAATGTTTAAAGGGTCCAAGCAATACATTTTAATAAATGCTTAGCCTTAAGGTTATTTCCTTCTGAATTAAGAATTTTACTATGGAAATGATCCAGGTTAGCTTACCGAATGATCGAGATTCAACAATATCGTGTATGAACAAATTATTCTCTATTATGAAACCCAATCTTCAAAGCTTCAACTTATGGCAGGTGAGCCCTTTTTTCGCATTGATCAATAGTTTGAAAATTAATTTTTTTTCAGAAGCTAAACTTTATTTCATGTTTCTTATAACAAATCCAACTCTCTGATATATAAAATTAAGTTGGATGGCCGTCCGATGAGTGGAGATATCGGGAGAGGAGCAACAAAGGAATCAATTGCCTTCGCTGTTCAATTGGCTAAAGCAAAAGAAAGACCTCCAGGTTTGTATTCACAATTCAACATATGGTCCTTCAAATCCTTCAAGGTTTATCTATTAATGTTTCACTCCCTTAACATTATAGGTTTTCTTCAACTGGCTGGTGGAACTAATGCTCATACAATTGATGGATTGAAGAAAGAGGGACTTTTTCAAACAACATCTATTGCTAGTAATGTTGCTTACTTTGTTACTTTGTTTCTCCTCTTGTTACTCACTATTTTTCTGTCATTGCATCATATTATAAGCCTTATTTTTAGTTAACTTTTTCTGTGAGTACTCAGATGGTGAAACTTCAACAATTAGCTCATCTAATTCATCACATGCTTTAATTGGAGGTATAGCTTACGGTGGCTACGCACGAAAGGTAACATATATTATAACATTTAGTAAACATGTCAGAATAGAACGAAACATATAATATGTTATGTTCTAGTTGGTGTATTTTATGAATAGAGCAGAATAGAACATCGAATTTAAAAACTTTGGTTGTACCAAAAGTAGTGGAACCAAAGACAGCATAATAGTTTATCATGTTCGAACTGCATCCCAAACACTACCATAACTTATGATAATCATTTTTTCAGATTGTTGGTAGGGTATTGAGATCCATGCAGTCTCAACATGGTGGAGCTGCTCCAATTGAGGATCACCCAGAGCATCTCTTAATGGCTCTTAAGGAAGCACTTTCTTTGGTTGGACCTGTTAAATGTCTACAACCCATGGCTGCTCCACAATCACAATCACACATGGTTTGAACTATAATGTCATAGGGACAAAAGCAAATCAAATTCAAAATGGTGCAAGTTTGACTTAGAAACCACCATTTTTTTAATAGAAAAAATATAAACCTCAAGCCTGCATATCAGAAACAAAAAAGATTAAGCATCTAGGGGATTGAGTTGTTAATGTTAATATTTCAGCCTTCAAATTCAGTGTTTTAGTCTAGTTTCTCCTTTTTTATTTTTCATATATTCTTCCCATGTGTTCTCCTGAATTGCAAATCAGTGTTGGGGTATGTGATAAACATTGTGCTCCCTGTAAAATCTGAGAATAATCATAACACATCATAAAGATATAATTAAATTATTATATAACAACAACTCATATTTAATCTGATTAGGTAAGATTAGCTGCATCGATCGGAGACTGTTATAATGTTTTATCGTGCATATGTTTAAAAAATGATATCTCCAATTTCATAGACCATATGGGTGCTTACTTGAAAATTATCTATAAAAAACTTAAAAATGCATACAATTTATTTAAGCTCTTGTCTATTACCCCCTCTTCAATCCTTATAACAAAGACACCATAATAAATTTGACTTAAAGGTGAAGGCAGCAACAACCTTTGAGGCCATAGCTGTACTGGATTGATTTTGTTGGCTCAACATACTTTCGTTCCCTACTATTGAAGTCAACCAAAGTTCCACTAATTATCATTTATCAGCCACCAAATTTTTTATAAAGAAATAATGTATTAAACTGAGCATAAGGGGTGCTCAACCAATACAAAGAAATATCAACTGGTGATCTTTTTGGTAGCTAAAGAAATACAGAGTTTTGATTCAGACACCAATCTGCAAACCAATAGTTTGAAAATTAATTTTTTTTCAGAAGCTAAACTTTATTTCATGTTTCTTATAACAAATCCAACTCTCTGATATATAAAATTAAGTTGGATGGCCGTCCGATGAGTGGAGATATCGGGAGAGGAGCAACAAAGGAATCAATTGCCTTCGCTGTTCAATTGGCTAAAGCAAAAGAAAGACCTCCAGGTTTGTATTCACAATTCAACATATGGTCCTTCAAATCCTTCAAGGTTTATCTATTAATGTTTCACTCCCTTAACATTATAGGTTTTCTTCAACTGGCTGGTGGAACTAATGCTCATACAATTGATGGATTGAAGAAAGAGGGACTTTTTCAAACAACATCTATTGCTAGTAATGTTGCTTACTTTGTTACTTTGTTTCTCCTCTTGTTACTCACTATTTTTCTGTCATTGCATCATATTATAAGCCTTATTTTTAGTTAACTTTTTCTGTGAGTACTCAGATGGTGAAACTTCAACAATTAGCTCATCTAATTCATCACATGCTTTAATTGGAGGTATAGCTTACGGTGGCTACGCACGAAAGGTAACATATATTATAACATTTAGTAAACATGTCAGAATAGAACGAAACATATAATATGTTATGTTCTAGTTGGTGTATTTTATGAATAGAGCAGAATAGAACATCGAATTTAAAAACTTTGGTTGTACCAAAAGTAGTGGAACCAAAGACAGCATAATAGTTTATCATGTTCGAACTGCATCCCAAACACTACCATAACTTATGATAATCATTTTTTCAGATTGTTGGTAGGGTATTGAGATCCATGCAGTCTCAACATGGTGGAGCTGCTCCAATTGAGGATCACCCAGAGCATCTCTTAATGGCTCTTAAGGAAGCACTTTCTTTGGTTGGACCTGTTAAATGTCTACAACCCATGGCTGCTCCACAATCACAATCACACATGGTTTGAACTATAATGTCATAGGGACAAAAGCAAATCAAATTCAAAATGGTGCAAGTTTGACTTAGAAACCACCATTTTTTTAATAGAAAAAATATAAACCTCAAGCCTGCATATCAGAAACAAAAAAGATTAAGCATCTAGGGGATTGAGTTGTTAATGTTAATATTTCAGCCTTCAAATTCAGTGTTTTAGTCTAGTTTCTCCTTTTTTATTTTTCATATATTCTTCCCATGTGTTCTCCTGAATTGCAAATCAGTGTTGGGGTATGTGATAAACATTGTGCTCCCTGTAAAATCTGAGAATAATCATAACACATCATAAAGATATAATTAAATTATTATATAACAACAACTCATATTTAATCTGATTAGGTAAGATTAGCTGCATCGATCGGAGACTGTTATAATGTTTTATCGTGCATATGTTTAAAAAATGATATCTCCAATTTCATAGACCATATGGGTGCTTACTTGAAAATTATCTATAAAAAACTTAAAAATGCATACAATTTATTTAAGCTCTTGTCTATTACCCCCTCTTCAATCCTTATAACAAAGACACCATAATAAATTTGACTTAAAGGTGAAGGCAGCAACAACCTTTGAGGCCATAGCTGTACTGGATTGATTTTGTTGGCTCAACATACTTTCGTTCCCTACTATTGAAGTCAACCAAAGTTCCACTAATTATCATTTATCAGCCACCAAATTTTTTATAAAGAAATAATGTATTAAACTGAGCATAAGGGGTGCTCAACCAATACAAAGAAATATCAACTGGTGATCTTTTTGGTAGCTAAAGAAATACAGAGTTTTGATTCAGACACCAATCTGCAAACGTTAAAGAATTTTTATTTACAAAAGAGGTGAACCAAATCCAAGATCTAGTTTGGATTAAATGAAAAAGGTGAATATAACTATGCTCATTCTCCAAGAAAATCACTTCATTTCTCATAACTCAAACTAACCAAACAACACAAACTACAACATTCTCCAAACTTGTGCGCCTCTACCTCTTTCAAGAGAACCATAAAGATTGAAGAACTCAAGAATTGTTGAAGGGAAAGTAATTGGAATTTGTAAAAAGGGTAAAAACCGTCCCACACACTTGAAACAAGTTCGCTAGAAATGAATAAGTGATAAAATGATTCCACATGATTTTTGCATAAAGTGTATATCAAATCATCTATTATCACTATAATATTCCTATTAAACAACTCATCCTTTGACAGAAACCTTTTTCTAAGGAGTTTCTAGACAAAACAACCGATATTTGAAGACACACAATTAATCCAACAATTTTTTAAAACTTTACCTAAACAAGATTGTTGTTGATTCACTGAGCCAAGTAAGTAGATTTAACCACATAGTTCTCCTTTTTGCATTAATGGTTCTCAATCAAGACATCAACCACCCAATTAACGTCTTCCTTTCAACATTCAACTATATAAATATAAAACTAAGTAGTTTCATTATATATGATTTAGTGAAAGAATGGAAGTAGTGAATAAAAAACAATCACTTAGATTTTTTAATAGGCGAATGTTTCTTTTTCTTTTCTTAAGGAGAGGGGAGAGAGTGTAGTCTCTAGTGTTTGAAATCATACGTTCATGTTTTATGTCTCATAAGGAGTGGGAGGCCATGATCTAAAACTTAAGGGGTGTGGCTATTTTAATTACAACTTATGATTAAAAACAGAAGATGTTCAAAAATGTAACTAAAGTGTGATGTTTTCCTTTTTTAAACTCATCCATTATTGTCCATTACTGAATCATGAGTAAAAGTTTCACTTATTTCATTTTTAGCGTAAATCATTTTATTACCTATAAGAAATTAATCTTTAATTTTGTTAAGTAATCTTATTTTTTATTATATTTATTGTTGTAAACGATTTATGTTTAAGATAAGATGAATGATCTCACATTGATTCACTGAATATTCCCAATTTTGGGACAGATCATGCTATTTCATAGCCTTTCATGTGGGTCAGAGAAGAAAAATAAGGTTTGAAGCTAGAAATACATCATTTTTTTATAATAAAAAACATCAAATTTATTAACAGTCTCATTATTAAGTGTTAAATAAATAAATTATATATAATACGTTCCATAAATCTACATACTAACAATTAGTGTTTAATAAATGTCTGTCTTTAATAAAAGGTCGGACTTTAAGAGTATAGTTTTTCCATTTAGTTTTAAGAATAAATTTATTTTATCAATAAAAATACAAGTATAATTATATATGATTTTTTCTTTGTTTTTGATATCACTTTCCTCTCGAATATCGAAAGATGAGTCATATTCTTTTAATAAAAGGGTAGGTGTCATTCTAAAGAATAATAATAATATAAGATGGAGGTGTGATACTGAAATAGCTACCTAACTCCAACCAAGCCACCTTGTTTTTCTTTTGTTAACAAACAAACCAACCCAACACCCATTCATTCATACTCTTGCTTGGACCTAACTACCACACACCCCACGTGATTCTCCCTCTCATTATATAAACCACCTTCTCTCCACACTTCCTTCACTTCCCTCTCTCTCTCTCTCTAACACGTAACCACCAACACCTAACTCTCTCTCTCTCTCTCTCTCTCTCTCTTCACGTACGCGATCTTACATCTCTTCATTCTCATTTCCTTATTTAATCTTCAACTTCCATCAGATCTTATGCTTTCTTTTCATTGTTTGGATTTCAAGTTTCATGGATCTTACTACTTTTGTTGTTGTTGTTGTTTCATTGCAATGAAGTTGATCTACTTGTTGATGCCTTTCAATTTTTCAGCTCCTTTTCAATTTCAAATTTAATAATCTATTACTGCGTTACTTTTCTTGTGGTGATTTGTTTTCTAGAGTCAGCAATGGATTATTCTATTGAAGTACTGAATTCTGGTTTCCTTGGATTTGAGTGTGGTTAATAATTACATAATTATCTTATCGATATACTCTACATGACAGGTTTTTCATATAGTTCTGACGAATTACGTACACAAGTGTGAAACCACATATCTTATCGCGTATTAGGTAACTATTGTGATGTTGTTGTCTTCATTTTGAAGTTACACAGATTTCAAATTCCTGCTTGCTTCTGATTGAATTTACAGTACAGAGATTTCAAATCCTGCTATATTTGAACATGATAACTTCATGCCTCATATTTTTGGCTTCTCTCGCATTATGAATGTGCTTGATAAACTCTGTTTTATCACATCGCTAATTTAATTATTGCTTTTTATTTCATCCTTTGATGTTTGGATAGTTTTCTATTGAGTGAATGTTGCTAAGGAATCTAGACCCGATGTTTTGGTTTGACAACTGTTTTATTGTTTGTTGGTTTCCCATTCCTAAGGCATAGAGCCACTTGGTGTATGGTTAGGAATTAAGCATATTAGGAGAAGAATATTAATCTCTATATCTGTGATTTCAAGTGATTAGAGAATGTGATATATTTTTCTTATGAACGAAAAAATATTTTATATGGAACTAATGTTGGGATATAAGAGATGAGATTGATGCTTTTGAATTACTGCATATATTATATAAGATAGAGTTAAGAATGAATGCATTATGAGAAAGTGGAAGTATATTTTATTGTAGAAAACATGGTTGAATTGTATCTTAGATAATTTGGATACATATGGAGGAGACCATTAAAAACTACATTAAAAAGAACATACCAAATGTAGATTAGTCCCTTTCCAATGGCAAACAGAAACTAAAAAAAATGATAGGCAATTGCAAAATAATTAGGAAAAATTTATAAATTAGTGTTTTATGAAATAGTTGTGTATAAGTTTAATCAATGAATTATACTCCACTAATAGATTAAGCATTCATTGCTATTTTTGTTACTTTATAATTTTGGGAGGAATACACTTACTCAAAGAGTAAGTTAAAAAGATTTACTCTATTTGAATTATTGATTAAATTTAAATTATTAGATTTTTATAAAATTGATAGATAATATGAAGAATAAGTTTTTTGGGAGTAAATGAATTTCATCTCTATAACTTTATGTTACTTTTGAAATATGACTTTTGATAAGGTAATACCCTAAACACCCCTTTATACTATCTTTGTGGAATATAGAAAGTAACGCTCTACTTTGTCATCAGATCTATCGGTTTCTTCGTCATGGCTACTGGACAACTGTTCTCCCGTACTACACAAGCCCTGTTTTACAACTACAAGCAACTTCCCATCCAACGGATGCTTGATTTTGACTTCCTTTGCGGTGTGTATCAGCTTTATC
The DNA here is from genome assembly GCF_001865875.1 of Lupinus angustifolius. Classification (NCBI taxonomy): domain Eukaryota; kingdom Viridiplantae; phylum Streptophyta; class Magnoliopsida; order Fabales; family Fabaceae; genus Lupinus; species Lupinus angustifolius. Next base: position 14,708,653 of record NC_032027.1, on the reverse strand, counting down.
AATTCAACATTCTTCCAATTTTGTATTAATCTTTGCTTATAATAATATTAATGGAGCTCCAATTTTGTATTCGTAGGTAGAGAAACACCATCAGTTGCTGGAATAATTAATCCTGGTTCTGAGGGATTTCAGAAGCTCTTTTTTGGTCAGGAGGAAATTGCAATCCCAGTTCATGCTACGTATGTGTTGCTCATTCTTATCATACATAAACTGTCAGTTTCTTAATTTTAGTTTGGATTTGGTACTTGTAGTTGAGAGGTCCATTTTAGTGGTCTCCTTCCTATGCCATTGAATACAAATTAACCGAGCTGTAGTGAATAACATTCTTGTTTGTGTGAATATAATATGTTGACTTATTTTGCAGCATTGAAGCAGCTTGTGCTGCACATCCTACTGCTGATGTGTTTATCAATTTTGCATCATTTAGAAGGTCGGTAAATTTTTTACCTCTTGTATTGAGTCTTCGGCATCTTACTGCACATTACACGAGTATAATGAAAAAAAAAATCTCATTAACATGCAGTGCTGCCGCATCATCCATGACTGCTTTGAAGCAGCCAACAATTAGAGTTGTTGCTATTATTGCTGAAGGAGTACCTGAGTCAGACACTAAGCAATTGATTGCATATGCCCGGTCAAACAATAAGGTGAGAATTGAAATGGAAATTGAAATAAAATCAACTTAATAGCCAAATAGACATGGAAAAGCTTATTTTAGTGCTCATGATTTCGTAGGTTGTTATTGGCCCAGCCACAGTTGGTGGAATTCAAGCTGGTGCTTTCAAGATTGGTGACACAGCTGGAACAATCGACAATATAATTCAATGCAAGCTCTACAGGCCTGGATCTGTTGGATTTGTTTCTAAATCTGTATGCTGTTACTCATTTTCCTGTTTATGTTGCTGTCATCTTTCTCATATTGACATTAGACTTTTTTTTATCTAGTACCACTAGGAAGTTTCTATTAAGCTTGATGTGCTTTTGTGTTAAGGAGGTGCGGAATGTGTTCAAAATGTTTGCAAATGCATGCATTCTCCTTTTAGATAAGCTATTTTCTTTATTCATTTCTGTCTTTTAAGTCCACCCATAGGAAGAATCCTATACTAGGAACTAATTGGATAACCATTGCAAGGTTTGAGATGACCCAAAAAGAACTGTAAACTTTTAAAAGCCTTGGGTAATGAGCATTTAATTAATAAGAACTGATTGTTTTTTGTAATGGATAGTTGTTATTCCGAAAAGGAGAATCATGTCTTTTACCCATAATCCTCATCCTGTAGTATGAGCGACCCAGTAGACCATCCCTGTGGGGATGATGAAGAGAAAGTTCCTTTCGGTAGGAAAAACCCACAACTCCTTGGGAATCATAGGAGAGATGACTACGGATTATGTCATTTGCTTGTTTATACTTGTCCATTATGGCTTAGTTCATCTAAAATCTTGAATAGTAGTATAGTCTTTGGGATTTTTTTTGGGTCCCTTAATCTTCTTACAACTTACAAGCTTATTGAGTAGGTTCAGTATGTGAAGATACTAGATAGTAAAAATATTTGCATGTGCTACAGGAGAAATTAGAGTGGTTATTTATGTTGCAATTTGTGAAGGTCACGTCATCATCTTTCAGTCATTATACTAAACTCGATCTGATTGTAGATATCACTACAGAAGTTCTGTGCAGCTTAGTATAGCATAGTTTACTCGATAAGGTTTGCTCCCAATTCCTAAATATTGATGCCTCCTTTAGCTAATATGACATGTTTACATGAAATTGCTTTTAGGCAATGTGAAAGTACCAAATGGTGGTTTACAGTGATTGGGCATTTGTGCTTTATTTCTTTTAGTATGATAATATGTACATCAATTGTTTTAAGAGAAAGCAACGTTTTGAATTGAAGGGTGGGATGTCCAATGAATTATACAACACCATTGCCCGTGTGACTGATGGGATTTATGAAGGTACTACCAAGTATATATGCTGATTTTATCTTTTCTGTTTTTGTTAGTGCTAGTGTTGAGTTATATCTGGTTTTGATATAGGCATTGCCATTGGAGGAGATGTTTTCCCAGGTTCCACACTTTCTGACCATGTTTTACGGTTTAACAACATACCACAGGTAATTTTTTGTTTTCATCTTGGAGAACTACATAATGTATTTGCAACACATAACTAGCTGGCTAGAATAGAGTATATCAGTTTTTTGGTCAATGACCAGTCTGGATTTACATTAAACCCCAGGTTAAAATGATCGTAGTACTCGGAGAACTTGGTGGGCGCGATGAGTATTCCTTAGTGGAAGCTCTAAAACAAGGGAAAGTGACAAAACCAGTTGTTGCCTGGGTTAGTGGAACCTGTGCACGACTCTTCAAATCTGAAGTGCAATTTGGTCATGCTGTATGTCACTACTCCATTTTCTTTGACCGAGTTCTCAATTAAAGCATTCATAATAATAGAACAGCATTATTAATGTCCACTGGCACTTGCATAAATCAGGGAGCTAAGAGTGGTGGTGAGCTGGAGTCTGCTCAGGCAAAGAACCAGGCACTAAAGGATGCTGGAGCTGCTGTTCCCACTTCATACGAAGCTTTTGAAGCTTCAATTAAGGAAACATTTGACAAATTGGTTAGTTAGTGTGTATCTCGAAATTTTCTGTATCTCTGATTGAGTTTTCTATTCTCTCTCATTCCCTTGAAGTGGACAATGTTCAAAGAAAATCCTTTTTCTCATTTCCTCAGTAAGCTATAGCCTATAATATATTAGTTGGGTTAACTTGTGTTAGGTTGAAGAAGGGAAGATCACATCAGTGAAGGAATTTACTCCTCCACCGATCCCTGAGGACCTTAACATTGCAATTAAGAGTGGAAAAGTCCGTGCTCCAACTCACATTATATCCACCATTTCAGATGACAGAGGTATTTTTGGATAAACTGATTTGTAATGTAGAGCTGTCTTTCTTTGTGGCCTAGACTCTAAAATTTGATAGTTAAACTGAATTTTTCTTCCAATATTTTCTGAAGGCGAGGAGCCATGTTATGCCGGTGTGCCTATGTCTTCCATTATCGAAAAGGGTTATGGTGTGGGTGATGTTATCTCTCTTTTGTGGTTTAAACGCAGCCTTCCTCGTTACTGTACTCAATTTATTGAGGTTAGCTTTTCTTAAATATTTTTGTCCTTTACTTTCTTTGCAAGTGTATTTGTTAGGATCCAATTGCAAGGTGAGACTTAAGTCAAGCATGGAAGTATGAGATTCCGATGTGGGGTTTATATGGTTTTGGTATCTCCCACTACAATAGCTAGCTTTTGTGGTCATGTTGTATGGTTGTCCCAATGTTCATATCAAACTGGTGGCCTACAATAGCTAGCTTTTGTGGTCAGTTGGCCCTTGGGCTTTCCCACTACAATGACTAGCTTTTGTCTTGTGGTTCTCTCAACATTTGTATCACTATCAATGTCTTGAGTGTGTGAAACTGGCCTATATTTAAACTGTTTAGATAGTTTTCTTCAACAACGATAAAACCTGTTAGGTAGGTCCTTTGCTGCCAGTTTCCCATTTATATCTCTTTCCAAAGCAAACTATTTGTATCATATCCTTGCTTCTATCTTGCTGATACATGACATTGGTTAGATATGCATCATGCTATGTGCCGACCATGGTCCTTGTGTCTCCGGTGCTCACAATACTATTGTCACAGCAAGGGCTGGGAAGGACCTAGTTTCCAGTCTAGTATCAGGTAAATATATGCCTTCAGTCTGTCTACTGCTTGAGTAGCCTTCGTATTTGACAGAATAACCAAACATGTGCACTTATAATGCCATAAAATTGTTGGCAATAATGAGCTCCTGTAACAGGATTGCTTACAATTGGTCCACGATTTGGGGGTGCCATCGATGATGCTGCTCGCTACTTCAAGGATGCTCGTGACAGGGTATGATTAATAGACTTTCCAGTGGAGCTGGTTGGAACTAGAATTTTAGGGATGAAAATGTTAAAGTGACAAAAAAATATTTTATAGAAATAAAATTAAATAAGGGGAATTTTAAAATTTTAAACTCCTTCCCCATCACCATCCTTAAAAAAACAATCACCGTGCACAACATCTTTTATCGTCCAACAACATTCACTACAATTCTTAACATATGGTACTATACTTTGTCTTGCCACAGGGTCTTACACCTTATGAGTTTGTTGAAAGTATGAAGAAGAAGGGCATTCGTGTGCCAGGAATAGGGCACAGGTAACTGTTTATTTACTATGTAATAGTTATGTTGTTTCTACAGTGTTACTATTGCTATAAAATCTAGTTTTTGCCAATGAGAGTTGGTTCTATTAGTAGGATAACTGTGTCAACTATAAGGTCTTGGGTTCATCTTGTTAGCGGTCTTTTATTGGTTGATCATCTATAAGTACCACTATAGGCCTTGAAGTGTATCCCATACACTACCTTCGAAATGTGGCAACCCTTCCCCACAAACATGGTTAGATAGTTATAAACATCTGAAGCTTGGTTTTGCTTTGTGTAAAAGGATCAAGAATAGGGACAACAAAGATAAGAGAGTTGAGCTGCTACAGAAGTTTGCAAGCACACATTTTCCTTCAGTGAAATACATGGAATATGCTGTTGAAGTTGAAACCTACACTTTGACAAAGGCAAATAATCTAGTTCTTAATGTTGATGGTGCAATTGGATCCCTTTTCTTGGATCTTCTCGCAGGTAGTGGAATGTTCACCAAGCAAGAGATTGATGAAATTGTGGAGATTGGCTATCTAAATGGGCTCTTTGTGCTAGCACGCTCCATTGGTCTAATTGGGTAAGTTTAATTTTTTATACATCTTTATCATGAAGAACACTTTTTTACATTATTGTAGTTTTGGACCTTAGTGGCCTCTTTTTATCCACAATTCTTTTGTGGTTCAAAGGGTTCCTAGTGGGTCTCACTTTTACTGATTGTGCTTGTTGGTTGGTGACCAAGTGTTATCTTTTTTTCTTGTTAATCAATTAAGCTCAGAATTTGAATCCACCTTCAAAATGATAAATAAAAACACACCATATGGCTTAATCTCATTCATTGCCTCATTTAAAATTTCAGGCACACCTTTGACCAAAAGAGATTGAAGCAACCACTGTACCGCCACCCATGGGAAGATGTTCTCTACACAAAGTGAGAGGGTTTTTTTTGTATGGCTTCAAAAACATCATCATGCTTCAAATTAGCAATCTTGAGTCTGAAATATGCGAAAATGATTTTTTATAGTTGTTAGATTAGTGTTGTATGATCTGATGACCATCCTTTTTTTCTATTCTTAAGTTGTATTAAAATTTGTTAAGAAATAACTGTCAATTTAAAAATTTTACTCGTGATTCCTATCTTTGTTGTGTGGAGGCTTCAAAGGGAGAGGTGATTGAGAAAGTTGGTCCAGAGTTGAGGCTCACACTTACTGAGATTTAAAAATATGATAACTTTATGTGGTGTAACCATTACGTTAAAGCCCAATTCAAATATATAAGGTCCTGGCCAATTTTGGCATACAACCCTCATCCTCTATCAGTATAAAGTTTTTGTTCCTTTAAATAGAAATCTAATTTAGGAGTTACCTTCCAACTAAACTTGTAACTTAAAGTAATAAAATTGGTTTTAATAAGAGTTTAATTTCTATGCAATAATGGTGAAATAGTTTTTTAGTTAACATATTAACCGTATAAAAAATTATGTGGTCAATATATAAATATTAAACTATTTCTATAAAAAGCAAAGTAACATTCTCATTACTCTCTTGCACCACAAAAATATGCTCAAGTGTGGTGTATTTAAGGGTGGAAACAGGTCAGGTCGCCTATTAGGGGCTTATTACTTGACCTATAATAGGTCAGATCAAGTCAGGCTTTTTTGTTAAGAGATCAAACTCAGACTTTTTAAAAAGCCTATTTAGCTTAACAGGTCAGACTTTAGGTCATCTAAAAGGCCTATTAAGCCTAACAGGTCGGCCTATTTAGTTATATTATATAACAATGCTGAAATTATACTATTTTAATATAAGTAATATTATTATATATGTAATTTTAATATAAATACAAAAATATATTTTAACTATTAGAGTTAGATGGGCCTAGCCAAAAGTAAGCCTATTGGTCCATTCAAATATAGATATGAAGACTTATTTCATGATCATATAGTATATCAGACTTTTAAACAGACTAACAGGTCAGACTAGACTTTTAAACAGATCAGACCTAGGCTTTGAATTTTTATTTAAACAGACTAACAGATTAGACCCAGACTCCTATGTACTATATAGGCTCGGCTTGTTTAAAGCAAAGTCTGACCTGACCTGTTTCCGCTCATATGTGTGGATTGGCAAGTACTTATTCAGAAGATCACTATGAAGAGTTTGGCAACTACTAATCCAGAGCATATCTTTTTTCCTATATTGTGTGTCACTCTATTTGTCATGAAGTTTGATTGGTTGAAAAAAATATTTAAATTAAAATTTTAATTATTAAGTATTTTTTTGACCAATCAGAATTCATGACAAATAGAGTAACACAATATTGTGAGACAGAAGATGTGGTCTCTCATCTGACAAAAGTTGTTGCCAACTAATCCTTCAATTCAATGTGTAAGATCCTCTAGATCTCCACGATGACCAAAAGATCAAAGTTCGACTATTGGGAGTGACACTTGTTGGGAGGGACAGTCACACACCCCGAAACAGATTAATTCATTATCTAAAAGGTGAGGGGATGCCCTTAGTAGTACAAAAAAAAATATTGATTGATTCTTAAACTATGAAAAACTGTCAATAAAGCATTAGTCTTGTAAGACTCCGCTAGATCCTAGGATGACCAACATGTTTTCTGGGAGCAACACTTAAAAGAGGCAGTCACGCATCCTATAAGTGATTAGTAATTAATATGTACAAAAAAAACTGAAAAATTATATCTTAGCCCATACCTTCAAACATAATTTTGATTTTAATGTTCAGTTTCAATTTTCAAATTTTCCACCTTCAGTTTCATAACGAGTTTTAAAAGTTTTCTTTTACATCTTCTTAAAGGCAGCATCTTTTACTTTGTATTCATAATTCATATAAACTCAATGGCCTAGATAAATGATAGTTGGGAGTATGAGTATTTGCGGTTGATCGATTTTTAGGCAAAAAATGATCCGATTCAAACACGTAATTAGTATATGGTTTGGATCGGTCTGGTCTATTTATATTAAGATGTCCGATCCAAGTATAATATGCGGTTTCGGTTCGGTTTGGATCGGTTTTTTTTATAAAATATTAAAGTTGCATTTATATCCAAAACTCATAAAAATGACTGAATATTAAACATAAAACAACAATAAAAATAGTGTTCAACAACATTAAAATGTGTGTAACAATAGTATAAGTAAACAACATTATAAAATAATAATAAACAATAAGACAATAATAATAAAAGTAAAAAAATAGTAACAACAACAACAAGATATCAATAACAATAATACTTTCACAACAATAAAATTGATAATAAAATACCTAGTTAGAATAACACTTGAATCCTCTTTATTTGGATGTAGGATTGGTTTAAATTCTAAAAAAGTGTATCAAATATAATCATTATGATTTAAAACATATCAAAATATATATANGAAGACACTTAAAAGTATTACACACTTAAACTTTACATACTATTTCGGTCCGGTCTGGATCAGTTTGGATCCAAGAGGTGAAACCAAAATCCAGACCGGACCAATTCGTTTCTAAAAAATAAGTCCAACACGATTCAAATGCATTCGGTTTTTACAATTTCAATCTATTTTGGATCGGTTTTTGGTTTTATTGTTGAACCGGTCTGGATTTGAACATGGCGTCGTGATATTATAAAAAAATTGAATTCTGTTTGGGATAATAGTAAAACCCATTTCCGAATTACTTCAAAAGTATAAACAATTATGATTAAACTTTGATGATAACTCCGGATAAAAAGAAAAGATAATGATAAATATAAAAAGTGATTTATTAATATCTTACAGAACTTTTAAAGGAAAATATAATCCCTACAGTGTTATAAAAACTGGTTCGTGTCGGTAGATTCAACCGTGCCAAAACTGGTTATATTGGTTGGTTTTTAATTGAACATACCGGTCATCCCGACCAGTTTTTATTTAAAATACTTTTTAATAAATTGAAAAAATATTGATTTTTTTATTAATTTTTTAACATTAATAATAATATATTATATTTTTATATCTAATTTTATCGGTATGTGGTTTAATTAGTGAACCAGAACAGCTATACCACTATATTAATACCCTAATTGATTTGATGACCGATATGATATTCACAGCACTCAACCATGTAGAATTTAGACATCAATAAAAAACCAGACCTGTTTTAACCATGTTTGCAATTTATGTAATGTTTATAGAAAATTATGAGAAAATATAGCAACTGTATCAAAATATTACTATTATATTTGTGGATAAATTAACCCATGGTCCACACAGACATAGAAACTAAGATATAGATGCTATCTCAGACAATTTAGCAACAACACTATCTTCTTGTTCTTGTGTTCTTGTCTTAATAATTTTATGGAGATGGGTTCTTCAGCAAAGAGAGAAGAACAAATTATTCAAAATTCAACAATGAAACGAACTTCATCTAACCCTTCTCACTCTATGAGCAAAGCAATCGCTCAATACACCGAAGATGCTCGCCTCCACGCTGTTTTTGAACAATCCGGCGACTCCTTCAACTACTCTCACTCCACCCGCCTCACTACCACCACCGCTACCACCCACTTCGACGATTCCCTCCCTGAACAACAGATCACTGCCTACCTCCTCAAGATTCAGCGTGGCGGTACAATTCAGCCCTTTGGGTGCATGATCGCGGTTGATCAACCTTCCTTCCGTGTAATTGGTTATTCTGATAATGCCCGTGACATGCTTGGTATAACTCCTCAATCAGTTCCTAGCCTTGAGAGTCCTGAGATTTTGAGTGTTGGGACTGATGTTCGAACCCTTTTCACTCACTCTAGTGCGGCTTTGTTAGAGAAGGCTTTTGGGGCGCGTGAGATCACGCTCCTCAACCCGATTTGGGTTCATTCTAGAAGCTCTGGTAAGGCGTTTTATGGTATATTGCATCGGATTGATGTTGGTGTTGTTATTGATTTGGAGCCTGCTAGGATTGAAGACCCTGCACTTTCCATTGTTGGGGCAGTGCAGAGTCAGAAGCTCGCGGTCCGTGCTATTTCGTTGTTGCAATCACTCCCTGGGGGTGATGTTAAGCTTCTTTGTGATACTGTGGTTGAGAGTGTTAGGGAGTTAACCGGGTATGATAGGGTTATGGTTTATAAGTTTCATGAGGATGAGCATGGTGAGGTTGTTGCTGAGAGTAAGAGGGCTGATTTGGAGCCTTATATTGGTTTGCATTACCCCGCTACCGATATACCGCAGGCTTCGCGGTTTTTGTTTAAGCAGAATAGGGTTAGGATGATTGTGGATTGTCATGCTTCTCCTGTGAGGGTGGTGCAGGATGAGGCTCTTGCGCAACCTCTGTGTTTAGTTGGATCCACACTTCGTGCACCTCACGGTTGTCATGCTCAGTATATGGCTAATATGGGCTCCATTGCTTCGTTGGCGATGGCAGTTATAATCAATGGGAACGATGAAGAAGGTGTTGCTGGTCGTAGCTCAATGAGGCTTTGGGGATTGGTTGTTTGCCATCATACATCTGCTAGATGTATTCCTTTTCCTTTACGGTATGCTTGTGAGTTCCTGATGCAGGCCTTTGGGTTGCAATTAAATATGGAACTTCAATTGGCAGCACAGTCATTGGAGAAACGAGTTTTGAGGACGCAGACTCTCTTGTGTGACATGCTTCTCAGGGACTCTCCCACTGGCATTGTTACTCAGAGTCCTAGTATTATGGACTTGGTGAAGTGTAATGGGGCAGCTCTCTATTACCAAAGAAATTATTATCCCTTAGGTGTTACCCCAACTGAGTCTCAGATAAAGGACATCATAGAGTGGTTGTTGGCCTTCCATGGAGATTCGACGGGTTTAAGCACTGATAGTCTGGCAGATGCTGGGTACCCTGGTGCTGCCTTGCTTGGGGACACGGTTTGTGGTATGGCGGTTGCTTATATCACAGAAAAGGATTTTCTTTTCTGGTTCAGATCCCACACAGCAAAGGAGATCAAATGGGGTGGTGCGAAGCATCACCCAGAGGATAAGGATGATGGGCAGAGAATGGATCCCCGTTCTTCATTTAAGGCATTTTTGGAAGTGGTAAAAAGTCGCAGTTTGCCATGGGAGAATGCAGAAATGGATGCAATTCACTCGTTGCAGCTTATTCTGCGAGACTCTTTTAGAGATGCCGAGCATAGCAATTCTAAGGCTGTTGTACATGCCAATTTGTCAGATACAGAGTTGCAAGGGGTGGATGAACTGAGTTCCGTGGCAAGAGAAATGGTTAGATTGATAGAAACTGCCACTGCTCCCATATTTGCCGTTGATGTTGATGGCCGTATAAATGGGTGGAATGCAAAGGTTTCAGAATTGACAGGACTCCCAGTTGATGAGGCTATGGGGAAGTCCCTTGTACATGATCTAGTGTATAAGGAGTATGAAGAAACTGTAGACAAGCTTCTTTCTCATGCTTTAAGAGGTAGTCTTTCTAAAACCCTAGTTTTATGACCATTTCATTGAGTTTACTAGGTAGGAGAGCTCTGAGTAAACCATTAGGTTGGGCAAGCCAATCTGGCCATTTTGTGTTTGCCAAAGTTCTAGTTGTAAACACTGTGAAAGTCACTTTACACTTGCTTGGTAAAATGAAAATAAAATGTACTTCTTTTTCACTTGGTGTTTCAACCCTAGCTTTAGTTGGAAACCATTTTCACTGCATCATCTTTTTTCCACTTTCCTTCTTTCTGCTTACTCAACGTAGTGGGCCCAATGTCATTGAGCTTAGAAGTAAGTTGCTATTAACAGTTATGGACTATCTAGTTTGGCTTTATAAAAAAAGAGTTAAGTTTTGATAATTGGGTGTACTGTGGCATAACTTGAATTTAATTAGTACAGGTGAAGAAGATAAGAATGTTGAGATAAAGATGAAGATGTTTGGCTCGGAAAATCAAGATAAGGCAGTTTTTGTGGTGGTGAATGCTTGCTCCAGCAAGGATTATACAAATAATATAGTTGGAGTATGCTTTGTTGGTCAGGATGTTACAGGTCAAAAAATTGTAATGGACAAGTTCGTTAACATACAAGGTGACTACAAGGCTATTATACATAGCCCAAATCCGTTAATCCCTCCCATTTTTGCATCCGACGATAACACATGTTGCTTAGAGTGGAACACTGCCATGGAAAAGCTTACTGGTTGGGGCCGTGCTGATGTCATTGGAAAAATGCTTGTAGGAGAGGTTTTTGGTAGTTGCTGCCCATTGAAGGGTTCAGATGCTATGACAAAGTTCATGATTGTCTTGCACAATGCTCTTGGTGGACAAGATACTGATAAATTCCCTTTTTCATTTCTCGACCGGCATGGAAAATATGTGCAAGCTTTCTTGACTGCAAATAAGAGGGTTAACATGGATAGTCAGGTCATTGGGGCTTTTTGCTTTATGCAAATTGTGAGTCCTGAACTTCAACATGCTCTGAAAGTCCAGAAACAACAGGAGAAGAATTGCTTTGCTAGGATGAAAGAGTTAGCTTATATTTGTCAAGAAGTAAAGAATCCTTTGAGTGGCATATGCTTTACAAACTCTCTTTTGGAGGCCACAGGCTTGACTGATGAACAAAAGCAGCTTCTTGAGACGAGTGCTGCTTGTGAGAAGCAAATGTTAAAGATAATACGGGATGTTGATCTGGACACTATCGAGGATGGGTGAGATTTCTGAGCAATCATTTAAAATATTTTATTTTAAGATCGTCCTGACACTCTTAGAATACAAAACATAGACACTGACAGTGGGACGCACCAAATTCTTTAAATTGTAGGATACTAACACGACACATCTATGTTTTATTAGTATGTCATGAAGTTTTATGATGTATTGCTTCGATCTGACAACATACTGCAGCGACTGTTGCCTATTGGATTCTTCTAGTATACCACCAGCAGTTTGTCAAACTCTCTTGTTTCACATGTTTGTCCATGATGTGAATCAATTTCACTTGTTTTCTATGTACTTAATCAGTTCTATCTTTTGCTATACCATGCTATGCTAGTAGGATGATACTTTCTTGTTTTACCGCGTTTGGTAGTTAAATTTAGTAAACTTACCAACTTTAATGTGCCTCTAAACTTATTGCACTTTTTTCTTTAGAGAAAGACAAGACTCATGTAGTTATTTTCTTTTCGAGTTAGGTCCTTGGAGCTTGAAAAGGGGGAGTTCTTGCTTGGGAATGTCATAAATGCAGTTGTTAGCCAAGTAATGTTATTGCTAAGAGAAAGAAATTTACAGTTGATTCGTGATATTCCCGAAGAAATCAAAACATTGGCTCTTTATGGTGATCAATTGAGGATTCAACAAGTCTTAGCTGATTTTTTATTGAATATGGTGCGCTACGCTCCATCTCCAGATGGCTGGGTAGAGATTCATGTATGTCCAAGAATAAAACAAATTTCTGATGGGCTGACTCTTCTCAACGCCGAATTTAGGTATGGTGGCATGATCTTCAGGTCTTTAATTATTCCCCCCTTAATGAGTGTCACGTGTAATGATAACAACCTTGATTCATAAGCCTCGGTTTAATTTGATACATTAATATTCTGAACCTGCATAGATCGCTGTCCTAAAATCTAATCTTCACATTATTTTCAAGTGGATACCATTTAAGTTATTGTGTTTTGTTTTCTTTTCTGTCAAGGATGGTATGTCCTGGTGAAGGTCTTCCTCCTGAACTGATCCAAGATATGTTCCACGGCAGTCGGTGGGTGACTCAAGAAGGGTTAGGGCTGAGCATGAGCAGAAAGATTTTAAAGTTAATGAACGGTGAAGTCCAATACATCAGGGAGGCAGAAAGGTGCTACTTCTTGATTCTTCTTGAATTACCGGTGACGCGGCGAGGCTCTACGAGTACTAATTAGGTGTTAAAGCCTGGGCACCACCATTGATGTTGAGCATTAGATAAGCTCATTGTCATAGACCCAGATTATGCTCACTACCTAACAATGCAATTTAAGGAACTAGCATTTGAGCAAAAGCTGATTTGGCTGGCTTAACCAGTCACATGTAATTCTTCCAAATTGAATTGTTATGTTGCACCCTATCAAAACTTGTTGGGTACATCAAGAGTGACTAGTTAATTTGTACTTGTGTAGCTATAAGTGTAACTTTAAATCTTTCTCATAAAGTAATGGAAAAGTTTTTTACTCTACCAATGCATCATCCACCATATTATATTGTTTAGTGTAAAAGTTTATTAGGTGAAGTTGGTTTACTAATTATCATTTACATTAATCTCATAATTTAACTATTGTTGTTGAAACTTTAAAATATTTTTTTAACATATGACCCATATATTGCACATGTAGGAAATACTAATAATTATACACTAGAAATATATTTTTTACACTTAAATTTAATTACGAAAAAAATAGTTTTATTCATTTAAAGTGTAAGGTAAACTATCAATACATTATCTATCAATTAATTAAAAATAATATACAGTAGATGATGCATATAAAACAACTTATTACTAAGAATAAGGTGTAGATCACATTGATCTATTAATTTCAGATAAGAGAAAAGATTAAATATTCAATTTTTATGAGTGATATTTGTTAGAAGAGACATCTATACCTACTAAGATAGAATTAGTTCCATAGAATACTTTTAGTTATAAAAAAACAAATATTATCTATCATTTAATTAAAATGAATGATGTATATTAAACTCTTCAATTATTAAGTACAACCTTTGTTGTATCAACTTATTGATCCCACAAAATACCCATTTTTTTATCAGCTAAAAAAGTAGGTAGATTCAGGTCTTAATAAGGATGAGACCAGAGAGATATTTTAGAAAGAAGAAAGTAAACAAAACAGAGAAACCAGAAAATATCTTCTGAAAATAGATTTAAAATAAGGTAGTTGAGGTATGTATACATAAGAGAGAATAAAGATCTTGTTGACCCTCTTTCCCTTTCAATTCAAAAAAAGTTTATAATTTTACATTTAAGTAATCCAATTAAATTCAACCCATTTTTGTTCATCATTTATTCTTGTCCTGTGAACTTGTTTTTCCAACATTCTAAGACTCTGATAAAGAGAGATTCTGATCTCTAAGTGTTTGTGAATATTACTGAGTGAAAAGTCAACAACAAAAATATGGGAAATCCAGAAGTTGTAGAAGAAAGAGAGATTCTTCTGAAGAAGATTAAAGACCTTGAAGCTGTTCAAGTTGACCTGAAACAAGAGATGTCAAAACTCAAGCTTTCATCATCATTTAAGGATCTTCATCAACAACAACAACAACACCATCATCATCATAGGCATAGGTCTCATTCACTTTCACCACAACGTTCAAGGTTGAGAAAGGAAGCACCACCACCAGTTGCATCTAATAAAGCTTCATCATCATCTTCTTCTTCTTCCCCTTTGCAGAGGGAAAGTAAGAGTGATGAGCTTCAACACCATGGTTCTGTGAACCTCACTGATAGGGAGTGTCTCAATATATTGCAGTCAATGGGTCATTCTCTTCATATATTGGATCTTCAATGCCGAATCATATACTGGTCAGTAAGTATTCTTCTCTCCCCTTTATTTTGGTTCTAATTGTAGTTCATAAAGTTGGTAGCTTTTTGTTTGGTCTTTTTATAGAATAATCACTTCTAGCATTTAGGGTATGTTTAGGATAGTTGTGAAAATTAGATTATTTCAATAATTGATTATATTATAGGTATGATCAATTAATTTATAGACATGTTTGGCTAGAGTATTAAAACTTTTACCTGGGGAAAAGAAGGTAAATTAATAAGCTTTTAAGAGAACAAAAATGTTTTTGCCAGAATCGCTTTTCGAAAATCACATTTTCAAGCCTAAACAAATGACCCTTAGTTATGTCAGGTGTTTATTATTGTTGCAAATTACAGAAAAATGCTCTTTTTAACCACTTTGCAGGAACCCCAGTGCTGAAAATCTGTATGGTTATGTAGCAGCAGAAGTTCTTGGCAGGGATGGGATTGAGCTGCTTATAGATCCCAAGGATTTTGGTTTAGCTAGTGATGTATTCAATCGTGTCACGATGGGAGAGAGCTGGACTGGCCAGTTCCTTTTGAAGAATAAGATTGGGGACAAGTTTTTAGCCGCGGCAACCAATACACCTTTCTACGACGACGGTGGAAACTTGGTTGGGATTATTTGTGTCTCCAGTGATTCAAAACCCTTTATTGCAATGAAAGTTCCATTTTCAGGTGTAAAAAATGCTGAACTAGATTCAGGTTCCACCCATCCTAGAATTAGCATTACAAGTAAACTTGGACTTGACTCTCAGCAGCCACTTCAAGTTGCTCTAGCATCAAAAATTTCAAATTTGGTTAGTCATTTTACATATAAAACCATTTATGATCCTTCACTTTAACAGCTTTAGCTTTTACGAAAGCTGGTTATTTATTGATATGATATCAGAGTCTCTATGACCAAATGGTCTAAAGTTCAATCTTTGTTGCCTGCATTCTTCGAATAAAAATTTGATACGTCAAGGTAGGTAGCTTGTGTGTTGTCTAGGCTTTAATCCCAAAGGGTTCTTGTATGAAGGGGCGAGTTACATATAAAACCATTTTTGAGCCACTTAATAGCTTAAAGCTTAAGGGAGAGTTGGTTCTTGACATTCATGTTTTTTGCATTCATTCATGTTTATGTATTTAACAATAGCTTGGTATGACTTGATGTTACAACCACTAAAACAGGCATCAAAGGTGAGTAACAAGGTTAAGTCAAGAATCTGGACAGGAGAAGATAATCTCAATCGTGAAGGTGGGAGCGGAGAAAGTCATCATTCTGAGCACATTTTCTCAGACTCTGCTCTTTCTGATCAGAGAGAAGATGCCAATTCCAGTGGAGCTAGCACTCCTAGAGGAGATCTGCAACCATCTCCTTTTGCTGTATTTTCTCATGTTGACGAGAAATGCCAAGGGAATTCTCTGAGAGACTCTGGCAATGAGAATGAAGGAAAACCTATTCACAAGATCATGGCTTCTAAGGCTGAAGCATGGATTCAAAAGAGAACATTATCATGGCCATGGAGAGCAAATGGTCGGGAAGGATCTGAGCCAAGGAATGTTCATGTTGCTTGGCCTTGGTTGCCGAGTGATCAAGAAAATGAGTCAGTTAATCATAAGAATGTTTCTTATGGGTTGAAGCTTGAGACCCAGGCAGTTGAAAGTAATCAACATGTTAATAATGAGGCTTCAGGATCCTGGTCATCCTTTAATGTTAACAGCTCAAGTAGTATCAGCAGCTGTGGAAGTAGCAGCAGTTGTCCTACCAATAACAAAATGGATGCCAACACTGATTGCTTGGATTATGAAATTTTGTGGGAGGACTTGACGATTGGAGAACAAATTGGGCAAGGTGTCATGTTCTTAACTAAAGTGCCATGCATGAGAAAATAAATTTTGACAAAATCTATGCATCAACAATAGATGAACATCTGTTTAAACAACCTTGACATGTTATCTATATTTAGAGCTCTTATTTTTGAAGTTCGTCCTTATGAGGCCATGATAATTTGGAGCCCATTCTTGCAAACCTATATAGTTGTCAATGGTTATTATGCATTGGTATGCTATACCTGCTTTCTATTTAACTGTCTGTTGTTTTATTGCAGGTTCTTGTGGAACTGTTTATCATGCTCTGTGGTATGGATCGGTATGTTCTTTTCTCTTCCTCTAATTTCTGGTTTGAAGTTATTGCATTATTTAGGATATTCTACCATGCAATTTATTGGAAAATTATTTGACATTTTTTCATTCTCCCATTTTGACTGTAAACTTATTAAGTTTCTGATATATATTCATATATTGTGCAAATTGATTTTTGCAGCTGCTATTACTAGCATTTATATTTAGTACACTGATGTCCCTTAATGTGTTGAATCAAACATTTAATTAAGGCACCATCAGACTTTTGGATGGTTTGTGAAATGTGTATTGTGAATGTAAACTAAATTTTGCTGCCTGCTAATCTGGTTTCAACTTACATTCATGTTCTACAGGATGTTGCCGTCAAGATTTTCTCAAAGCAATATTCAGATGATGTGATAATGTCCTTCAGACAAGAGGTCTGCTTTCTCAAAGCAATATTCAGATGTTTATTGTGGTGGGAAACAGACTAAATCCTTTTTAGAGGAAGTTAGCGTATGTTTAAATAAACACCAAGGTTTTGGTTGCTAATCTTATTGGGAAATAAAATTTGATTAGAATATATAATAGGGTTTTATTCTGTGGATTTTACTTTGACGATGTTTGCAAAATGAAATCATCTTCACTGCCTCTTTTTATAAGGTCTATTGCTTTTATGTATCACACTAATCCTCATGCATGTTGGACACTCTTAATATGTGAAGTTGGTTCCATCTACCAATTACCAACCATATGTGTGTCTGAGAGATTGCTTCACGAGATTTGGTTAAATTCAACAAGGGTCAATAATAGTTCTGTTAAGTCTGCAGTAACAGCTATTTTATTTGTACTACCCATATATAGGGTCTTCATATTTGTCATACTTATTGTTTCCCTCATGATAACTGATATTATAATCCAATTTACCTTGGTCCCATGTATACCGACACTGGTGTTATCACTAGGATTGACTTGTATTTGTAAGTTTCACAATTCCCAATAGTAAATTAGTTTTTATTTATTTATTTCAATTAATAGAATTGGTGAAACCGTAATTGGAAGAATACTGAAACCATGCTTGTAATGGTGGAGCCATAGCTATGACAGGGGTTTGATATGTATGTACTATCTTGTAATGTAGCCAGCATGGAGCTCTTGTTCTCCCAGTTCTTCATGTTTTCTCTCTATGATATTTTTTGCTTCAATTTGCACAATGAGATATATTCCATTTTAAATTGAGTGATTTCTGTGAGTAATTTAACCTCGAGCTGTCTTGAGTTATCGTTGTATAACATTGATTTGGCAATGTCTTCTTTATGAAGGTATCTGTCTTGAAAAGACTTCGTCATCCAAATATTCTCCTCTTTATGGGGGCAGTGACTTCACCTCAACATCTATGCATCGTGACAGAGTTTTTCCCACGGTTTGTCTTGAACTTTATCTCTGACTCGCTTTATGATGAGCATTCTGATTCTTGTTCGATGTGCAATCTTGTTACAACTGTTGATTTTCTGATTATTGTTTCTTTCATTTGTATTTTATCAATTTAGTGGAAGCTTGTTTCGTATGCTTCAGAGAAACGCAGCCAAACTTGACTGGAGACGGCGAGTTCAAATGGCGTTAGATATAGTGAGTACTTAAAAGGAATCATTATGGCCAAAACATCTCTCTCTCTCTCTCTCATTTTAAATAGAGATATCTCATTCTTTGAAACTGGTCCTTTTTTTATCTCCTCTCTCTTTTCCTTCTTGAATTTTTTTAAAAGCATCTCTCACTGTGATTGAAGCAATGTTGTATGCTTACTTTTTCTACAGGCGAGAGGTGTAAATTATCTTCATCATTACAACCCCCCTATCATTCATCGAGATCTGAAGTCTTCAAATATTCTAGTTGATAAGAATTGGACTGTGAAGGTGTGTCACTTGTCACTTTTCTTTTTAATTCTTCTTATGCTGGGGTTGTTTCTTTTACTTGGCTGCTCTGGGCTTTATAACATTGTTTTCTACTTAGCTGGACAATATCTTAATCATGTATTAATTTACCAGGTTGGTGATTTTGGTCTTTCTCGTCTTAAGTATGAAACATTTCTCACAACTAAGACCGGAAGGGGCACGGTAGGCTGCATTTTCTGTGAGCCATAAGATCTTTGATCTGTTTGAAATTATCACTGATGTATAGTCAAAATATATTTCCTGATTTTACATGCTTTTTTTCTGCTGTGTAGCCCCAGTGGATGGCACCAGAAGTTCTTCGAAATGAACCCTCGGATGAAAAGTATGTCTGCCCTATGCCCTCAGTTGCTCTCTATTGTGTGTGTTCTTACCAAAATTCCAGTATGGATATTCTAATTTGGCTACTTCTTGGGAACATCAGGTCTGACGTTTACAGCTTTGGGGTGATATTGTGGGAACTTGCGACTAAAAAGATCCCTTGGGATACTCTAAACATAACACAGGTATTGTTTTCTTGTGTACATCAACCATGAAAACTTGTCAAAATCAAAAGATATACAAAGGTATATGATAGTTTTGCTTACCAAATGAAAAAGCCATCAAAATTTTTGGTCTTCACTGTTAGAACCTTTTAATCTTATTAGATTCCTCGTTCTAGTGCTTGAAAATCAACAATCTTACCTTAGAGAATACAAATTAGCGTTTAAAATTGCTTCATCGTATTGCTGTCTGTTTAGTTACTAATTTACACTACACTAGTAACTGAAACTTTTTATTTATTTGTTTTTTTGCACATTTCCTTCTGATTCCACATAAAAATTATTTTGCGATTATGTTTCATTGTCATCTCATACTCAACGGTGCATATATGAACAAAAGTTTCCCTGAGACGCTTGCAGGTTACTGGAGCTGTAGGGTTTATGAACCATCGGCTAGAAATTCCAGAAGATGTTGAGCCACAGTGGGCTTGTATAATTAAGAGCTGCTGGCATAGGTCTGCATTCTTATCACACTATCATACTTTCTACTTTTCTATTTCTTTCCCATAGCTGTGATTATCCAAGCATAAATGTTATTACTATTGCAAAAGATCATTGATAAATTTAAATGTTATTTGTGTCATAATACTTGATCAGTTTGCCTAAATTTGATATTTTCATTATCTCTAGACGAGTTACCATCGAAATTGTTTGCCTTCACTGTTGGGACCTTTTAATCTTGTTAGATTCATCGTTCCACTGCTTCTCTTATTTCTTTCAATAGATATTGTTGTGTGTTAGAGTCTCACATCGGTTGAATAATGAATTAGCTTTCTCAATGTACATACTTTGATCAACAGTCATACTGCATTACTTGAAAGACAATTGTGCATTTACCTTCTTATGCTAACAGCTAACGTAAAACTTTGTCTATGACTAACGACCAGTGATTCAGCTTGTCGGCCAACATTCGAGGAACTTTTAGAAAGGCTTAAAGAGCTGCAGAAACAGTTTGCTGTTAAGTTTCAGGCAGCATCCCGGTCGAATGGCCGGGAAAGGACTCAAAAGGAGTCCTAGACACAGCTTTTCAGATTGTTTCCATTTTGTCACTTGCAGCAGATGATGCATAAGGAATTTTTTGCACATGAATTCATTGATGAATGATGAGTTTGTAGAAACAGCTGGTTTTGGAGCCCTACAGCAATTCTAGTTCTAATTCTTGGCACCATATGAAGGTGGAAAAATAATTAAAAAGTGGGAAAAACCAAACTACATTTTAGTCATATTATGTTATCTTTAATGTCATCATAGAAGTTCTTTAACATATTAGTGATAATGGATGCTTGGATTCTTGTGAATAGGTTTCCACTATCAGCATTGTAATTTTATATGGAAAATGTTGTACTACTATTTAGTTGTATAGAAGGTAGAAAAAAGAGAAAACACAAGAAGTTTCATTTTAGTGTATACTTCCTTGTGTATTTTCTATGACACCATTTTGGGTAATTTCACATAAATCGAATTAAGGAGCTACTCAATATTGTTTGTAACATTAAACTTGTTAGCAACTAAACTTAGTTTTCCAAAATTGTCATAGATTCATTCATTTCCCTTTTCACTTAATTAACTAAAAAATTTCTTTTTCAATCAATTTACTATAAAATCAATTAATGTATATAAAATTTTGAAACTATTTCTATTAAAAATGACAGAAATTAAAATCTCAAGAGTTTTATAAAATATATATTGGAAATCATATTATCAATTTCATTATTTTTACATAAGAAACTTATCCACTTTATCAGAAAAATATAAGTTATTCCTATGTGTTAGTTATATTTCCTATGCAACTCCACTTCCAAAATTCAAAGGAAAAGCTTTAGCTTTTAATATCACTTTCAGATCAAATTTTGTTGCAAAACAATTAGTATTTTCCATACCTTAAAGTAATGTCATGGTTGGATCTGTATCATTACCCACTTGTGAAGCAACAAGGGCATTCAAAACATCTATATTGATTGGTCTGTTTCATTTTCAATTTATTGAATGAGGATTGTGATTTAAGCAATAATAATTAATAATTTCAACTAGAAGGTTTAAGGTTTTGTCACTCATAGTGGAAATTAGTGGGATTTGCACACAGAAATAGATACTAACTGTATAATCATTTTAATTTAAAAAATAGTATCCTAATTCTAAGGGAAATCGTTAACATGCAAGATTTGTGATTTAATTCTTATATTTTAAATAATGTGTAAAAATGATCGTGTAATATGTAAATGTTTTAATATAATATTGAAAATAAGAGTGTAAATAAATTGTAAGTCATTAGTATTATTATGAAAATTAAGGGGATTTTTAAATTAAACACTCAAATTACATTTTCGAGAATTACTCAGCAAACTATATTGTTATTACAGTTTTCAGTTATTTCTTCATGATTTTCTAAAAATATTCTTAGCAAACTTGATTGAAATTATTATAAAAATATTCTCAATCAAGTTTGTAGTGTTGTTATATATAACTTTCCATGTGTGAATCAACCTTGGGATTGGGAGGTTTCATGCCGGGAAGAAGATTAGCAATGAACTGAATCGACTCGGTATTTGTTCGAAACTCGATTTTTTATTTACTTCGATAAACTAGGTTCATGAACCAAACTTAAACTGTAAATTGAGCTCGTTAAATAAACGAACCAAACTTGAGTTTGTACAATTCGACTCATTAAGTTCATGAGCTAGTTCGATATATATATATAAACTAATTTTTATGCTTATTATTATGACGAATGCATTATTTTTTATATTTATTGTTATTATATATGTAAACATGGTTATATTTACATGTATAAAACTTTTTGTAGTATTTTCTAAATATTAATTAACTATTTAAGTTGTCCAAATGAACCAATCGAACTAAGCCGAACAGTTCACGAACTTTAACCGAACCGAACTCAAGCTAAAAAAATAACTCGTATCAAATCGAGTTGAGTTTCGAGCCAAACTAATTCTTATCGAACTGAACTCTGGTTTGACTCGTTTCTAGCCTATTAGAACTATGTTCTTTTTTTATGATTAGTTGACATTCTTAGTTTATAAAAAGTGGAATTTTTTAGATTGTTGATTTGATAATTTCAAGTGGTACATACTTGATTCTCCTTAAGTAAGGTCTCGGATTCGAGTCTTGTGGATAGAAAAAATGTCCGCTGGGAGAGTTAGCCTTACGTACTTGTAGATGTTCCCGACTCGGATAGAATTGCCTCCAGTACGAGGATATGGGAAACCAAATTCTTTTTACGAATTATTTAAAAAAGTCTAGATAGTCAATTTCTTAACATCATTTTTTTTACACTCAATCACCTATTGGATAATCTAATTTTGTTAACTAAACATAATATGATATAATATGAAATTATAATGTTAATTTGAAATAATGCACCAAATATTTAGATTCAAACTCATATAATGTTGTAGGTTATATAGCTATATGGTAAAATTGAGTGACATAATCCTATCATATAAGAACTTAACACATTCCTTCATTTCATCTACCTGC
Organism: Lupinus angustifolius; assembly: GCF_001865875.1. Taxonomy (NCBI): domain Eukaryota; kingdom Viridiplantae; phylum Streptophyta; class Magnoliopsida; order Fabales; family Fabaceae; genus Lupinus; species Lupinus angustifolius. Next base: position 14,685,827 of record NC_032027.1, on the reverse strand, counting down.
TTCAATCTTATTATTATATCTCACTCAATTTCCTCAATATGTTATATCACCATCCACCAAAATATTTAAACCTAATGGTTTGTAGTATGGTATAATATTTAGATAATGAAATTTATACAACCAAATTTGAAAATCTGAGTTTAAGAATAAACCTTACATTTTACTCCTGTTTCTATTTATAACACACATTTGTAACTAAATTCTACATATTAATAAAATTGGGGTAGGAGTCTTATATTCTAGCAAACTCATTATGGTACTTAAGTTATGAGACTTTCTCACCTAATAGATTAGTTTTTTGAATTGAATTATCCTCATGTGCTTAGGGCGTACATATGTTGTTCCACAATATGTGTCACTACACGTGTTAGTGATTATGATTGGTTGAAAAAACGTATTTAAATTAAAATTTTAAGAGTTAATCATTTTTCTGACCAATCACAAGCAGCGACATATGAAGTGATACATTATTTTGGGACAACAGATGTCTACCCACGTGCTTAAGTCCTAAAAAATGGTGTCTTCTATTGAGAGTTGTGTCACGGAAATGATTAACAATATGTTGAATTAAGTACATTAGCGAATACTAATAGGTGAGTGAAGCCGCCAAAAGATACATGTTAGCATCAGGTCAATGTCGATAGAATAAAAATTATCGTGGACGTCAGCCCTTAAAGAGATGATAAGAATAACAAACTCAATTTTACAATTTCTAATTACAATTTTACTACCATCTAATATTACTCATTAATTGATAATCTTAATGACAACAACAAAAAATATAGATAATCAAAGCTTTTAATATGGGATGAGGAAAAAATAATAATAGTGTTTCACAAAATTAAAAAGTGCCTTAGGTAATGGACAATCAAAATCTTGCAAATGATGTCTTATATCAAAGACTACAGAAAGCATATCGTCATGGAGACTAGAGAGTGCTTTTATTGAGTTTTCTTTTAAAACCAAAAAATGGAGATTCACGTATCTATAAATAAATAATGGATTTGTTTTGTTTTTTAATTCACAAGTTTCAATGCTTTTATTGTGTCTTCTTTTAAATCGGAAACTTGGACATTTCCTTATCAAACAAGTTTTCTAGAAATCATCAATTTTTTATTTGTTTGCAAATACTAATGGGCTAGGACGGGACAGGTAAGGGATAGACGATTTCAGTTCTCTTTGGATGGACCCTCTTTTTAATATATAATAAATAACTTTAATCTTCAAAATATAAAATAGTATACCTATATTTTCTAGACAACATTTTTATTGTCTTAAAAAGTATATCAATCTATGTGTGATTTGTTATGATTAGTTAAAAAAATATAATTTAAATTAAAAGTTTAATAATTAAGCATTTTTATAATCTTTATATTTAATATATAAAGTTAGAAAAATTGTGAGAGGGATGTTTTGGGTGATATCTCACCCCAACTAATTATTGACTCTTAAGAATTTACTATACTTAAAGTAAGAAAATGCAACATAGTTAAAAGAAAGAAAACGACCTTTGCTTGATCTAGAGCCACCTTCACAAAATTTAATGGGAATACTTTTTTATAAGCAAAAGTTATTAAGAACGTGGACACTTCCTGTCAATGTCAACTTCAAGAAGCAATGTAAGATAGAATCTAGAACTTTATATTTAAAAAATGATACTTACACAATCATCCACAATAATCCAATAAAAAAAGTTTATAATAGCAATAATAATACTTCACCTAATTATCATTCAATATCTCAATGATAAAAGATAAAAGTGAGGTATAGGAGCATATATAGACAAACATAGGGACCCTTATGGAACGCTTAATTCCACCAATAGAATTTGGGTGAATTTCAATGCTCTCATGTGGTTATAAAATATATAGAAATAAAATATCATATAAGTGAAATTTCAAAAATGGCTATATGAAAGGGAAAAAATGGCATGAAAATATCCAAGTCCTTATGGGTTCATTTTTTTTGGTATAGAAAAAGTTGAGGAAAAACAAAGTTACTTTATTCCAAAGTTAAATTGATAATTTCAAATAACCTAAGTCCTACCAATGCAAAACCATATGCAAGAATTGAACCAAGAGCTTTTTTCTTGTAAATGATATTTGATTTTATCGAATCTTAAAGATTTGACCAAGTCTTATATTGGTTGTTGACTATCAAATATAACCTTCATCATTTATCAAGACTTAGGATCAACTATATATTGTATCAAATGTAAAGAGGTTGATTTTTAGAGATAATGTTTTATTAAAGAAGATAATTTATGATAAATCATTATAATCATTATTACATATTTGACCCAAGCTAGTGAGAGCAAAATTAACACATGTTCCTTTTTTGGCATTTTTTTAATATGAGCAAAATGACCAGTCCAACCGCCTAATGTAAAGCGCCTTAAAGCAGTTCGACCAGGTTTGCAACAATTTAAAGCAGGTCGACCGGATTTGCAGCAATTTAAAGTGGGCTGACTAACTGGGTAGTTTTCTGGCTTGTACGAAGACATTCCCCTATTCGGTCTATGGTTAGATTGGTTGAACCATCCCTTTCCCGGTCCAAACAACATTGATTGAACCAACTCTCATTGACATTATATTTTGGGTTCTAACTCATGCTGAGTTCAATTCTCATCAAATTTGCAGCATATGTTAGTACTAGTAAGATAGGATCTATTTGCTGATCTTAGCTCCCACATGCTCTTAGTAATAGTAAGATTTGACATGAGCATGTAATTTAAATTGGATGTTTCAAAAGGTAATGTAATCAGATTTCTCAACAGATAAGGTCTTAGTATACATTTGATGTTCAAAATTCAATGCAAAACAAGATAAGCTGATGTCTATCATCTTCTGAAACATTGACCTTTGTTCACTCGCGCCATTCTAGTGAAGCAAGTGCCGAATGGCAGCAACCGCGTCACCTTTATGCTCCCGCAAGGTTCTTTCAGCCACTTTTTTGTCCAACTGTAGGAACAATAAATATGATATCAATTAATTGGAATATAAACTTGTAGATAGCTTGTGGAACAATCTGTTGAAGAAGTTACCTCTAGTTCATTTGCAATTATATCAACATCTGCTGCATTTATCTTAACAGCAGCTAATTCTTTTTCCCTGCCATTGGAGCAAAACGCATTTCATGATTTAGAGATACAAGGAAAACCGGTCACTAATCCAGATGCGGCCGGGAAATGGAATTTTGAATTTTAAATATAACTTTCTAGAGTTTTTTAAATTAGAGACATGTTCAATTTGTGTTTATAATATGACCTCAGAACTATACATTTCTATCAGTAATTCAACTTGATACAAGAACAGAAAAAGGTACAGCTATATGAAGTAGTGATTGTCCCTTTCGGGGTGCGTGATTGTCTATCCAACAAGTGTCACTTCCAAGCATTGAGCCCTTGACTATTTGGTCTTTCTGAGGATCTAGTGGGGCCTTATACCACTGTCATATCCATTCTTTTTACTGGAATTTCTAACGGTCTTCTCCTCGTACGGAAAAACTACATGAGATGAGATTCTACTATGTCTTTGTCAATACGTGCTATTGCTACCTTTATTTTCTCCCCAATGCATATATTCTTAATCCTATATTATCTTGTATGTGTACAATTATCCACTCATCCAACACAACATCCTTGTATATACAACATATAGTTTATGCTCTTTTGGCTCTTTACCTCCTAACATCCAGTACCATAAAGCATCATGCACCATAAATCTATGCAATAAAACTTCCCTTGTAAGTTCGAGAGGCACCTAACATCCAAAGAGTTTCTCTATTTCATTCATCCCGGTTGAATTCTATGATTTACCTCACCTTCTATTTCTCTAACATTTTGTATAGAGCAAAGATAGTTAATCATTGGAATTCTAGCATGATATGATCTCCAGTTTTCACCTCTAAGCAAGTGTTAGTGTATTTCTTGCTGCACTTCGTTCTCTACACAGCACTTACTTCTATATAATCGAAATCCAAGCTTAATTTGAGAACTCTATCTTACCATTTATCTCCTCTCTCAATTCTCCTTCTACAATATGTTAAAAAGGATTTACTCTAAATTTACAAAATTCTATATGAGTCATTCTTATATTATGCACTCCCCTTAATAGTCGGTGTGCTATAATTAATTATTCAACCTATTCTTTTACATCCTCAATAACAACTGATAATATCCAACACGACTCAGACATCAAGGCATATTATTGAAACACAGGAGCAATTTTGTAAGAGTAAAGATGCTAGCGAAACTTTTATTTTATGATTTCTCACCAAACAAAAGTAGAATGTAGTACATGACACACAGCATTAGCGAATTTTATACAATCAAATCAGTTCATAAAAATTAACAAGGAAATGTTAAAAGACATTCAAACACCAGGAATGTCCTAAGTCCTAACCTAACTCATGACCCTATTTAACATATTTGAATCCAATGTATCATAAAAACATCATCTTTGTGGCAGTGAATACAATAATCTTATTCTTCGGTCGAAAAAAGGCGGCCCACTAAACCCATGACATCCAGGTCACAAGATAAGTAATTTTACCATTGCGCCGAACCTTATCCGCTAATCTTATCGCGTTAGTATTGAATTAGAATAACAAGGTCAAAACTCATTACCTCAAACGCATAGCATTCCAGTCAGCTTCAGCAGATGCAGCAATGGATGCCATAGCCTGCAAAATCAACGCATACCCATTACACAAAAACGATGCAAAATTCAATTTTTAAAAGATGAATCAACTCAACGAAATAAGAGGAATCAAAATAAGAGAATGGGTATACCTCTTGGACGCGAGTGGAATCAAGTTGGCGATCTTCAACACGGTCAGTGAGTTTATCGAAGGCTTTACTCTGTTGCTGTAAATCTTTGGAGTCCACCACCATCTCCACTCCTTCATCTCCACCCTCCATTTTTTCTCTCTCAAAGTTTCAAACTTTTGATTTATTTGCCCAAAAACCTTACGAGAGTTTTGGACTTTTGGTTACTATGCCGTAACTAGCTACGCTCAGAAAATAACTCCTGAAAATTGATAAGGTACCCTAATATTCCTTTTGTGTTTTGTCTTTGTTTTTTTTTATTTCTTTGTTTCTTTCTTTTCACATTTTTTTATGGCAACGTGAGATGTTTTTTTAGTTTCTCACCGATATTATTGCATTGTAGTCAATCATATTCGATGCAAGGATGTATGGAAAACAAAATTAATAGTTTAATGGAATATTGGTAAGTAAGAATAACATTAATGGTTTAATGGTGTAAAATGTTATTGGATATTCAGATAGATAAAAAGTTAAAGAATTTAATTATTGTGAAAATTTGTTGGAAGTGAGTCACACTCCCTAAATTGATTAGTTACTTACCTATATAAACTTATTTAGAAATATAACAAATATGTTATATTTTGAGACCATTACATTTATATTTTTTTAGTGTCATTTAAGATGGTTTGTGTGGATCTTATGGCCTCGTATGCTTGAATCTAAGGACCAATAGGCCTAATAAAGGTGCTGGAATGATTTGCATAGCCCAAAAGAATTGTACATTTTCTTTAAAAAAAAAATGCTAGCCTATATCATGAATCATGATACACATGTTTTGTCTCAACCAAACAACCCAATCCAAACCAAATTTTGTCAGTTGGTTGATTCATTGGGTTAAGTCTTTTTTTTAGAAAACTAATTGAGTCATAAAATATGTGATGTGGCAACAAAAACATTTTTGTTTTTACTAAATAAATATTTTATCTATTTTTCTCTGAGAATGTATCTCATTCTTAAATACTAATGCTTTTCTAAAGGTAAATATTATCATAATAAGTTTTTCTTCTATCGTTTTTCATACACACCATGATAATATTAAATTTCTGACTTCTTACTTAAAGAATTAATCCAATCATTGCCAATTGTGTCGTGTCTGGTTAAATCTTTTTCATCTATTATATATAAAGTTCAAAGTTAAACTCTTCAAATCTCACACAAGGGCAACTACTCTATCCGAATTTTGAGAGAAAAATGTATGTAAAATTATGTAAATATTTATGTAAGTTATGTAAACAGCATTTGCCTATTTTATGAACTAGTTTGTTTTTTCTTTGGTTTCCCACAGCACACTGGAGGCAATCCTGTCCGAGCCGGGAACATCCACATGTATGTGGGTTAATTCTCCCAACGAGCATTTTTTTCATCCACAAGACTCGAACCCAGATTCTTGCTTAAGGAGAATCAAACATGTATCACTTGAACTCGGGTTCTTGCTTATGAACTAGTTTGTTTTATTACAAACTAAGTCATGTTAGATTAAATTGGAAGTAAAGTGGCATAATCTGTCCCATTAGAGAGATTATGTCACTAAACATAAGAATATATATCGAGCTCTATAAGTATTATTTACTTATATTTACTGTTTTATAAGTTTGTGATATAACATGCATATATCCATCTTTCTAGATATATACATGAACAACTTCTACATCCTCTGAGTGACCAATAAATGCTACGTTTCTAAATCAAGCTAAACACCTAAAGTGTTGAAATAATGGGTTTGATGGCTCGAAAGCTACATCAAGCTAACTCTATGAATGACTTTGGAGTATATAGATAGTCACCGTAACAATTCTCATAAAAATATGATATCAATAAATATGTATCTTATAATTATATATGAAATATTATAATTAAAGGTTAGTTGTTGATTATATAATCACTTAAAAAAGTTATATACATTTTTTTATTTTGATTGTTCAAACAAGTACTAATAATCCATGTTAAATTTTATCATTTTTCGCAATGTTTTACATAATTTGTTATATATACTTACTTATATCTTATATTTTTAAATAAAAACTAATATTGAAAGGTATTAGCCAAACCGATTTCACAATATGTGTAAAAGAGGCAGATTTTGATAATTAATCAATGGGGCAAAATAATTTTTATACTTTAAACATATCACCCAATATTGTATTAAAATCAACATATAAAAACTTTATACTGACAATATATATGAGGAGAGATTTGTTTACACTCAAGTTAAGTTACACTCAATCTCAATCATTCATCTTCTTAAATCCAACATAACATATCAAATGAGTGAATACAATAAGTTATGAGAGAGAAAAATAAAAAATGTTAAATAACTTTTAAGTTTAACCCATTTGGTCCGTTGGACTTAAGAGACTGAATGATTGAGGTTGCGTATAACTTAACTTGATATAAACGGATTCCTCCTCTATATATATTAATAAACTCAAAATAAAATTGCAGTATTTTAATGTATAAACTTGGAAAAAGAAATAAGTTTATTGTTTTGAATAGATCATTACCTCTAACATTTAATATTTTCACCAACTAAAATGACCTCAAACTAAAAGATTGTTAAATTAATGGAAACTTGTAGTAGAACTTGAATTTACTATTTTGATTTGAGAATATATCAACTTACCAGAAGTTACCACATAGAATAGAAGATCGAACTTGAGAGTAAATAGAAGTGTCCATAGTCAGATTTTCACACAGAGTGCGACTTGCCAACCAACAAGGCAATAATGAACTCACCGGCAAATAAATGCTCCTTCAGGTTTTATTATTAATTTTTATCTCTATCAAACAAGCTTAAAAATTATTTTACCTATTAGAAAATGACATATATCACTTTTTAATAACTTGTGTACTAGAACATAATCGATTCAGGATGTTAATTCTTTTTATATCATTAATAAAAATCACTTATATTATTATTGAGTATGCATAGGTATAACTTATGAATATATAATTAAATTGAATGGGTTTAATGAGTATACATTTATGACTATACATTCCCACTCCGATTTAACTATCCCTTTCCAAAAAGAAATTGCTCTTATTCACTTGTTCTCAAGGAAGCATGATATATCAATATTTAATTAGAATGAATAATTAATTTTCTTATAAGAGATGATTAGTGGACTACAAATAATGATGTGTGTGATAGCTATAATAATCAAATACATTATTCTATATCTTTATGTAAAGATAGGTACATAGAGAAGAGAGAGTAATTATTTAAACTACACCCTAACTTTTGAAGTTAATAGTATGCTTTAATGTTATAATACACACTTAGTAATAAAAAAAATTCTAACTTTTTGTTCATCCTATAGAAGTTTTACCAAATGCTCTAAAGAAGAAAGGAGATTGAATTGTCTATATTCGAGCAATCAAGAATATTTATGATAGGGTCAAGATCAACATGAGAACACAAGATAAAGTACCATAAGATTTTCTTATGTCGCATGACTACAACATGGGTCAACACTAAGCCCCTACTTATTACATTAGTCTTGGATGTACTCACTAAGCATATATAAGAACCTGTGACACAATGTATGCTCTTTGCGGATGTTATTGCATTAATGAGAGACTCGAGAGAAGAATTAAATATGAAGCAAGAAATATGTAAACAAGTTTTAGAAGTACATGAATTTTGTATAAGTCGAGGTAAGACGAACTATATGGAGTGTAAGTTTAGCAAGAGGCGATCAAGCCTTGTTATAGAGATAAAGATTAATGACCATATCATACTACAAGTCACTAGATGTAGGTATATTAGGTCAATCATACAAGACGTTAGAGAAATTGACGTAGATGTGAACTATAAGATTCATACGTGTTAGATGAAGTAGCAGAGTCCTTATGTGTGATTTGTGATAAAAAGATACTACTTAAGCTTAAGGAGAAGTTTTACCTAGGGGTGGCAATTGGATGAGTTTGGATAGATTTGGGTCCTAATGGATGGATGAAAAACTATCCATCAATCCATATAAATTTATTACATCACATTTTTAAATTATCCAATCAATCCATATCCAATTGATTTCAATCCATCTATTATATTCATATATCCATTTTAATGGATTGAATAAATATCCAACCTATTTTTTTAATTTAAACAAAACATTTTTAATAAAGCATTATTGGGATAAAAAAATTCTTTTACAAATTATTATTTAATAAAGCATTTTCAAATATCAATTTTAAAAAGTGTTTTTTTAAAAAAATACTTTTAAAACTGATTTTAAAAATAAAATTTAACAAACACTTTTAAAAAGTGTTTTTTATAAGCATTTTTAAAAAGGTGAATTTGTGAAGTTTTTTTTAATAAGCACTCTTATTGGCAAGAATCTCTGGTGCAACATAATTGAGACTTCCACAAGTTGTATGCAACAATTCATTTTCCTAACATATTTCATTTTGTTATTATATTATCACATTAGTCAATAACCAAAATGATATATTTATATTTTGCATTAAGATGTGTGGTTCTAAGAAAATGTTTTTTTACCCTAAGATGTTGGGGTAAAATACTAAGGCCAAAATTGTTTATACTTTTTTGATAAACACTTTTTAAAATCACAATTGCAATTTTCAACTTTTGTAATGTGTGAGATTGTGCTTTTAAAAAGGTGAGAGAAACTTTTTATATTAATATTAAATTAATTGGAAAAAAAAATTGTTTTTATTTTTTGGATGGATTGAGTATCCATCCAAATGGATATACCCATGGATATCCATTGGATATAACTGGTGAATTTGAATCCATCCATTATCAACACTATCCATTAGATTATACTATTTAAATCCATAAGTTCTAACGAGTGGATTTGTATGAATTTATTTGGATGGATTTTGGATAATTTTGTCACCCCTAGTTTTACCGCATTGTTAAAAGACCTGCAATGTTATATGAGACTCAATATTGTACGATAAAATATCAACAAGAGAATACACTATATGTAGCAGAGATATAAGTGTTTTGTTGGATGAGTGTACACACTAAACAATATAAAATTAGAAGTGAATACTAGAGTAAACATGTGAGGAGGAGACTAATAGAAACATATGTAAGAAGAGTATATAAAATGAAGAATAGTCTAGAAACTAGAGTAAAGACTACGCCAAAATTGATGTTTAACAACGCAAATTTAACAATGCTTATATGTTGAACGTTGTTAAATATAAGGCTGAAAAGAATTAACAACACTTATTGAAGAAAAAATTGTTAAATGTGTTATCTTTAACAACGCTTGCTTAAGTAAATGCTGTTTAAGATAACACATTTAACCATGCTTATTGAAAAAACATTATTAAAGACGATACTTCATATATTTAACAACACTCCTTCAATAAGCGATGTTAAATGTGTGTTATCTTTAACAACGCTTATTTAAGCAAACGCTATTAAAGATAACACCTTTAGTGAGCGCGAATTTTTTCAAATTCAAAAACATAACCTCACGTACAATAATACACATATCAATCAGTTTGTTGTTTCTCTTACTTTTCTTCTTCTCCATGACATTTTTTTCTCTTTTGTTTTTAGTTTCTCTCTTCAAACAAGTTATCGGTTTTTAGTTTTTCTCTTCATGCATAAAGTAAATCGTTATCTTATTTTAGCTCATTTATTTCTTTTTGATTCAGTCTTGATGTTTGCATTTACACCATGAATAACAAGTCTTTATTTGTTGTGAAGTTATGCAACTATGATGTTCTAGGATTTTGGCTATGGTTCACTGGTTTAGAACACAAGGATTGAGTGTAATGGTAAATATTTTTTATCAATTGCTGCTAATTTTGTATTTGTTCATAACTTTTGCAATTTGTTTAGAGATGTTATTTTTTAGTTATATTTGCAGCTTGCATTGATCATTAAGGAACACATGAACACTCTGTAAGGACTTGTACATTGGAGGAGAAAGAATGAACAATTTGCATAAGATCTCATTACTAATATGTTATTTTATAGTATTGGAATACGTTAAAGTTGAATGTAGCTGGAGTCGTTGGTGATTTAACAAATCTATTATAAATATAGTGGAGTTGGACATGATTGTCATATATTTGATAGAATGTCTTAGAGAGATATTTCCTTATCTAGAAAGTAGACATTTAACAACGTTTGCTTTATTGAGCGCTGTTAAATGTCTACTTTCTACGGCGCTTCAAAAAACGTTGTTGAATATAACCTTATCTACTACTGCACTCAAATAGAAAGTGCTTCAAAAGCGCTGTTAAATGACAATTTTAAGCGCTGTTATTTTGTTATTATGTCGTAGTAAAAATAGAGACAAAAAAATTAAGAAAGACTTAGAGTCCAATATTTTTTGTCAATAAATACAATAATTTACCATAAAATATTGTAAAATGGTTTGACTTATCTAACCAACCTTTTACTTAGTAAGATAAAAGGTTTGATTTTTTTTTTATGTTGGTGCTAGTTTTTGTATGTTGCATACAAATCTTTACAACTTTTAAAACACATAAAGATCTCTCTCAACTTTTTTTATTATGATTGTTTTTGGTGAAGGGTACGTTTAATGATTTCAATAAAAATGACTTTTCATTTAAACTAATTATAGCCCATTTTAAGACTGATAAATACATTATTTTGTAAAACCAATAAATATATATATAT
>NC_032027.1:14576477-14674271 GCF_001865875.1 Lupinus angustifolius | reverse complement strand
TATTAATATCCATTTTTTATGATAAATTATGGCAAAATTAGGGATGACAAAAATACTTAATTTATAGGTAACCGCCAAAATACCCACCCTGTATATGCATTTTAATTAATTAATTTATATTCTTTTATTATTATTATTCTAACATTATATATTTTATCTATTTTATTATTATATCATAATAAATTTTAGCAATTGAATTATAATCATAAAATTGTCATAGTTATATCATATTATTTGAGTAATAATTATTTTTACATATTGATTATTATAAAATATACAAAAATATAATTAAAATTGAAAACTCATTAGATATCCACGAATATCCGTTACCCACATAAGTACCTACTAATAATGCGGATGTGAATACGAGTTTGTACTATCCATGTTTGCCCGGCCTAGGGAAAATGATTCCAATCATTTTAAAGATTGGAACGATTCGGTCATCTCTCATTCACATGGGATAATTTTTTAATTTGAAACGCGTGTTCTTGAATACATAATGAAATAACAGTTTATAGTTAACAATTTACCCATCTTTGTATAATTTTAAAGCTGGGAAGGAGTAATATTTATGATTTAATATGTACATAATAATGTAAATGTTTTTTATAGTAACATTAATATAAGTGAAAATGCATGTTACGTGCCATTAATACATGTAGTTGAGATCTCACTTTCATTATGGCACTGATGTGTTTCCGTACTACACTTACCCAATAGTTGGCCAAAAAAATTCAAAATTGGAAGATTGTGATAAAGCTACTTAAAATGGTGCGACAATTTTACATGGGATAGTTTTGGTCCCAAAAAAATTAAAGAACAAAAGACTCAAATTGATTATAAAAAATTAAATAACAAACAAATAATATTTTTATGACAAAATTTAGGGATATAAAGATCATATTAGGCAGTAAATGGATACTGTCACTTTAATATTTCAAGGATTTTTGGTTTCTTTATTTTATAGAGACTAAAATCACAGTATTCTCGGATAAAATTGTAGCCTGTAGGGATAAATTTGAGTTTTTTATTTACTTCTTATAATGCATGGATAAAGTATTATAATTTTTGAAGTCTTCAATAATTTAAGCAATAGTCAGAAAACCTGTCATATAATTACCACCACTATTGAAACTACATTAATTAACATCGTATATACTCAAGCTTATCAAAAAAAAAAAAAATTCGTTTGTGTATATGTTTGACATTTTTGTAATCATTTATACTCAAGCTTAAATTCAAATTGGCTCAAATGTAATCATTTTTCTTCTTCTCCATTAATATAATCAAGCTTAAATAATTCAAATTGGAATCATTTATACTCGAGCTACACTATATAGTAAGTAGTCACTACTTATAACTTGCTGTCACTGAGTCTAGCACTCTAGTAGGTCGCATTAGCAGGTAAATATTAAATAATGGAGATAATGAGCCTAGGATGCATACAGATCCACTAGTTTTAATGCCATTTAGTATGAGCAAAATTTGTCGGCAGCAAAATTTGATACTATGATTATGATTGATCAAAAGTCCTCCAAAATATGCAAGATTTCCTACCACCCCAAAGCTCTTTATGGGATTATAGTAGGGTTGAGCATAAGTTGAGTTTGGCTAATTGAGGTTTGTTTTTTACCTGACTTTAAATGTTAGTTGAGTTATTTTTTGAACCGAAACTAGCCTGATCTTAAATGTTAATTGTGTCAGCCTTTAAACTCGAATCTAACCATCGATCCGATTAAATATAATACATACTCAAGTCTTTTCAATGTTACTTATTATTATGGACATGTAATTTGACATGTCAAATGATATATATATTTATATTGTTAATCATATATATGATAAAAATTAGAGAATTAATAGTATTTTCGATCAAAGAGATGTCATTACTATGTATACAATTGAGTAGATATACATACAAATATGATGAAAGAATGATCATGAGACAGAGTCATGTCAGATCATGCTTACCCCTTACTCGATCTTAAATATTGTATGAGTCTAACTTTTGAATTCAAACTCAACCCTATATCCAATCAAATCCAACCATAATCAAACTTAATCATGATTTGGTCAGACCAGGTGAGCGAATAAGGTTGATCCTCCTCAGATAACCTTGAACATGGTCTTCATATATATATATATATGTGAGTGAGATTATTATACTTATGTATTGTGAAAGTAAATATTTATATCCATTTATCATTCATTTATATTTAAAATAAATGATTATAAAATATGAACGATAAACAATTGCATATATCTTTTTTCATTATATATTAGTGGATCTAGATGCTCTCCACTATTCCAAGGAGGAATAATGAATATGTGGCACGAAAAAATTGTACAATATTGTCACACAAAAAAAATCAACTATCCAATTCTATATTAATCAGGTGTCACATTGAATTGAATTGTGGGATAACAGATTTTCTTTCACAATCTTCCAAGTTTGAATTTTTTGGCCTATTGTTTGAAAGACATCATAATGAAATAGAGATCTCAACTGCATGTATTAATGGCACGTAACCATGCCATTTGATTATAAATACTGCTCCTTGTTAGCTTTCAAATTATAAGTGAATCAAGCTTTTGTAGCTTTTATCACAAAGATGGCAAAGTTACATAAGTATGTTGGATCACTTGCTGTGTTGTTTTTATTGGTAATAGGAATAGCACAATGCCGAAAAATCAAAGATGATGAATTGGTTGATGGCACTGGAACAACTGGTTTTGGTAATGGTGGTGGTGGGATCGGTGGTGGCTTTGGAGGTGGCATAGGAGGAGGACATGGTGGTGGGATTGGTGGAGGAGCTGGTGGAGGCATTGGAGGAGGAGCTGGTGGTGGCGGTGGAGGTGGAGGTGGAGGTGGTGGTAGCGGTGGAGGAATTGGAGGTGGACATGGCGGTGGCAGTGGAGGAGGAGGCGGAGGTGGTGGAGGCGGTGGAGGAATTGGAGGTGGACATGGTGGTGGCATTGGAGGAGGAAGCGGAGGAGGTGCTGGTGGAGGATTTGGCAAAGGTGGTGGAGGTGGACATGGTAGTGGTATTGGAGGAGGAGTCGGAGGCGGGGCTGGAGGAGGCTTCGGCAAAGGTGGTGGTGTAGGTGGAGGAACCGGAGGAGGACATGAAGGTGGATTCGGAGGTGGCAAAGGTGGTGGTGGAGGCATTGGAGGAGGAGGCGGAGCTGGAGGTGGCAAAGGTGGTGGCTTTGGAGGAGGAACTGGAGGAGGCATTGGAGGCGGAGGTGGCACTGGTGGAGGCAGTGGCAAAGGTGGTGGTGTGAGTGGAGGAACCGGAGGTGGACATGGTGGTGGTATTGGAGGAGGAGCAGGTGGTGGAGGAGGCAAAGGTGGTGGCTTTGGAGGAGGAACTGGAGGAGGCATTGGAGGCGGAGGTGGCACTGGTGGAGGCATTGGCAAAGGTGGTGGTGTGGGTGGAGGAATCGGAGGTGGACATGGTGGTGGTATTGGAGGAGGAGCAGGTGGAGGCAGTGGAGGTGGAAAAGGTGGTGGCTTTGGAGGAGGAACTGGTGGCGGACATGGTGGTGGTATTGGAGGAGGATCTGGTGGAGGTGGTGGAGTTGGAGGAGGTGTTGGTGGTGGTATTGGAGGAGGAATTGGTGGTGGACATGGTGGTGGGGTAGGGGGAGGAGCAGGTGGAGGAAGCGGTGGTGGCTTTGGCAGTGGTGGAGGTGGAGGTGGTGGTGGTGGAGGTGGTGGAGGAGGAGGATTTTAATTTAAAATTTTATAGAAACATCTTGTCTTATATCCTATCATGCAAATGTGGTGCTCATGCATGGATGCAGCATGCAAGTACGTCATATATTTTATTAAATAAACGTGACATTTGTAATTCTCATCCATGTATGCAACTAGGCACATATTAATTAATCAAATAAATTTAAGTTTTTGTCATGATATTATGCTTCAATTGCTTTTGATTACCACTATTGGTTTAATTTTATCGTTACAACATTACTGTTTTTAGAAGCAACTATTTATTCTGAGAAAGTTCAAACTAATATCATATATCCTTTTTCCTTTCTCTATCTTCTCAACAAACATAGATAAGTGTAAAATTTTGGGTGCAATAGTTTTCAAAATTTTGGAAATGGAGCTCGCTTAGTTTTTAAATTTTTTTTTTATGTATTATAAGTGTAAAGATTTATATATATTCAGTATATCATCTATCATTTATTTGTATTATTTTTTTAAAGAGTTAATAATGATTGATATTTATGATATAATGATAATGTATAAAATTCATACACTATTAATGTATTCATTTTTTTTTTTTTGTATAATTATTTAGATGAACATAAGTGAATACTTCCATAATTAAAATGGTAGCACTTGATAAAGCAGTCTATAGACTATAACTATAGCAGCAAACAGAGAGAAGTGTTTTGAAAAACAATGCTAATATTAAAATAAAATGACAATTATATTTTTGTATTTATATTTGTAATAATATTTTTATTTTTAAAACTAAATATAAAAACAATACTTCCTTCTCTAATAATAGAGAGTATCCCTACTCATATTTTTTTTTGTATAATACAAATCAATTTTTTTAACATCTTGTTAGGACTTAAACATAAATAGCTCAATTAATCTAAAAGATCTTTATGTAATTAAGCTAACAATTGCTTTTTTTATTAAGAGTAATTCAAAGGAAATGACTACTTAGTGGGTGAATTACAGTACTAACACATTATTAAGTCAAACAAGAGAGGTATATTCCATTTGCACCTAAATACACTAATAACACATATCCAACACTTGGATACTGTCTAATCTAGGCATAAATCTGAAGCATCATGCAGTACAAACAGTGCCACCATAAAGTGGGTATACACAATGATAGTGAATGATGCTTTTGTTAAATAAACCATCTCGCTTGCTAGCTACATGTTTGAAGGTAGCAATTAGATATCTAAAACCATCCCTATCTACATAATATATATAAGTGTTTCTTGAAAAGTGATTATTTCCAATAAGCTGGCAACCAATTCTTTCCGTCAATGTAATCAATAGACAAATAGGGTGCAACTTCTTCATCAGTAAGTTGCCTTGACCAAGGAACACGTCCTTCTACATTGCCTCCAGGTCCATGAGTCTTGTATTCCCCCATCAATAGATTTCTACATATTCAATCACAATACATTAATCAATAATCTCATAAACACAATACAAAGTTTTTTTATATAGACTTTAGTTTTGGAAACACTAATAAACAATGTATAAATCATAAATTTGGTATAAAAAGTATACATAAATCACTTATACACTATTAAATTTTTTTAATTAATATAACATGTTTTTATTGGCATGAGACAATATATAAGACATAATATTTATTCGTGTAAAAGTGGTTGTAAGTGGAAGAAGACAATTTTTTTTATAGAAACATTTTAGTTATTAGTTAGTGATTTTCTTACTGTGTGCTACCATCATAGCTCCAATTGGTCCACCCCTCAGGCACAATGGTCTTAGAAATATATGTCATGGCAAAAATGACCCTAGAAAAAGGACCTTTAGCCCTTCCTAAGTACACCCCACCAATGCCATAGATCTTGCCTCTGATAAAGATGAATCCACTAATCTCATGCTCTTCTTCCCTATGTTGAGCTGTGACTGACCCATGAATTGTTACCCTTCCATCAGCAATCACAAACATTTCACAACCCTGCAGGGAAATGTATATAATTCATAATTGGTTGCATATTAAATAAATAATTAATAAAGAGAGTTATAATTACAAGACTAGTTTCACTTACATAGAATATTGATCTTCCACGACCAAATATGAAATCAACTGAGCCTTGAATGTAGCAGGACTCATAGTAATGTCTTCCCTTGTAATCAAAGAGTGTGTTATGAGTACTATAAAATGCACAATGGTAGAATGCTATTTTATCTGCTGCCACAAATGCGGCCACCGATTGGTTCTGTGATGTATATGCAACCCCAGTAGGTGCCTCGTTCTGCAATCGAAAAGAGGAGAAATTATATTTGTACAACATATTATTTTCGTCATATTTATATCATACTTAAATATCATAAAGGGGTGTGAAGTTTTAAGTATAAGTAATGAATTATTGACCTTGAAGCTAATTCCAAAGGCAATAAAGTCATTTGCTTCAGCTTTGAAGGTAGCAGAAGCCACGTTGTCCTCAGAGCTTTGTGACCAAACAATGGCAGTTTTTCCTTTCCCATTCCCTCTCATGAATATATAAGGCTTAGTCTTTGGTATGTGAACCTTTTCTCTAAACATAATCAAAACCAAAATACATACAACTATAGCTCATCATATATACATTAATCAAAACCCTTGTAGTGTATATAACTTCGTACCTGTATACTCCTTTCCTAACATGCACAATTACCCAATTAGAATTTCCTTCAGGAATGGAATCTATGGCAGCTTGGACAGATTTGAAATCCCCTTTTCCATTAATATCTACTATGATAGTTCGATTAATTCCTAACATTTCTGTTAACAAAGGAGAGTCTATGACCATTTTTGCATCAGTACCAAGAGCACTATATGGCATGCAACCCAATATGAAAATGATAATTATTTCAACCATAAATGTTGAAGCATGAAATGATAATGAATAAGCCATGTTTTGGGGGTTAGAATTTTGGGGTTTGAGGATTATTGTGAGGTACAAGTATGGTAGATGTGAGGTTCTTAAGTACTAAAGGGTTTATATATTTTTGGAGCTAAGATGTTGGGAAGGTTAAAACGTTGAGGGTTACTTAATTCAAGGACAAGGGTTTGTTACAAGATTTCTCTACATTGGAGGGTATCCAGAAGATCCTTATATGTACGTTTGCATAAGTTCCCTATAGTCAAGTGGTTAATTAGTTCTAATATTGTTTTCTTTTTATGGCTTTTTGTTTGGAACAATATGAAGGATTAATACACATGACATATGAAGTTCCCATCTACACCTTTTTGTTTTAATATGGCTAAGATTCAAATGTAGTGTTTTTTATAAATATAATTCTTATTTGAACGAATAAAAGTTCTTAGACAGATGAAAAAATATGTGAGGTGAAAACTTGACACCTAACTCTGATTGTTGTCAGAAATAGGGATAAAAATGTGTATGGGTAGTAGCAATCCACTACCCATTTTGAAATAGAAGAGTATTACTCATATCTGCCCGTACCTATACAGATATCTACATGCAGGTTTTTTACGGGTATTTCTGAGTATCCCCTGCGGGTTTCCTGTATTATAAATGAATTTTTAACTTCCTACTTCTATTATGTTTCAAATGAGATGAAACTTAATTATTTTTTTGCTTTTTGATTGAATATTTTACAAAAATATTAAAATTATTGGTGTTTCCTATTTGTGTGATTTGTTGTTCTCATTTCCTTGACAAAAAATATATATTTTCTTTGCAATACATGTATGTTTCTACTCATGTAATAATATTTGTAGGATGTTTCACCACCAAATTCAATAAAATATGTAAACAAAGTTACAAAAATGTAAACAAAGTAAAAGAAAAAGATGTACATAATATAATGAATGTTAGAGTAATATACTTTTTATTTTAATTAAAGGTAATATTGTAATCATATAAATAGCGGGTATCCGTGGACACGGGTACCATAATACTCATATTCCCCGTATGTATAATGAGTATTTTTAAAAACCCCTTTTCAAAAAATGCGGGTACCCGTTTGAGACTCGTACTCGTGCTTGTGCGAGTTTTACCTACGGGTATCTACGAATATGAGTTTTTTTGTCATCCCTAATTAGAAATATACTTTAACTTGTTTTTATTGGGTGGTTATTGGTTAAATATAGGAGAGAAATGGACACATTTTATTAGTGAACCCGACACTGAAATTCTGTACATAATTTTTCTATCTACACATTTCTTTCATATCATTACTTGAGGGGGAAAATTAGTGTTTGGAATTGTCTTTAATTGTGT
Source organism: Lupinus angustifolius (assembly GCF_001865875.1). Classification (NCBI taxonomy): domain Eukaryota; kingdom Viridiplantae; phylum Streptophyta; class Magnoliopsida; order Fabales; family Fabaceae; genus Lupinus; species Lupinus angustifolius. The sequence goes on along the minus strand of NC_032027.1, from coordinate 14,666,309 downwards.
TTACCGTATTTTCCATTTTATTTTTCAACAAATGACACTTTTTACCCTATCTAATAAAATATTACATATCATAAGTTATTTAATAAATTTCAACTTCTTTTAATAAACTAAGTACTCAAGTATAGTTTCGCAATTTTCAAAACTATCAATTACTTCAACTAAGCTCTTTCTTTAATTATTATTTAAGAAACTAAGAGCAACTCTAATATCATCAAATTACATTATCACTAGCAAGTTACCCGTGCATTTACACGGGATATAATTTTTTAACACATAGTTAAAACATACATATTACACATGTATTTATATGAAATAGATTGATTTTGAGGCATGTTCAAAACAACATAATCATCAATTTTATTAAAGATATATATATTTGTTACATTGTGTAATAGCTTGATCAAATGAAATGAAATATATAGATATCATCTACAAAAGTATATTTGTTATTTCAATACAGTAAAGTATAGATATCATCTACAAAAGTATATTTGTTATTTCAATACAATAAAGTATATTTGTTCTCTAAGGATCAAATTGACTTTGATGCATGTTCAATACACTTACGTATTAATTGTAGTTCATAAGACAAATATATAATATTCATAGTATAAAACATTTGATTATATAACCAACTAATCATTAAAGATAATGTTAACAATTTAATATTGTGTAAAGGATATGCCACAAATAGTTAATATCTAAAGGCACACAGAAAATAATAGTTCAAGGAATGAGGCAAACAACTCCACCAAACAGATTTGAATTAATCGATAGTTCATTATTACCTCGTAAAATATAAAGAAGACATGAAAATTCATTTCAAGAAAAAAACACATCACAGAGGTAAAAATTGAGGGAAATAGAAAAAATATGTTATAACTACATCATATAATATTTATTCATTTATCAAACTCTGATATCTTTTACCAGAAGTTCAAGGCATCAACCATAAGAATGTAATGGTTCAATAACTTCCCAATGAGAAAACAGAATATGGAACAATGAAAGAATTACAAAGAAGACATGAAAGTTCATTCCAAAAAAACCATATCAGTTTAAAGTTGAGGGAAGTAAACCAATATACAACCCATGATAAGAAATTTCATAACAATAAAAAAAGTGAAAAAACTTCATATCACTCGTAGATATTATCATAAACCTCACATGGGAATTTTGATAGTTAAAAAGTGAAAAAAAAAACAGTTTTGTTTGAAATATTCTTACTTTTTTTTTATTTCTCTATCATCCTTGCATATGCTTTGCTATCTTTATAATCCCACAAAACTCTGAATCCTTTCATGAATGTGAGATAAGGAGGGACTTATAACTCATTAAAGACTCATTTTTCCCATAAAAACCAATGAATGGTAAGTATAAATGAAGGTGAAGGAAGAGTAAGAGAAATGAAGGGACAAAAGGAGAGAGACATGGGAGATCACAAAACACAAGCCTTTTTGAGTGTGGTAGTTAGACAAAATTCAAATGACTATTAAATGAACTTTAATGTGGGGTTTTATGTTATTATTATTATTTTATTATTATAATCAGTAGGATATATTATCATGTGTGTGACACTACATGCTAGAACATGGAGGATTTTAAGCGGGAAAAAAATCACTGAGCTTGTGACATGTGGCATGGAGGGACTTTCTTCTCTTATATAGTATATAGATTATATATGTGGGATGTTGTTTAAGGAATGCATTTCAAACAAATCTAATCTCTATCTCTTACTATGTAAAGATTTCATTATTAGGACTAATGATAAAGTAGGTAGTAGTTGATTCATTTAATCACCAATTACAAAATCATAAATATTCAATAATTTAAATGGTACATGATAATCTGCACATTTTAATTCTAAGTTTTCATTCAATATAAATGAGAAATTTCTAAACTTAGACAAATTTCAAATTAATTTGATATTTTTATTGTATAAATAAATGTTCTATTCTATTCAATTCATATAGTTTGTTAAATAGTAGTTAAACTAATTTCTTTAACAAGATAAAAATATATAAAAAATAATTATGAAAATTATTATTAATAATACATTATCAAATATATTTTTTTATATTATTATTAATATTTTACATGCACTTTAACAAATCATGTTAAATTACAATTTTTTAGTGATTAAAAATCACATTACATCATAACTTATTTAAAATTTTCTTATTTTTTTCTTTAAATTATGTTTATGGGCCGCCTGCATGCCCAACGGAAATGCCCGCAAACTTAGCGGGCAAAACAGGTCGGACAAAATGGGCAAATGAACAAAATTTGTATGTCCTGCTCGCAAAAAATGCAGGCAATGCGGGCGCGCCTGCGAACAATGCTCGTTTTGCCATCTCTAATACTTGATACTCAACACATTATAAGGACTTATTACATTGTATGATATCTTATTATTCTATTCTACTCTCTATCATATATTTTTCATATCTGGTCATAACACTAAATACACCTAGACTCTCCACATGTGGCTAAGATTTGGTTGTGAAAAAGGGAAGACTTGAATAAAGTTTGGAGAGAAGTTAGTGAAGCCAATATGGATGTCAACCTAATTCGAATTTATGGGTACCCATCCAAGGCCAACTCGAATTTAATGTTGAAAATCACTTTGAACGAGTTCTGGTTCAAATTTTCTCGATTTGCAATATTTACTTTGGGTTTGGTAGAAGTGACACATCACTCAAATCTGATTTATATAATAAATATTTAATTATAGAATTATCCATTTAAATAAATGTTTAATTATACAAATAACATATTATTAAGACTAAAGGCATGTATATCCATTTAAATGAGAAAATGTATATTTTAAATGTGTTTGATATAAGTTTAGGTTATTCAAAAGAGAATAAAGTATCTCCTAATATAAGGAGATAAATTATTTCCTTCTGTCAGTGAAATTATGATATATGTTTTGTTTCATCATTTTCTATAAAAATATTTTTAAAACTAAACAAAATAATACACATGTCATATTTTTACTAGTTAGAGAAGATAAGTTATCTTCTGATACAAAGAGACACATTATTCCCTATTCAAAATCCAACACAAATGATAATATAATTTTTTGGCATGTTATTTTCAGATCCAAGTATGAGGTTTGAGGTTAGGAGTGAGCATTTATCCGACCCCAATTTTTTAAAATGTAAAAGTTGTCACCAATTTTTTTCTCCAATCACACTATGGGAACAATTATTCAGTTACACAAAACAAAACTATATGTACTAATTTATATTCATTATTTTTTCTAAAGAGTTAATAATGATTAAACATGTAATAAATATAATGTAAAAATAATCTATAAAATTCATACACTATGATATATACATTTTTTTTAAATAGTGATACTCTATGAATTATAATTTAAATTAAAAAATATTTAAAATTAATGAAAGCAAAATTCAATGATCGAAAGACGAAAGAAATGAAAGTTGTTGTTAATTAATAAATAATTGACAAAATAGAAAGAAATAAAAAAGAGAGCGATTGAAAAAAACAGAACTGAAGAATTAGTTATTATAACAATATAAACCACCTCCCATTCCACTTCTTCAACCAACGTTCTTCTTTCTATCTTACACACCCTCTTTATCCTGCGCACTCCTCCATAACCTTCACTCACTCACGTAACCGTTTTCCTTCTTCGTTTCTTCTTCTCTCTCTCTTCCCCACCCTGAGTCGGAAACGTTCCGGCGTCGGTGGAAGAAGCACTAAGGTTAGGGTTTCCCAGAACTGTGGCATTTTCCATGCACAAATGAATCGTTTCACATGTTGGAACCCTTCCGTGGGTCCCGATGCTGGCACTCTCTGCAAAGATGGTTTGCTCTGGTACCGCGATATCGGAAAACATGCTTTCGGTGATTTCTCAATGGCTGTTGTTCAAGCTAATCAGGTTCTTGAAGACCAGTGCCAGATCGAGACTGGTAGGTTCGGTACATTTGTCGGCATCTATGACGGTCACGGTGGCCCTGATGCTGCACGATATGTCTGCGATTACTTGTTCCGTAACTTCCAAGGTTCTTAGTTTCTATATTTGAGCTTCTTTAGGGTTCTTGTTGAGTTAGGAACTGTTATTAATGATTTTCATTGGTTCTCTTTCTAGTTATAGTTTTTATAGAAGTTGTTGTGATTTCACATGAATGAAGAACAGTTGAATTTAAACATGCACGTGTTTCATGTTATTGATAAGTTTGTGTAATGTATAGTAGGAGCTGTCTTCATCTGTATTTTCTTTTTCGGTTGCTTTTTTATTTGACTGTTGAATTGAATTGAATGTGATTTTTTGCTTACTACACAATTTGGTAACTGTGTAATTTTGTTCTGTATCTATTTATGCTGGATGCTATAGATAGCGGATACTAAGCACGGATAAAAGGTGAAGGTTGTGTTAAATAGTCAAAATTCAATGTTAAACTTTGTAGAATCTCTATGATTTGATGTGGACCTTTGCATTTTGCCTTCAATTATGGTTCTTGATTCTGTTTAGTCTCATTTTGATAAAGGAGTACTTCTTATTTAGCTGTCTTAGGATTTTTTTTTTGATGTGCAGCAATAAATGCTCAATCACAGGAACTTTCGACAGAGGAGACTATTCAAATGGCGTTCCTTCAAACTGAAGAGGGATTCACTGCTCTTGTTTCACAAATGTGGAGGAACCTGCCTGATCTTGCGACTACTGGAACTTGTTGTCTGGTTGGGATGATTTTTCAGGAGAACCTCTTTGTGGCAAGTCTTGGAGATTCTCGTCTTGTGTTGGGCACGAGAGATGGCAACAATGGTAGGGTTAATGCAATTCAGTTGTCTACGGAACACAATGCAAACATTGAGGCCATTAGACAGGAACTTGCGGATTTACACCCGCACGACCCTGATATTGTTGTTGACAAAAATGGTGCTTGGAGAGTAAAAGGCATCATTCAGGTAATTTTTTTATATCATTGTCCTTTTAGAAATCCTTCTTACAAGTAAGCTAGCGGGTTATAACGGGTTAAGCATGTTTGACTGGGTCCACTTTTGAACTCGAACTCATCCCTAATTAGCGTGAGACATGTGAGGAACGGTTCCAAAATAAGACGGGTCTAGATAGGGACAGATTCGGGTTGGAAAATGACAAAATGATAAACAGATTTTTTTCTCAAATCTTTAAGCATGTACAATCAAACAATGTGAAAGACAATCACTTTTACCAAAGAGGTTTAAGAAGAAAGTTGCTGATGATGTTGTAAGAAAAAGAAATGTGACAATTCAGACAGGTGCATGGATTAGAAAGGGGTTTGTGCAGTTGAATTAGTTCTCTGTTAGTGTTAATTGGTTGGTGCTCCACAGAACTATGTCATAAAAAAAAGATCTTTTTCTGAGCGTGTTCTTATGTCAGTTTATTACTATGAAGTTTGTTTTTTAACCCAATATTTTTCAAGTATGTTTTCTATGAGAAGAAACGATTTGTGTAAGTATCATCGTTTCTCAGGAGAAAAGTGAATATAATCAAATACGAACTGTTAATATGCTTTTCCAGTTTAATCATCTGATCCTTGATTTATTTCATGTATGACGTCTGTAGTTTGTCAGTTAATGATTCAAGTTTCTCCATGTAACTTCCACAACAATATCTTATTTTTCATCGATTTCCTCACTGAATTTTAATGACGGGCATTGCCATTTCCCTGATATTTGGTGCAGGTTACTAGATCTATAGGTGACGTGTATTTGAAAGATGCACAGTTTAACCGGGCACCAATTAAACAAAAATTCAGACTTCCTGAACCAATGAACATGCCTATTTTGTCTGCTAATCCAACTATTCTTTCTCATCATCTCCAACCAAATGATTCCTTCCTTATATTTGCATCAGATGGTTTATGGGAGTACCTGAGTAATGAAAGAGCAGTGGATATTGTTCACAGCAATCCACATGCAGTAAGATTTTTTTTCTGTTTTGATTCCGTGTAATCCTTGTTAGTGTACCATACTTAGTTTTTGTTTTGATTGAATCTATTATTACATCCTACATTGCTAGGTTTCTAAGGAACGGTCCAAAAGGCTTGAGAATTGAGAAGCCTTTCTTGTGTCAAATTTCAATAGTATATTGCTTTGCCTCTTATTTTTCCAAAAAATAGAGGAAATTGAAAGGATGATTTTGCTTTTAAGCTGGTGTATGACTATACTTTTACTTGTTACCTAGTAGGAAATGGGTTGTTGTTACCTTTGGTTGTGTACTTATGGATTGGGTCAATGCAGGGTAGTGCCAAGAGACTTGTGAAAGCAGCCCTACATGAAGCAGCTAGAAGACGTGAAGCACAACCACACCAGCGCCAAAATCTTAACAGGAAGGTTTGGTGCCATTTTCATGATGATATTACTGTTATTGTTTTATTCTTAAACCACGACCTTATATCAAGACCCGCCACTCTCAATTCGAAGTGCTCTCGGATCACTGACATCTATGATTGTAGAACATGCTTGTCTTGTATGGGTGTTCTTGCTGCTGTCCTGATACCAGAAGATACCCCATTGGTACATTGCAAGAATATACCATCAATTACTGAGAGAGGGAGATACCAAGAGAAACTTATTGATGAGGCTCAAAGTTATAACACATATTAGAAATTTGTCCATTAAAATGAAAAAAAGAAAGTAAATTTTGATTGAGCAAATTCGAAATAGTATTGTAATTCTACCTTGAAATAGTATTGTAATTCGAAGAGTTTACCTTCTCTCACAAATTCCATTGAGGAGCAAGAGCTGATCAGTTAATTCGTCAGCATGTTGAGTGAATGAACTTGTTACCACTTGGCAGAAAATATGAAAATGTAATAGTTGAAGAAATCAGAAAACATGTTGAGTGAATGATCTTGTAACAATGTGTAAAGAACATATCTATTAAGGAACTATGTTCTTAAATACTAAGCAAAATTCTTAGGAAGGTATAAACCTTAAGTACTTCTCTTGGGTTCAAGAATTTCATTTTCCGGTGATTAAAAGCAAAATTCTGACTTTTGACTGCCTTGTTACCATTATGAATTGGGTTAATGCAGGATAGTGCCAAGAAACTTGTAAAGACTGTTCTACAGGGAAAACGTAAGGTGCAATATGAAGAGCTCCATAAGCTGGGGAAGGAGGTTCGGCGCGAGTTTCACGATGATATATCGGTTATTGTTTTATTCTTAAACCACGATCGTATATTACGTGGTGCAGCTGCAAATCAAGCAGTACTCTCAGTTCGAAGTGCTCTTGATCACTAACATGTAAAACATGCTTGACTTGTACAGGGTGTTATTGCAGCCTCCTTTGGCTGATGGATGTGAACAACATTGAACCCTAATGGGAGTGACTACCAGCCAGAGTGCGCTGTAGCATTCATAGACATTAATTGAGATATGATAATATTCTAGTATGTTCAAGTAACAAACCATATCAACATACCAACACTAAATCCCCCAACTATTATAAGCACGCTCTCATAGAACCATCATTCAATGACTTAATAGCTATGTGTAGAGAACTATGTTTCTTGTGTTCACTCCAACCCCAACTTTTTTTTATAAAGAAACCTCATATTTAGCAGCAAGCAACCTCTCCCAACTTGAATTCCCAAGAGATAAAAAGCCTTCACTCCCCACTTAACCAAAAAAGCTAAATTAAACCAACCTATATCTAACCCACCATCCCTCTTCTCCCTACTAACTACATCCAAATTCGCACATGGTATCTTCATTCTCCCAAAACAAGAGAGGTAGATAGTGTAGAAAAAAGGTAGATATTGCAGAAAAAATGTAGATATTGTGTGACCTAAATAAGAATAAATTATAAAATAATGTGTCACATCCAAATAAAAATGAAGTTGTTTGTCACTGTGGTGGTCTTACCTTTTTAACCTCTCACTCTACCATTATGACGTGTTGTCATTTGAGTAATGATCCTCATCCAAAGAAGGATGTAGGGGCAGAATGGTAGCAATGGAGAAGCCTGCTCTGAAAATAAGAATTAAAAAAACAGGAATAGACACCCATTTTCTGCTGCTTGGTTTTCATAGGATAATTCTATAATAATAATAATAATTGAGAATTATATTCATAAAAAATATTTATAGCAAATTAAGTGTATATGGACCCATTTCCGGAATTGGGGAGCATAACTGTCTACAAGATCAAAGGAGTAAAACCCAAAGCCCCAAACCAAAATCCAAAACAAAGCCTGGGTAGAAAGGTGCTAGAGAAATAACCCACATAGCACATGCATCCACTTTTGTTTATTGTTCCTGCTAGCAAAACAAATAATGTGTGGAACCCTCATTCTTTAGTCCAGTCAATAAGTTAAAAGACAACAGCACCCTGTCTCCCAAATTGTCAGAATTTGTCAATGTTTGTCTCTTTTAGCATTTTAGTTGATTATTTTTTTCTGCCCCAATTTTAATTTTGCAAAGAACACTTTTTCAATGCTCATTCATCAGTATTCACTACAATAATATTTTCTAACAAAGTACAGACGCCTTATTGAATCGTAGAGGTATCTAAAATATATATTACTTAATCCTGTCCCAAATCACCAATCAGGAAAATATTATTTTAAAGCTAAATCAAAGTTTACCACTTTACTTGGTTCTTTGGAAAAAAGAATAGGGGAAAAAAGAATGTCGTTAAAAAGTGGCGGTAGATACATTTTCCCTTGGTTTGGTTAGAAAAAACACGAGGGAAAGAAAATCTAATAAAAAATAGAAGTTTGTTTTTTTATATAGTATTTCCACTTTTTTGTAATGTACTAATCTTTTTCGGGGTTTTGAGTTTGTGTTTTTCTTCCCAAAAAGTGTATTGCTCCTAAAAACTGAATCATTGACCTTTTGATCATCCATCTTGTTGACTTAACGGTGTTTTATATCACTAAATTAATATCTTGATAGTAAATAGAAATTAATTTGCTTAAATCAACTTGGAAACCAACCATGTTTAAAAAGCAATATTGAGAAATAGATAACTAGATTTTATAAATTAATAATAAATGATAATGTACTCACTATGTATATATAGATATTAAACATAGAGAAATATGTGAAGTTATTATTTGTTTTCCATATAATAAATAAAATTAAGTTTCTTCTTACTAAGTAGGATATACATAAATCAAATAATAACATATATTCTACCCTAAATTAGGTTTCTTCATTAATAAAATATTAATATTTAATTTTTTTCTAACAGTTTCATATTATCTATGGTTTTTTCTAACATCATCACTAACATCCCAGTTTTTACGAACCCTAATGCTTTAAATGGTTGGATATGGGTGAACCATGCCTTGGGTTGTTATTTCGCCAATTCTGGTTATTAGTGACTTCAGAATAAAGAAGGGGTGGAGAATTCTAGTTTTGCTTGGACCTGTTTGTGGAGACTTCAGACCCCTGAAAAGGTTAAATTTATTTATTAGCTCTCTGCGTACTAATCTCATGCGCTTCAAGAGAAACTTCTTTAGTACCCCTACTTGTCGTAGGTGTAACAATGAGGATGAAGATCTTATTCATTTATTTCGTGATTGTGTGACCACTACATCTCTGTGGAGACAGTTGGGTTTCAATTGTCCCATCTTTTGGGATGATTTTTCCTTCATTTCCTGGTTTTGGACTAATGTTAGCTCTGCGTAGGGAAGTGTGTTTCTTGCAGGTATTTGGTGGGCTTGGAGGTGGCGGAACAATGCAGTCTTCGAGGAGGCATCTTGGGATGTTGGTCAAGTCGCCAAAAAGGTGCATCATGAATTGAGGGACTGGAGCATTCAGAGCTCATGCTCTTTTATTGATCCTACTCCGAGTATTAAGTGGAGCAAACCTGAAATTAGAACCATGAAGTTTAATGTTGACGAAAGTTGTGACGTGCAGAACAAGCACATGGGAGGTGGCGGTGTCGTGCGAGACCATGATGACAATTGAATTTCGAGCCTTTCAGCTAGCTTTGGTATCGGCATGCCAATTTTAGCAAAACTGAAGGCAATGGAGCATGACCTCAAACTAGCTTGGAATATGGGACTTGGTAATGTTATTCTGGAGAGTGACTGTCTTGAGGCAGTTCATATACTCTCGAAAGGTTTGGATGTTCGTCTTGGGAGGGTTGCCGAGGTTGTGGATGATATTCGTTGTTTTCTCAAGAAGGATTAGTCTGTGGAATTGCATCATATTTGGTGGGAGGACAACATGCTTGCTGACTTTATGTCCAAGATTAGTCAAACTAATATTTATAGTGTTAGATATTGGGACTTTGTCCCTCTAAATGGGGTTCATACCTTCCATATAGAGAAATTATCTTTATTGTAGTTTGTTTTTTTATCATTCCGATGTACAATTTTTTTTAAAGAAATAGATACCTCTCTATAAATAACAAACTAATCACTTTTAGTATCTACAATTGTCATTCCCAGTAAACATTGTTTCAATTAGGGGTGTTCAAATCCAGACTGATCCAACAATAAAACCGAAAACCGATCCAAAATAGACCGAAACCGCAAAAACCGAATGTATTTGGATCGTGTTGGACTTATTTTTTAAAGACCGATTGGTCTGGTCCGGATTTTGGTTTCACTTCTTGGATCCAGACCGGACCGAAATAATATGTTAAGTTTAAGTGTGTAATACTTTTAAGTGTCTTCCAAACTTATTCTTAAGTCCCAACTCCAAAATTATATCTATATTTTATTTGTTATATTTTATAACACATATTTATATATATATGTTGATATGTTTTTGATACACTTTTTTAGAACTTAAATCAATCACACAACCAAATAAAGAGGATTCAAGTGTTATTCTGATTAGGTGCTTTATTATCAATTTTATCAGTGTGAAAGTATTATTGTTATTAATCATCGGTGGAACACCATAACTGTTAAAATTACGCTGCAAGTGCTCGTATTATTGTTATTGATATCTTGTTATTTTGTTATATTGTTATTATTGATATCTTGTTATTGTTGTTACTATTTTTTACTTTTATTATTATTATCTTACTATTTATTACTATTTTATGATATTGTTTACTTATACTATAGTTGCACATATTTTAATGTTGTTGAACACTATTGTCATTGTTGTTTTATGCTTAATATTTAGTCATTTTATGTGTTTGAATGTAAGTGCAATCTCAATATTTATAAAATAAAAAAACCGATCCAAACCGAACAGAAATCACATATTATATTTGGATCAGATGTCTTAATATAAACAGACCAAACCGGTCTAGACCACATGTTAATTATGTGTTTAGATTGAATCAAATATATTTTGTTTTAGTTTCTAGGTAGTATTGTAGTTGCCCACGTTTATAACTCCATTCAACCTTCAAGTTAGAGTAAAAGCTAAAAGGACACCTCATCCACTTCTCCCCCATCATCTTTCCTTCTCCTTCAATCTCTCAATCCATCCATTCTCTCTTAACCCCTCAACTATATATATACATATCCCTCTCCTTCTTATCAAAATCCACCAATCACTCTTTCTACACTCTCACCACAAAACCTCTCTCCCTCTTCTCATACCCATAGTTACAAACATCAAAAAGATCAAAACTTTCAATCACTCTCTTATATTACTATCCAATTCATTCACTTTTAGCCTTCACATGGCATCATCTCTCATCTCAACAACAGATCTCTCACGTGACCATCACACGAAAAAGAAGAAGCTTCTAAAACATCACAATCAGAATCAACATCATCAACATAACCACGTCAAATGGAAATCACACAAGCACCAACAAATTTACTCATCCAAACTCCGTCAAGCGTTGACCACACTCAACCTCGCCGGAAACCGCAACGGGAAAGAACTCAAGGAAGCCGCCGACAGGCTCCTCGCCGTCACGGCCAAGGGGAGGACACGGTGGAGCCGGGCCATCCTCACCAACCGGCTCAAGCTTAAGTTCAGGAAGCAGCATAAGAGAAAGAGAGTGGTTTATTCCTCGACCGGATCAGATCGGTTTAAGAAAAAAACCCGGTTCAGCGTGTTCGGATTAAAAGGGAAAACGGTTCCGGGTTTTCAGAGGAAAGTGAAGGTTCTGGGTCGGTTGGTTCCGGGTTGCAGAAAAGAACCATTACCGGTTATTTTAGAAGAAGCTATTGATTATATACCAGCTCTTGAGATGCAGGTTCGAGCCATGACGGCTCTCTCTCAATTACTTTTCGCCTCTTCTGGTGGCGGCGCCGCCTCTAGCTCCGCCACTTTTGGTCCTTTATAATAGCCAACTGTCAATTATTATTTTTGTTTTTTTTTCTCTTTTTTTTCTCTCTCTCCTTGTTTTCAGTCTCTTACAGGTAAAGCTGTAAATGGTTTCTGTCAAGTACATATAATATAAATCTTCTATTTTCCTTTTTTATTTTATTTGTTTCCTCTTTCAACTTAATTCAATCTCATACTTAGCTTGACATTTTTAATATATCTTTTTTTTTTCGTCATATTGCAAAAAAAAAAAGTAATGTTGTTTCATGGGGTTGATGTGAATCTTGTTTTGATTCCTAAAGGGGGAAAAGCATGTAAAAGAGGAAAGATGTGGTTGGATATATGAAGTGTTATTGCAACAATATTGGTTAGCAACAAAATATATTTTCAATTTAGGAAGAATTATTTCTCATTTTTTATAAGAAAAAATGATTTAATTTTTCAAAGGGGAGAAATAGTGCATTTTTGTAACTTTGAAGTTTGTTATAAGTGGGAAAGACCCCAAGAACAAATCTGATTTATTACACATTAGTGATAGTTTTATTAAAGTAATAAAATTACTAATATCTGTATAATAAAAAATTCACATCCTTAATTGATATCTTAACTTAATTATTCAATATTTTCTTTTGATTGTTAATATGAGTTATAAGGAACCCTTTCGAATTCGTGGGTACCTGCTCCTAAAAATTGAATTCTTAACCTTAAGAAAACAGTGAATTTTATATTACTAGACTATTGTTAATAAAGAGTCTTAACTTCAAAAATCTATTGATTGCTTAATGAATTATGTGTATAAGCAAATATTTTTATGAGTTTAATATTTAAAACCTTTAGTATAAAGATTTAAACATATTTAATATATAATCCATAATTTATTTGTATTAATTTTATTTAGGAGTTAATAATTTTTTGTATTAATAACTATTAAAAAATAATAGTAAAGGATACAAAGTATAAAAAATTATTACACTAACACTATATACATTTTTTTCCTCATATTTTATAGCTTGCAAATGGAACAAAAGTGTATATTGTTTGTATCCTTATATATGGCAGGTTTTTCATATTTTCTTTTGATTGAATTTCTGTATATAGCAGCTTTTCATAATTAGTTGGGGTCTTATAATAATGGATTCCTCTAAATAGTTTGATACTGTTTATGCGCACATGTGATATGTGAGAGTGCTGAACTCTATGGAAGTGTTCAACACATGGAATTTAGTTGATATGGAATTTAGTTGATCTTTATCTGAGATGAGCACATATAAGAATAGTGTTACACTGTTAGGGTACTGCAGTAGAAGCAAAGACACTTGATTGAAATTGCATAAAGAGAATAATAGCTAACTCCACTTCTCATAAAAGTTATGTCAAAAGTGCCAAAAAACATGTCTTATTATTAGACATAAGAAAATAGACCCATGTGCTTTGTCGCCCCACCTTGTACAACTTCACTGACATGTACATGGTTCTTCTTCATCTATATAAGTCACTGGATTTAGTGTTCAGTTTCAGAATTTAACATAAAATTGAACTAAATCATTTTTAATCCTACCATGTATGGGATCAATTACATGAATAAAATGATATCATAATGTTCTATAATAAATTATGTTAATTTACATAATATTCATATGTAAATCTTTTATAATGGTTATATCTAAACAATTTAAGATGTGATTCTACCTTGTTAGAATTTGAAAAACATAGAACAAATGTATGGATTGTAGTAGAGCATAAGAACTAATTAAGAATAGATTTAGAAAAGGTAATAATAAAAGAGGAGCAGAAATTGAATTTGGAAGTAGAAAATGAGAAAATGAGGTACAATGGTTCACATGGGGTAATAGTCTGAAGGACCAACATGTCGAGCACACGACTGCCTCAATTTCATCGCTATCAATAGTACCATTAGCCATCTTTTAAATTGTGGCCACATATATTCTTACATAATTATGAAACTGTGATTAACGTGGTCCTAATAAAATGAAAAGTATTGGGTTGGAAAAAACACAGGTTAGTTTTATTTTTTACAGCTGTTAAACTTAATAAATTCTTATCCTAGTATTTCTAATCATGGTAGGTTTAAACATGATGTAGTAGATAAAAGTGTTGTTGATACAGGTGAGGATGTTGCTGATATAGAAGAAGTAGCAACGTTGGTTATGGTTCAATGCATTCCTGTTGGATCAATCCATCAAGCCTCAGATGCATTATGCTATGATACTCCTTATACATCAGTTGGAGAATTAAGCATACACACATATAACATTATACAACCAATTCACATGGCTACTTCAATTCAAGTTCATTCCACTAAGCTTTGTACTTGTACCAGTTGGAAATGCCTTCTCAGTCACCCAACCTGGTGTATTGGTCATCATATCCAAGCCTTGTCCAATTATCGTTTACTTAAGGCTCAAGCAATGTCATTGTATATGATATAATTGCTAATTTTGTTTGCAGTTTATGTGTTCTTGTATTCTTTCTTCTATTAGTTAATTAGTTGAGAAGTTTGTTAGGATTAGTTATTCTTTAGTTTGTTATTCTTTTCTGCTATATATAGCAGCTTTACTTTTGTAATTGATATAATGTAATTTCCATTCTTTTCAATCAATAGAAGAAGTCCTTTATTCCAAGTTTGCATCATTCTTCTTCCTTCTTTCTATCATTATCTCCTTCAATAGTCAAAGTTCTTAATTCATGGAAGTACCATTTCTAAGATGGTATCAGAGCATCTGTTGATGCTCTGTTGCGCCTTTATTTGATCTTCTTACTGTTTTCCTTTTCCCTCATTCTTCCTTCTCATAAACACATAAGCTGCCTTATAACCATCACAATGGACAGTGCTATTGCCACAGTTAACCCTGTCAATGACCCCTCTAGCCCATACTACATGAATCCGAATGAAAATCCTGGAGCGTCTCTTTTGTGTCTCTACCACTCACATGTATCAATTACCACTCTTGGTCTAAAAGCATGATGATGGCTCTGAAAACCAAGAATAAGATCCAATTCATAGACGGATCTCTACCTAAACCAGAGAAAAGTGATCCATCCTTTCGTGCATGGGACAGATGCAATACCTTAGTCCTTTCATGGATCAACCACTCAATACACCAATCCATCCTACAGAGTGTGCTTTGGATGGAAACTTCACTAGAGATTTGGCAAGACTTAAAAGAAAGATACTATCAAGGAGATGTGTTCAGAATATGTGATCTTCAGGAAGAAATGTATGCAGCAAAGCATGGAAACCAATCCATAAGTGTATACTTCACTCAATTGAAGGGACTATGGGAGGAATTAGATGAATTCAAACCAATACCTGGATGTCCTTGCCCAAATCAGTGCAATAAATAATTCATCAAGATCATCAGAGGCTATAGAGAGAATGATCATGTCATCATATTTCTTAAAGGACTTAATGAACAATACTCAGCTGTGAGGTCACAAATCATGCTGATGGATCCATTACCTTCTTTGAATAAAGCCTTTTCTCTTCTCATTTAGCAAGAAAGACAAATAATGAGGATTACTGGAATTTCAGATGAAGCCAATATCCTTGCTAGCACATCTGCAGATTCATAAACTAAAACAAGATTCAGAGGAAAGGTTTTAATGGATCAACTGGTTCAGGCTTTGGAAGAGGATATAACACTTCCAATACTGGTAGTGGCAGAGGAAGAGGAGCATCCAATACTAACGTATGCTCCTTTTGCAACAAATTTGGCCACACAATAGATGTGTGTTACAAGAAACATGAGTTCCCTCCCCATTATAAGAGAAATAGAAGTATGAACAATGTCACTAGCAATAATGAGGATGAAGATCCAATGAACAGAGATAGTTTTGGATGTTTCACAGCAGATCAGCGGAAGGCTATATTGGCAATTATCAAAGAACCATCTAACCACCATGAGGAGAATCACCAAGTTAATCAGTTAACCAACCAGATAACTAGTATGGAATCCTCGTGCTTAGGTAATTCTAAATCCATCAGCTGCTCTATGAAATCAAGGGAACGGGTCCTTGATTAAGGGGCAACTGATCATGTTTGTTTTTGTCTATCTGAATTTCAAACCTATAGAAAGATTGATCCTATACAAATCAGATTACCTAATGGGAATGAAGTTATAAGTAACATTGTTGGGACCATTATTTTTTCAAAGGATTTGTGCCTAAGCAATATTTTGTACCTTCCCAACTTCACCTTCAATCTCATTTCCATTTCTAGACTAACCTCTACCTTGAACTGCAAGTTAACCTTGACCAACTCCAAATGTGTGATGCATGAGGAGTCCAAATTGAGGATGATTGGTGCACCTGAGGCTAAAAGAGGTCTTTACATCATTAATTCTGAAAATCTAGCTTTCTGTTTTAGTAGGTGTATCAACAATGTAGAGAATCTTAGAACTAATGATCTCAATGAAATGGATGCATGACATAGAAGATTAGGTCACCCCTCAAATTCTAAGGTTTCTTTTTTGAATAAAATGTTTCCTTTCATTCAAGTTAGGGACTCTAGTATACCTTGTGATATCTGTCACTATGCCAAGCAAAGAAAATTATCTTTTCAAGACAGTATAACCAAAACAAATCATGTTTTTGACTTAATTCACATAGATATTTAGGGTCCCCTATCCATCCCTTCCATATTAGGACATAGATACTTTCTTATTATTGTTGATGATAAATGAAGAAATACTTGGTTAAACTTCATGAAGGCTAAATCAGAAACGTCTATGCTAGTTAAATCCTTTGTAAGTATGATTGAAACACAGTTTGACACTAAAGTTAAACATATTAGATCAGATAATGGGTTTGAATTCAAAATGGTTGAGTTTTATATAACTAAATGCATTATTCATCAAACTAGTTATGTTGAAATCCCTCAACAAAATGAAATTGTTGAGAGAAAACATCAACACATATTAGGGGTCACTAGAGCCTTAATGCACCAATCAACTCTTCCTAAATGCTTCTGGAATTATGGAGCAGCTCATGCCGTCTACTTAATCAATAGACAACCCTCTGCTTATCTTGGTAATAAATCCCCTTATCAGATTATTTACAACCATGAACCTAATTTGTTGAATCTGAAAATCTTTGGTTGCTTATGCTTTGCTTCTACTTTAACTAGTGATAGAAAGAAACTTGATCCTAGAGCTAGGAAATGTGTGTTTCTTAGATACAAACATGGCATGAAGGGATATATATTGTTTGACTGTGTAAACAAGGAAACTTGTGTCAAGAAATGTTAACTTCTATGAAAATGTGTTTCCTTTTGCCAATAATGAGGAGCTCACCAGTAATGGTTCAAACATATCCCTTCCTACTTCTTCTTTCAATGTCCAAGATCACTATTTAGATTACATGCTTGACCATGAGAGTAATCCCAATATCAGTAATAGAGTGCCTAACATTGTTGAAAATAATCAACCCGAGTCATCTAAATTGAAAAATGAATATTTTGATATAAATGAGCATGATGAGTCATTTGATTTTAACAATAATACTCATGGAAGTGTGAGAAGATCCACTAGGGAGAGAAATGCTCCTGCTTACCTTAAAGACTATCATTGTTCCTTAGGAGCTAATATCATTTACAAGGATGAGAAAAACACTAGTTACCCATTATCTCAAGTTTGATCTTATGAGAGATTGTCCTCCAAACACAAGAGTTACATCATTGGAGTTAGTACTAATATAGAGCCTGAAAGTTATAATGAGGCCATTTAGTATCATCATTGGATTGATGTCATCAACACTGAATTAAATGCCCTTGAGAAGAACAATACTTGGACTCTCACTAACCTACCTAAAGACAAAAGGGACATAGGCTGCAAATGGGTTTTCAAAGTAAAACACCATGCATATGGGAGTGTGGAAAGACACAAGGCAAGACTTGTGGCAAAGGGTTATAACCAAATAACATGGATTGATTATTTGGACACCTTTAGCCATGTTATTAAAATAACTATTATTAGAGTCATTTTAGCCCTTGCTTCCATAAAAGGATGGCATTTACATCAACTAGGTGTTAATACAACCTTCCTACAGGGGGATTTAATTGAAGAGGTCTATATGAAACCTCCACCTGGCCTTGATATTCCAAACAAAAGCCTTGTTTGCAAGTTGAAGAAACCCCTTTATAGATTGAAACAGGTTAGTAGACAATGGAATGCCAAACTAAATGTTGTCCTAATCCAATATGGCTACACCAAATCAAAAGTAGACTATTCTCTTTTTACTAAGATCAATAAAGATAGTTATACTGTTATTCTTGTATATGTGGATGATCTTGTGATTGCAGACAATAATCTTGATGAGATACAATTCATTAAAGCACTACTTGATAAGAAATTCAACATCAAAGACTTAGGTACCCTTAAGTACTTTCTTAGCATTGAAATTGTTAGAAACAAAGAGGGTATAAACTTGTGCCAGAGGAAATATGCTCTGGATTTGTTGCAGGACTCAGGACTCTTAGGATGCAAGCCTGCTCCAGTCCTATGGATAGCAATGCCAAGTTTCATAGCAAATCTCGTAATCTTTATTCTGATGTAACTTCTTATAGAAGACTGATTGGTAAGTTGGTTTATTTGACTCATACTGGGCCAAATATATCCTTTTATGTTGGTCATTTGAGTCAGTTCTTAGCTGCTCCAACTACTGATCATTTTAAGGCTGTTTTTAGAGTGTTGAAATATATAAAAGGTTCTCCTGGAAAAAAGGCCTCTTCTTTCCATCTAAAAATGACATAGCCTTAAAAGGATTTAGTGATTCTGACTGGGCTTCTTGTATTGATACAAGAAGGCCAGTCATTGGTTTCTGTTTTTTCCTTGGAGAATCCTTGATCTCTTGGAAAAGCAAGAGACAAAGAATCGTGTCTAGATCTTCTGCTGAGGCATAATATAGGGCGTTAGCTTTGGCAGGTTGTGAGGCTCAATGGTTAATATATTTTTTTGATGATTTGCAATTGAATTATGTTAATCCTGTGGTTTTGTATTGTGACAACCAATCTGCATTACACATAGGTGTTAATCCTATTTTTCACAAAAGGACTAAGCACATTGAAATAGATTGTCACACCATTAAAGAGAAAGTAGTGGAAGGAGTGGTGCATCTTCTACCCATTCCCAGCAATCAACAGATTGCTGATATTTTCACTAAGGCACAACCCCCTGACATTTTTATTAATAATGCATCCAAGCTTGGATTGTGTAGCATACACATTCCAGCTTGTGGGGGATGTTAAACTTAATAAATTCTTATCATAGTATTTCTGATCATGTCAGGTTTAAACATGATGTTGTAGTAGATAAAGGTGTTGTTGATACAGGTGAGGATGTTGCTGATACAGAAGAAGTAGCAACATTGGCTATGGTTCAATGCGTTCCTTGCATTCCTGTTGGATCAATGCATCAAGCCTCAAATGCATTATGCTATGATACTCCTTATACATCAGTTGGAGAATTAAGCATACACACTGATAACATTATGCAACCAATTCACATGGCTACTTCAATTCAAGTTCATTCCAACAAGCTTTGTACTTGTACCAGTTGGGAATGCCTTCTCAGTCACCCAACCTGGTGCATTGGTCATCATATCCAAGCCTTGTCTAATTATCGTTTACTTAAAGCTCAAACAATATCATTGTATATGATATCATTGCTAATTCTGTTTGTAGTTTATGTGTTCTTGTATTCTTTCTTTTATTAGTTAATTAGTTGAAAAGTTTGTTAGGATTAGTTATTCTTTAGTTTGTTATTTTTTTTTTTGCTTTATATAGCAGCTTTACTTTTGTAATTGATATAATGTAAGTTCCATTCTTTTCAATCAATAGAAGAAGTCCTTTCTTCTAGGTTTGCATTATTCTTCTTCCTTCTTTTTCTCATTATCTCCTTCAATAGTCAAAGTTCTTAATTGTACCATTTCTAAGACCAGCAAGACTGCAATAGCACATTCATGATTGAAGTATAGGACCGGAGGGGATACCTATACAGAATCCACTACTTAATGGAGATGATGGCATGACATATGTATATAAAAAATTTAGTGACCCAGATTTTTAATCATTTTTTTTAAACATCAAAACTTTTATAAATTATAAAATTCAATTTTGTCTCTCACATTTTAATATTTGACCATCTAATATTCGAGATCATCTCAGTTTAATAATTTTTATTTGCACCTTAAAAGTTTGTAAAGTAAATGGTACTATCTATTTATGACATTTTTTTCCAAATACATGCGTGACCTGAATTCAGTATCCCAACCATGTGGCTAATCAATCCTGTTTTTTTTGGTCAAACACGACAAAACACAGAGGACCATATGGAAATGTGATTAAAACTATAATTAAAATTTAAAATAGAAGGTTTTGGTTGTATAAGTCCACATCAGAAAAAGAATATATGTTCTCCCATTGTTTTAAATGAAATATAAAATAAAGGAAAATAATATATCATTTTACTAACTTTTTCTGTTAATCATTCTACCTACAAGAAAGTAATATATATTACATAATGATACTTTATTTATTAATAATTGGTTTATAAGTGACATAAATGTGTTACTTTCTTATGAATATGGTGATTTATACGAGGATATAGTAGGATAATATAATATTACTATAAAATAATTTGTTTTAAATGTATAATAATTCATTAGTACAGGATAAATAAGACATGCAAAAACATAAATATAGGACAAGAATAGTTTTCATCCACATCCCAACACTATATAAAAGTTTGACCATTAGTTAGTGTGCCGTTTGCTTAATGAAACTCGTGTCACCCACTCCTAACACAAATGTTACAATCATCAAGGCAAAACAAAAAATATTTAGTTAATTTCTCATTTGTTTTGTCCCATCAACAAAGCAAAATTATCCCATTTGTTTTGTCCTCTTCGTTCACATGCTTCTCCCAAAAATGTCTCTTCTGACAAAGATATGTCCGATAGTTAATTTCCCAATTGTTGTCCTCGAATTATGTGGGCATCCCTTTTAAGTTTTGAAAATGAAAGTGGTTTTGTATGATATATAATTTGACGACAAGGGAGGTTGGAAATGTACTAGTAATAGTAAAATCAATTTGATTCTAATTTATTTGATACCCAAAATGGATATGAATCATCTTTATTAATATAGAGACAATTGAACATTCATAATTTTATTTTTAATGGCAAAAGTATAATTTCATAATAATTAAATTGATAAATATATTATTGAAAGTTGGAATTCTCTTTGGTTTTGGAAGTACTTACATCTCAATAGAGAGTATTCTATCTCCCCCAAGATACTTGTTTAAGAGGTAAGAAACCTCATTAAGCAATCATGGTTTTAAGTTTCAATAAATCTTCCTTAACAAATAAGTTGTACACTGTGGGTGAATTTGTAGTAAAACATATATAAAAACTATTAAAAAAATAGGAGTGTGTATAGAGACACATTATAATGCCAATAGACCCCCTCCTTTATGGTATTCTATTAAATTTTGATACTAGTATTTTTACAGTTAATTATACTAAAAATATTAATCAAAGTGATCAAAGAATAAATTAAAAATCATTTAAAATTTCTTTTCTAAAGCTTTAAATATCAATTTCACTCGATTATTCTTTAGTGTTAGTTTTTTCAATCAATCGTGGAATTTCATTTACAATTTATACCTTTCTCTTACATATGATAACATGGTAGACAAAATTTCTCGAAAAATTTGATTCTCACCAAAAACACTATATATGAAATGGATATGTGCATGCACATTCAATGAAAACTCTTAACACTTTCAATGTAATATGAGGTCGACATCATCGGTTTTAAGATTGTAACATCTTTGCTGAAAATGAAATGTAGCATATATATAGCAATGAATTATGAAATAAGGTGGTAAAAAGTGTTGAAAAAACATAGTCACATGTGGTATGTCAAGGCACACCCCAACACTATAACTATATTGCTACCCACTTTTCTATGCTATGTAACCAAACCAACCCTCATACTTATTATTCTCTCTTTATATATATTTTTTTAGTATAGATTGCTTTTCATGTGTGGTATGCGCCATGTGAGTACATAAAAAGGTAAGGTAAGGAAAAAGGACAAGCATTTGAAAATTCTACATAGTTTATTCAAAGCTTTCTTTAAACCACGTGGAGGGGTCATGGCTTTGTCCATTAAACTCAAAGAAAATAATAATAAAGTGACAAAAGAGAAAAAGAAAAAGCTAGTGTAGTTGGCAACCCCATATGGTCCCCATTATATAGAGATTAATAGAGATGGAAGAAAATCGTTTTCAAGCATAATTCCTTAATATTTTCATTTGGTTCATCTTCTTCATTGGGACAAAGTTTGCAGACTTTGGAAGAAATGCCTAGGGTTTTTGGCCTTGTGAAACTAATCACTAACAACTAATTAATACAAAGTCCATATCTTAAGGATAATATCAACACTTTTTAAGTGCATTTTCTTTAATATAGTCAAATTAAAATATAATTTATTTACAGTTTTTCACAACACTAACTTATAGCTTAGATTATAACGAACATAATTATGATTTGTAGTAATTGTGAACAAACAATGAGATTGGTTAATTTTTTCCCATTAATTTTTATCTCATAACCTAATAGTATGATATGTATACACACATATCCTTTTAAGTAGTGTTAGCATTATCAACCAGCACCAACTTTAATTTAAGTGGAAAAAAAATGTATGTACTGTGAGTTTTATATAGTATTATTTTTTTATTCATCATTTATAATTAATCATCATTGACACTTAAAAAAATTAAATAAATTACAAATGATATATTGACTATATATAAATCTTTATACTGATCATATATAGATATTATACTCTGGATAGGCAATCAACTATACCTTTTACTAATTTAATTTAAAGAGAATGGTTGATGAGAGTCTTAACAACATTATTTAAGGAATGGAAAAGATCACAAAACATCCTTAAACTTTATGTGTTTTATAAGTAGATATTGTAAACTATTTTTCTTCCTAATTACTCTTTAAACTTTAATTATTAATAAAATTGATCCCTATATATATATATAATTTTAAATTACTAACAATGAAATTGAAATTAATAATGTTATTAGATGATGTTAACATTTATCAAAGTAATTTTAATAACGTGGATTCATGTCTCATTGTCTCAATATCAATTTCTTAATTAGTGGTATCTTAGTTTGTGAATGCTCTACAGATCCGTGTTATGTTGAACTGAGTTATATATTCTTTAATATATAATAATTACATATTATTATAAATTTTAATTTAGATTTAGATTATTAATTTTCAATCATGATATATATATGTGTGTGTTAGATAATAAATTCTAATTATAAATTCACAAACTTAATTTTAATTTTTTAAGAGTTAGAACAATTTCTTATAAATTTAATTTGAAGTAGTATATAAAAAGTCCCCTTCATTTTCACGTCTTCATAAAAACTCAAACTGTGAACTGAGAAGTTGTTACAGCATGGTATATGTAGGTTGTACTAGTTAACCTAAAGGAAGAAATTTTTAGAGCATTGTATATATAGGCTGTTTTTTTTTTTATAGTTAGTAATTTAAAATTGTAATTATGTGTGAACATCTATTTTTGTTCGACGGTCCAGAAAAAGCTTAAAATTTTTTTAAAGAAAAAATAATAAATTGACTTCATTTTATTTATTTTGGTATTTTCTGAAATTGTAATGTTAAATAAATAAAAATAATTAAAACTATTTTTATCAACTTTTTATAATTATTTCGAAATTACTAAATTAATTAAAGTTAAGATAGTGAGAATATCTTTTTAGAAGCTTCCTTTTAAAAAAAATAACAACAAAAAATAATAAAATTAAAATAATGTTGCTAAGGTTCCTAAATCTAAGTGATTAGGTTAACCAAAAATTCAAAAATAATAAAAGAAATCAATGTTGTTAAGGTTCAAAACTAATAATAAAATAATATTTTCGAAATTTAATATTAAATCAATAGAAAAATAAATAAAACTATATTTTGTTGATTATATATTAATTTTCGGATTTATCAAAGTAAGCAAAAAAATAAAGAAAAAACAATATATACAAAATTCTATTTTCAAGGATTATCAAATCTGTTTTAGTAAAATGCCTAAATGTGTGTAATGAAGTTTATCAAATCAAAATTTTAAAAAACTTAATTTTAGGGGTTGGATGGTATAATTTGTACTATAAATAGAGCTTAAAAGAATTTTTTTTACATTTTTAATTATATAATGTAGTGGCGACTTTAAATAAAGTCATGCAGCCGAAAATCGGGGCACGGCAGTATGTAAAGACCAATTTTACTAATAGTTAAAGTTTAAGAAGTAATTTAGAAGAAAAAATAGTTTATAATATCTATTTGCAAAATACATAAAGTTTAAGAGGGTTTTATGAACTTTTTTTGTTTAAGAAATGATAGAAGAAATCTAACATTTAGAAATGTTGTTTCCACATTTAGAAAAATGTTGAAATTAGTTTTTCAATATAAACTTTCTTCTTTTTTTACTTAAACAATATCATTAAAACACTTATTAAGATAACCGTAAGTCATATTGAGCCTTAAAATGGGATTATGGTCGTTCTAATATCTATGAAATACTGCAGATAGTGTAACTAGTAGATTTTGGCACATGAAAAACTTTCACAATGGATTAACATGGATGGGGAGAGGTAATTAACTATCATTGGTTGTTTTGATGTGTCAATTCACCTAATGTCGTTTATAGACACACTTGAAATATTGGGACTGTAAATGGAGTAGATAAGTGACATATAATAATGGCTCTAATTGTAATGAACGTGTAGTACTCACTCTACCTAGTTAGGCACATTACTTCAATAATTTCTGGTATGGATTACATGGTTTCACTCTTTCACGTTCTTGGTTATGTAAAAAAAAATTATCATTCATCAATTACAATCGTCATAATCATCTAGGACATTGTTCAACTACTATTAGAAAGGATTAGCTAATTGTATGTGATGGTGACATTGTTCCATTTGAGTATTATCTGTAACTAGCATATAAATATGGAAATATATATATATATATATATATATGATAAGAGGAGAGAAGTTATCTCCTTATGCTTACTTAATGATTGAAACTTATCATATTTTGATTTTTTGTTTACTTTAAAATGGGTAAACATATACAATTCCAAACCATAAAAATACAATAAACTCGGATTACTTGAATCTAACTACCATCACACCATCTTTGCACTGCCACGGTTGCACGGTTGCACCATGACAATAGGCCTCTTCGTTCCCAACTATCATTTTAAGGCACAAAATTTCTAATTTGGTTTATATTAGTATTGTTATAAAGGGGTCAAGTTACCCACGAGACGTTAGTTCAAGTAATACATGTTTGATTCTCTTTAAGCAGATCTCGAGTTCGAGTCTTGTGGATGGAAAAAATGTCTGCTGGAAGAGTTAGCCTCACGTATTTATAGATATTCCTGGCTCGGACAGGATTGCCTCTGGTGCGAGGATACATGTAGGAAACAAAAAAAAGATCAATTCATTCTATTGAATGTTTTTGACACGTGTTAGAAGCTCATTAAATATTGGGCGAACTCTATAGTATTAGAGAATCTAAACTTCATTCATATTATCCACTCATCACTATCCCAAGTCTTCCTCGTTATGCATATTTACTTTTTCTTTTTAGTAATTAACTTATAGAACTCAAAATTGATAGCACCTGAAACACATAATGAATTAGACACATCACTTACAAATTACATTCATGAAACTAAAACAAATTATTCATACTAACATGAAGAAAACTCAGGGTTACAAAAGAAAACATCTAAGTATGCACAATTTCTTAACAAACCGACCTTGGAGAAGAGGAAAGAATGCATCATTGCTAGATTCTGATTTGCACATGGTGACAAAAATCGCAAGTCTTCTTGTATATATGTTATGTTTGTTCTATTGCCTCTTTGAATGTTTAGATATTTTGAGAAAAGAAAAAAAAACATTAAGAAAAAGTTAATGTCATCATATCACAACATACATTATTCTCTATAGCATAGTTAAAGGTAATGTCTTTTGTTCTATTACCTATAATTTATCAACTCAAATCCTAAAAATGGCTCCTACTACTTATGGGGTAAAGTTGCTAATATCATGTATTTGTTAAGGATACTCTAGCTACTTGTAAGATCCAACTCATAGCTACGGTGTATTTTTCTGATCTCCACAATTATTCACCAAAAAAGGGAATTATGTTTGGAACATTAATAATATAGTGGTATAACTTTTTCAATAAAGGTTTTCTCTATATACTCGAATACGAATTTTACTTAAACAAACAAAATATACTATTACTTAAATTAATCACGTAGAGCTACCATTTTTGTTACACTTAATTGACATGCCTAAAGCAATCACAATATAAATTATTGTCTTTCACAATTTTACATCACAAAATTTCAATTATTTCTCACAAAGATTCCCAAATGATAATCTTATTTCCTTTTCCTCAATTTGTGCGATTTTATTGATTGTCAATTAGTGGTACTTTTTCTGGTTATACACAATTTTGCGTTGTCCTATTTTCCTCTGACTGAAATTTTTATTTTAATCTCACGTTATATTCATATTATTTCTCTAAAATCAAATTTATCATTATCACTAATAACATTTTTTATATATTCTATTTTAATATTTTCATCTTTATATATCTATATAAGTTTTATTAATGTCAATCTTAATCTATAATAAATAATTTATTAAATTAAAAAATATGGGTTGATATTCACGACACTGAATAAATGAACTGATGAAGAAAAACTTTATTAGTGATATTTGGTAGAAATGTGAGTGTGTCCTCAAACCCCTTTTTGAAGCCTTTGTTTTAGATGTCTTCACTCTTTAATACTTCAAACCTCTCCTCTTTCTTAACGGTTTCACTATTCCAGATCCCACTTTCAGAAAATTTGGACCTACAATTGTATGATTCTACACCACTTTGTCTATATATGTTTTTATCGATCACCACGTCCATGTGAATTGTTCTTTAACCATGTGAGTTATTCTTCTTTTTATTGTTTCACTTTGACAAATTAATACAATATATATATCTAATGGAGGCACCATTGATAGAGAATAAGGCCACCATTGGCAGAAAAAGTATCATATGATATTATCATTATTAGGTTAATTATGTTGCTGATTGTGGTATTTTAAAAAACGTGGGTACAATGAATTAAGCACCAACATGTCCATGAAAAAAGTACGTGTCGTAAACAAATGTGTAAAAGCCAAAATCCAACAACCTAGATAACATTATTTCTTTCTCTTAGTAGATGCATGAAGAAACTAATTTATGCTTTATTAATAAGCCTTATCATTTCCAACAATACCATGAAACCACCCTAGTGCAGATGATGGAGTAATCATATATGGTGAGTTTGTGGCAGCATGTACTCCAAATTTGGATTAAGAATACAAGGACTTGCACTCAGCATTTTCGACCCTCTACCTTGCATACCCTTGTTGCTTTGGTGATGGAGAACATTGTTCCACCTAGGGTGAGCACATCAGGCCTGACCGCTTACCCAATTTGATTCGATCATGATCGAGACCAAATGGGTCAGGTCTAACTGTGTCTAAGGGTTTGGTTTAAAAATTAGACTTATACATATTTAGGGTTAGATATAGAAGACAAGCATGACTCGATCTGACTTGTCTCATGATCACTCACATATCATATTTATATGTGTTTTTATGCATTGGTGTATAGAATTATGACATCTCTTTTTTGTTGAAATTATCATTTTTCTCTAATTTTTCATCATATATATGATTAATAATATACACATATATCATTTCATATATCAAATTACATACCCATAATAATAACTAAAATATTGTGAAAATTTTATCTAAAAGATGTATGTATTATATTTAATCGAGTATATGGTCGAATTCGAGTTCGAGGATTGTCAATCAATATTTAAAATCAGATTAGTTTCAAGTCTAGAGTTAAGTGCTAGTTCAAAAAAAAAGTCTCGCAAATATTTAGAATTTAATAAGTCTTACTGACGCATGTTTCATTCTGCCCTTCATCTTTAATTTGAATGTTTAGCTTATAATAATATAATACTTTAAAATTCTATTAGTCAAAACAATTTAATAATTAATACTATGTCCATTCGATTTTAGTAAGATTTCTTTATCTCAATAGCTGAAAAACGTGCATGCTACCATATGAAATATGAAAGTTCTGTTGGAATACGTGTTACCCTAAATAGTACCAAAACAATTAATTAATGACGTTTAGCAATGAAGTCAACTTTCTTAATTGACAAATGGCATTATTATAAAAGAAATATATTTTTTATATTCACATTATTCTCTATATATTAAGTAATTATAGTGACTTGAGTGTTAAAGTATGTTTTTTTAGGTATTTTCAAACCGTCCAAGGCACGCATTTGAAGATCAGCTCATACCGAAATATAGCAGAAAGATTGAGATTGTATATGAAAGGTGATATTTAATTATTTTTCAATCTGGACTATAAAAAAGTAATGTTTTGGCAATTAATTAGTTTCTTGTTTGGGGTACGTTATGCATAAAATGAGTTAGGAGACTTGTAATTTTGCTTCCCAATTCTTATTATTCTAGATACTGCTTATTTAAACCTCTATAAATCTTATCTAATTCTGTGTGAGCGTAACACTATTTTGGGATCTTCATAGGAGAAACTTTATATCAATAAGTGTAATAATTTATATTCTTATTTATTTGTATTATTTATATTTAAAAAATTAGGTATGATTAAATATGAATAATATAATTAATAGTGAATCTTGATATAAAGTTTAGGGGACAACAATATTATTTACAATTTATAATTAAAATTAATTGATTAATAAAAAACATAAAGAAATATAACTTTCAAAATAATATATTAATTACAAATAACAAAGACATTAAAAAAATATACATTTATTTAAAGTGTTGTCATTCGTTCTTTTAAACACTTAAACTAATTGATGATTGAATTATAATTCAAATTTTCAATTATTTCTTTTTCAATATAAATTAGTAGGTTATCTACAAGAAATTTATATTCTATATTACAATATAATTTTATTTGATTGTCTTCATTTTACGTAAAATAATATAGCTAAATCATAATAATTAAGATAAGAGACGATTGAAAGTTTAATTTTTAATGCATTTCTCTTAAATAAACTATTACATTTTTAATGCATTTCTCTTAAATAAAATATAAACAAAGTTTAATTTTAAATAATAAATTATTGTAATATATATATTATAAAAAATTATACTATATCTAACACCCAATGACAGATAATAATGTAAAAACTCTTCCATCGTAAAATTATCTTACCTTTTCTTATGTTAAATTTGGATAAAAAGAAAATTCATTTGTCATCGTATATAAAAGACGTTAGATATATTTAAACTATAAATATGCCGCTTTTTGAACACAGCACATGACATGGAAAAGCACACAACGAAATCGAAGAGAGAGAGATATAGAAACAGAGAAATTAATGTTCGAACTAATCTTAAATTTGCAGTGATTTTGGATTTGCTGTTCCTTCTCTTTCCCTCAACGGTATTGTTTTCTTCTTCTTCTTCGTGTTCAATTATTATCTTATTATTACTATTGTAATGGCTGTAATTATTTTAAAGTTGTTGACTTTCTCCATTTTCATGGGTACCCATTCACTAATAATCAATCATCTTTAGTTTTAATATAGGTTTAATATGATATGATATGGTGTAGGCTTTGTTTTGCATTTTATATTCATAGTCAAACACTTTTTGTATATTTTATTTTTCTGGGATTCATTGGTTATATTTATTTGTTCTATGTTGCCCTTCATATTCTCATTGCTTAGAAGTGAGAACCATTTCTCTGTCTTTGTTAGCGCTTTATGCATTTTCTATTTCTGTTCCTTGCTTTCTTATGAAGGTTCTTTCATTCTTTTCATACTTTGATAGAAAGATTGAATTGGTGCTTTTGGGTTGAGTAAAGTTGTATTCTTTGGTTTACTTCATTATACTACCTACTCATGATAAGATCAATTTCCCATCATTGAAGGGAAAATCATTGTGAGATTCTTAGTTAGCTACTTAGCTTCAACTGATTGAAATTTTCTATTGGTGTAATGCACGGACAATCCGTTATTTGGTTTACATTTTCCTGTTTTTTTGAAGAGTGGTCGATTGAATTGTGGTTAATAGCTTAGACTTAGAGAGGAAGAGAAATAGTTTTTGGCTGTTAATTGTTTTATTATTTGAATATTTTCTGAATCTGTCCACTGTGCATTCTTAGAAGATATCTACATTGGTATTGAGTTGTATTTATAGCTGGCTTTCGTC
The DNA here is from genome assembly GCF_001865875.1 of Lupinus angustifolius. Taxonomy (NCBI): domain Eukaryota; kingdom Viridiplantae; phylum Streptophyta; class Magnoliopsida; order Fabales; family Fabaceae; genus Lupinus; species Lupinus angustifolius. The sequence goes on along the minus strand of NC_032027.1, from coordinate 14,635,673 downwards.
ATGATTTGTGGTCACCTAGTGCGTAACATCTACCGAAGAGTTCATTTTGTGTGATGGGTTGAGTTCAAGGACTGGGTTTCTGATGGCAGTTTAGAGGGCATTTTGTAGGTTAACTAGACTGAGATAATTTGAATTAGGTTTGTGGCATTGAGATGGATCAAAGAAGTGCAATGGATAAGGATATAGAAGTTGATATTGAAAGTGGCATGCCACTAATAGGAGATGATTCAAATAAAGTCTCTACTCCGGGTACTTCCAGAGAAGGAAAGACATCATTATCTAAAATTTCTGGTGGCTTTGTTGGAGGTTCTGTAAAAGGTGATGACATGCCAAGTTTATTTAGCAATGAATCAGATTTAAAGGAAGTTTGTGTGGAAGCAGTGCAAGAGTTAAACAACTCAAAAACGGGGCAAGACCCGGTGAGGCATCCAGAGAAGTTCCCCGTAAAGGAGAAACGTAAAAAAGCCAATAATAAAAAGGCTGCCAAACCTCCAAGGCCTCCACAAGCTCCAACATTAGATGCAGCTGACCATAAGTTAATCAGGGAGATAACTGAACTTGCTATGTTGAAGCGTGCAAGGGTAGAACGAATGAAAGCCCTGAAGAAGATGAAAGCTTGTAAATCTTCATCATCTTCCAATAGCAGCATTTGGGCAATGATTTTTACTGTTGTCTTTGTTATTGTGATAATAACCCAAGGTAACATTTGAGTAATGTCATGTATAAGACAACTCATCTATGATGTTGTGTTCTACAGCATCATAGGGGTTTAGCTTTGACTTTGAGCTATCAAAAGATATAATGATTTCATTAAAGAGAGAGAGAGAGAGGTAATGATGAGAGTCTTGCTAATCATTGAGTTGGAGACCATTTTTTACCTTTTTTTGTAACCTTTGGATTCTTCATTTTCTTTCCTACTTCTGGTTATCGATTCTGTATCCTAAGCTAGGCCTTTCCATATTGAGATTAGTACTTCATTACTATGTTTTGTTAGGGGTGGCCTAATACTTATTAAGGCCTAAAGCAATGTCTAAAATGTTGAGGCCTTTTTTGTTAACTAATATTTATTATTCTTCTTTATTTTCATCTGTTTTACTTTCCTAGTTTGTTCATTCAAGAAGCACTCACCTATCTTGTTTTCTATTTTTGCTTGTGTTTGTTTTTATAAATTTAATATACCATGTAAAAGTAGTCAACTAGTCATAGGTTCACTATTCTATTTATTTTTTTGGATAAAAACTAGTAGTAAATTGTTTTTGCCCCCGTAACATTTTTGGGAGCCTTAGCGAGTTTCTGGTTTGGCCGGCCCTGTGTTTGGTGAATGATAACTCCACAAGAAATCATCATTTTGGTAAAGCTGACATGTTTAGCATTACAGCCTCTATGTAGCCGATCTCATCTAGTGAGGATCAGCCTTGGTTGTTGTTGTATTGTGAACTGTGAAGACATGTATCCGGGGAATTTCTTTTGGTTGAGCCAACTGTTTTGTACGCTAGTGACTGTTTTTTCATTTTCAACATTATGTGTTATTCACTTATATGCAAGTTCGGGCTAACTGAACCAGGTTTAGGTTTCATCCATGATATTAACCATGTTATTCCTTTCACTTTTTATTTGGTGCAATGTGAGTTAATCCGATTTTCGGAGATCTAAATAAATAGTTTACTTTGTCCACCTAGCTAATTAGAATTGTGATAAGCTGATTTTTGTCTTGGTTTTGATTTCTCTTCTGCAATTACTGGCATCAAACACTTCAATTTTTTTCCCAGTTTTCTTTGATGTATTCCTCACAATTCCGGTCAGAGGGTTGCAACTTGCAAGTAAGAAAGATGATGGCCAAAATTTTCAAACTTTTATTCCCAATAGTTTGGCCTATGTCCATCTTATTTAGAAAATGTTGTAACTTTCTTAGATTGTTTAGTTCTAGAAATTCTCTTTTTATTATGAATTGATCTCCCAAATCTTTATGGTTATAAACCAACACAGTATGCAAGAAGACCTGATGAAATGCCTCCTATGGTCTTGTGCTTTTCTATTCTGATCAACAAGAACATGTTTGCGTTCTTTATTTATTTTGATTTAGATGTTCCTTTTGCAGGCTTGTCATCTGGAAAAAGTTCACCGGAAAGTTTCGAGGGATCTCCTTTATCTACAAGTGGAACAGATGGTGGTTTAATTTCAGTTCAGTACCAGCTCAATCCATCAGCAAGTGACTCTGATGCACCTGGTTCGATGTCTCACAAGTAAGTTAAAGTGCATGCTGTTTAGTGAACCTCTGCTTTGGTTCTCTTCCCCCCTTTTTGCTGAAAATACAATGCTGATATTGCAGCCTTCTAATATCAATTTTGCTACTTGATGGTACCTTGCAGTTTTGTTCAGCAGGTAACAGATTCAGATTTACCTGAAAAACTAAGAAGAGATTCAGGTTAATGCAGTTTTATTGACAATGCCTCATTACTGTTAGGACATTCTTGAGATTAGTTAGATGATTTTATATTCATTATAAGATTTCCAAATCATCTTGTAATTATTACTTATCATTTTGTTCCCCTATAGTGAACAGATTCTTATATTATAAATACAAAAGGGCTATAAGTATACAAAAGACAACACTTAACGCAACTCACATAGCCAATTTGTCCTTTCAAGTCGGTTATCAGACTTAGAGCTCGATTACTCTACAGTTATCATGGGTCAAAAAATATCCTTTCATCGTAGATCATAGGTCAAACGTAATTGTTTGCCCGGCCCAATAGGGTTATGTGGAGGGACTTGCTAAGCTTTAAATACATTTTGGGTTACAATTCTAATTACGAATTGGTTCAGTGTATTTGTAAAGGAAAGATGGCTTTAGTGTTCTTGTGCTTCCTTCTTATAGTGACTCTTTTTCTTGTCCTTCAATATATTTTGTTGATTTTGAGACTTAATGTATTCGTATTTATCCTCTATATGTATATTAACCAATATTAAAGGATAAGTTAAATTACCATAACATAGTGGCTTTTGAAGCATTAACTATTTTTTGTAACTATGATCTCCTAATTATTATGTGCTTTGTTTTAATAATGGAAGCCTAATTCAACATTATAACCTTTGGAGTTTGGACTAAGATTACAATGATCAATTTCTTTATTGTTACATGATTACAGTAAAATTATCAAAACATAATCATGTTCATTAAAAAATGCTTAACAGGTTATAATGCTTTCCTGTTTCTCATACAAATACCTTCATAAATGTAAGTTAACTAAGCTAAAGCTCTATAAATGTTCGATCCAAGAATGGGAAAAAAAATAGAAAATATTTATGGAACATTTTTTTATAGGAAAAAGTTATTATTTTAACCTTTTTTATGGTGGGAACTATGACATTGTGAATTATTTATGAATGTACAACATTTATGAATACAAAACATATTTATAGTTTATATTTATATTTTATTCTTGTATGTTTTTTTGAAGATTGAAAAATAAAGCAGAGTCAAAGAAAATATCATGAATAAGATTAGACATATCTATCCACTGCCCAACAATTTGTAATAACTAAACAGGAAGAAAGAAAATAATAAGGAACAAAAGAAAGGGAAAATATGTGCATTGTGAAGTGGTCATTGCACTTTTGTGTTAACTTTTATGAGACCGCAATGCATAAGGGTTTGTTTGTGAATTGAGTTTTGGAGGAGAATGAATGAAAACAAAAGGCAAATAAATTTGTGAGATGGTTCTGAAGATTTCCATTTTCCGTCATTCTCCTCCAAAACCTAACTCCCAAAAGGACCTTAGGTGGCTTTTATGAAACATCACCTTCAAAATTTGTTTTATATATTTCAACCCATGAATTTAAGGCTTCATTTCCCCACTCCCTTGAAGAGGGTGAGTGAAAGCTAAGAGCTGAGAACTAGAAGTTGCATAAGGCCTTTCAAAGTTAAGGGACTTTGTGTGAACTTTTTGTTATTAATTTTATCCTTACTCCTTAGGCTTTAAGCCTAATGATTAAGGAATTTAAATAAGCAATTGACTGCAGAAAATGTCATTAGTTACAACAAGACACATATTTTTGTTTTGTAATGATCAAAATATAGGAACATTGCCACATCAAAGAACATTCACTTTTTGTGTTATTCACATCACAAACATTAACTGTGAGGATAAAAAAGAAGGGAATTGAACCCGACGTGAATCGAACACGCAACCTTCTGATCTGGAGTCAGACGCGCTACCATTGCGCCACGGATCCACAAGTGATAATACAAGCTCAATACTAATATTTAATAGTAAAGAATTAGCTACATCTCTTAGATTTTGTAAATTCTAAAAGCTGTAATTGGAAAGCCAAAGATATGCAATTACTTGATATTTCATGGCAAAAAGGGATTATATATTGATGTTAACTACTTAACTTTGTGATAAGGAGGTCCTGTATATTGGGTCATCAATTTATACAACATTTTTTCAGTTTTCACACTAGTACTAGCATATCAGTACTCTATGTCAGTCGGGCTACATTTTATTTTTCTGATATATAATATATATGTAAAGTTTCAATAAATTTCTCAATTTCTAATAATTAGTGTATTATTGAATGTTTTTTTGTCAGTCAAAATGGGTTTTGGGGTTATGAAAAGATAAAATAGAAGTAGGAGAATGTATGGAATAATAATGATACATTGATGAAAAAAATAAAAGAACATGTCAAAATTTATTGTAGTTATTAATGGGATGTTATAAAATGATAAAATTGAAATATGAAAATTATGTCATGGTGGTTACTAAATGGAATTGAATGAAATTATACAAATTCAATTAACTGAATGTCCTTTAGGCATATTTTGCATTTATATAATAGTAAGATAAAGTTGGAATATAGAAATTACGTCTGTTCAATTAATTAAATACCATATAGTAGTATATATACCACGTACAAAAGAGTAAGAACTACCTCCATACAAAAAATAGTATTATTGAGTATAATAGAGATGCAAAAATTGAGTAATTATTTTGTTAGCTATAATCACTAAGTATTTTGCAAGAACAAGCTGTGACTTTCCAACTAATCACTCCTTTGACTAAACACACTATTTTTTGAAAGTAAAGAAGAAAAAAAGTGATTTTTCACTTTTAAATTTTCTCTCCAATATATTTCCTGACTTCTCTTCTTTCTACTATACCACAAAACTCTACTCATTCAACTGATCCTGTGCAACCTATGCAACCAGAACAAATACAGGACTATATAGTCAATACATTCAAGGTGACAGAAAAATGATGGGGAAAAGAATCTAGCCACCAGAACTGAGGCACTCAGCATCACCACTAGGTGTTACTTGGCCAACAAGGCAATGTGGAAGATGCTGTGAGTACACTGGACTCCTTTTGTTATCATGATCGGTTAGTTTCCGGCATGTTTTTCTACCCTTACTAGTTTCATCATCAAATTGAGCATTATTGGGAAGCTGAGAAGCTATCAGGATGGACAACTCTAACCTCCCGGAAGAACCTTCATAGCTGTTGCCGATGATCTTCATGAACTCTCCCTCTGCCAACTCTATGTCCATGTTATTCTTATCAGCAGGTTGCAAGCCCCAGTAGAACACCACGTTCGGCTCAGCTTTCTCATTGTCCATGTATTCTGTAGGGTTAGGATCACAAAAACCTTGGACACCCTCCAGCTGCATAGAAAACAAAATCAATCACATTAGGAAATGATGGTAAAACACATGTTGCAAGTTTATAAATTTCTGTCAACATCGTGCTCGACTTTCTTTCTTATCTCTTCTTCTAACCATTACCACCAAGTCCATCTGTGTAATCTTTTACATAGTCATAATTCATAAAGCATCACAAGAATATTTACAAATAAATAGGAAAATGCTATTCCAGATGGTTGCAGTGAATAAAGGGCAACCATGGTCAATTATAAAACACTGTCCGACAAATATTCTAATGTCTAAGTAAACAACAACGGGAATAACTAGATTTACGATTTGTGCAACTTACAATGACAAGAAGACCAGGGAAGCGTGACTTGACCCAACCAACCCAGTTTCCAAGCTCACATTGATCAGACGTGGAGAGGCAAATCTTGACAAATTGGGAATATCTTTTGGAGTATGGAAAGGGCTGAAATACATTGTCCCAAATGAAATCTGGCTTCAACAGATCCTTCAATGCAGCCAGATAAAGAATATGAGAGAAAAATCATAGGGAAAAAATAGGAGATCTAAGTGAATTATAGGGATAAAGAATATCCTTCAACTACGCTTCCAAGCAAAAACAGAAATGCGTTGCAGTATACAGATTAAGTGGCTCTGAATAAAAGTTGCAAAATGAATACCAAGGAGATCTAAGTTAAACAACACATACCCTTGTCATATTATGTCCACGTATAAACTCAGAGCTTATCCGGTAGCATGTGCTTTTAGTTATATTTGAATGGCAACATTCGTAAGGACTAGATGGCAACAAAATAGGCATCAAGGAAAACGGACGAGTTTCAATAGCATCTATAGATGTTCGCAACATTCCTTCCTGCAGCGACACTGGTTTAGGCCAGGGCCAAAATGCAAATGTTCGGAAAAAGTTTGTAACTAGAGCATTTAAGGTGGCATCAGGATGTCTTTGACAAACATAAGCTGCAAGAATTGCCAAATGAATTCCTCCCAAATAACCATGTAACTGCAATGTTATTTCATATAAACCATATAAGTTGAGTTCCACCATGAAACAAGATATGGAAGTAAGCATAACTTGAAAACAAAATGCACTTACAGCTCCATACACTCCTCTTCTTTTTGCCCAGAATTTAAGGATTCGTAGCATCAATTGAAAGTTCTGAAATACACAAATTTTGCATATAAGAGATCATAAAACCACATTGCACAAGACCTATGAAGCAAGACAAGACCAAGGTCCCTCACTGTCCACATAAGCATAGAAACAAAGAAAAAGGAAGGTAGTAGTCATCCTCAAAAACGAGAATAGAAGTTCATATATTTTTTAATCATTTGCATCATCCAAATAATTGTCCAAAAAGTTGTTTATAAATATAATCCCCTTGAGGAGAACAGAAAAGATTGACATGCATAATACCTCAACATTTGGAACTAGCTGAAGAATGCGCTTATTTGCACGTACACCGGACAAGCTTTTCCAGCTGGTATCGTCAATACTCCTCATAAAGAATGGGTTTAGTATGTCAACATTCTGTAGGATAATTAACAAGATTAGTGAAATAATTACTTATTAAACAAGTTCAGACAAATTACGAATATCAAAAATATTTAGTTGTACTGTTAAAACAAAATGTGAATGCAACACTAAAAGAGCCAATGAAATTATTTTGAATAAATTTTTAGCATGGTTGTTCTTAAATTGAAAAGGTCTCCATACATGCAGCAGTCAAAACTTTATTTGAATGAAATTTCATATTTGACAACTAAAATATGTTTTGATCATACTGACCTCAGGAACGTAAAGTACTCTAAGTCGAGCGTAGGGTAGATCAACGGACAATCCATCAAATTTGAATCTAATTAGAGGGACTTTGGCACTCTTGACACATTGAATCTCTGATACTTCAGGTCTCCTTTTAAGCATGGTGTGCAGAACAACAAAAAAGTCTTCCTGTATAGATCATATTCCATAAATATTGAAGCATATATTACATAATCAAAATAGTAATCATAAATGAAAAGACAAATACATAAAACTCACTGTCATGGTAGCAAAGTAAGGAGCAACACACAAAGCATCAATGTCAGACTCTGGGTTGTGAACCTGAACGTAATTAAAAGATAAAAAAAACAGCCTTTAGACTTGTCAACACAATGAACAGTCAAATGGCAGTAGATTAAGAGAAATCGTAACATCGCAAATTCTTTAGCTCTCAGCTTATAGACCAAGAAAAGCCAAGTACTACAAGAGGAATTGAGAAGGGAGACACTTACTCCAAGGCCATAAGATCCATATGTCAATATTGTGGCAGAAGTAACAGCAATCTGGTGTTTCGGTAATTGGTGCTGCCCTGCAACCTTCTTGATCCATGATGACACAATCTGCCAGTGATGTGCAAAATCAAATAAATACTATGATATATATCGTAACAAAGTAGAAGTGAAAGATTGCTAATGGAAGAGAAATATCATCAAGACTGTACAACATATGGCATAAAAATATTGAAATGCAAGTAAGGGAAGAAGTAGTTCAGGGGGGCTGTTGGGGATATTACAAGGTCATCGGCCTATTTAAGGTCTGCATTGGCCTAATCCATTTAATAAAAAGGTTAAGTCGAGACTATTTGAAAAACCATATTTAGTTAAAGGGATCAAACTTTTAAGCCTTTGGAAAAACCTTTCAAGCCAGCCGGGTCTGCTTGTTTAATTATGTATATTATTTCTATATATTTACATATTATAACACTTCAAAACTAATATATTATAATCAGTTTAATGAATAATATAAATTTTTAAATGCCTATTTAAAGGCTTGTTAGCCTGTTTAAGGATATATTTGTTGGACTACTTAAAGTCTTAGTGCAAAGTAGGCATTTAAATAAGCTTTTTGTCCATGTCAGCCTTTTAAAAGATAACTTAAAGATCAAGATTAGGCTTCGGATTTGAGAAACAGGTTAGGCCCGTGAAGGCAAAGTCTGGCATAGTGTTGCCTGTTTTCACCCCTACATGCAAGTTAACGAAACTAAACTTCAATTAACACAATGATACAAATGTGGGGATTTCCTTCGCGAGAAATCTCTAACGTCGTCCTTCAAGAAGGATAATTAACACTGATTTTAAATAAACTTACATACTTTTTAGGACACTTAACTTCAAATTAATGGCAGAGATTTGGAAGGCACATTTGTTGTGCTCAAAGTATGGTTTTCCTTGCAAGGATACGGAAATTTGAAAGTTGTCATCCTTGCGATAAAAAAATTGCACAACATTTATAACTGCGCGATAGTATCTAGTGTAATTTTAACAATAGCAAAAAATAAGTTGACTAATTTGTACAACATAGAAAAACACACCCGTTTTAAGAACGGTTACATGCCTTTAAAAAATTAAGCAAGTTTTAAATTTACACTTGTTCATAAAACTTACACAAACGAACAACCAGTTTACTAAAATTCTTAGAACCTTTCTTAAAACAATGCTAAGTTTCTTGTACATGCTTGGAAAAAATCAAATTGTACAAGGTATCCCACTATCATGTATAATCGTATACTATAAATAAAAGTTAAATTACATTTAATAAATAAAATATATATTCACAAAACCATGTTGATGCAAATTCAGATTTGTCTAAACAGCTCTCAGAAATGTGAAAATGTCAGGGAAAAGCACACAACTTCATTCATCTTTAACAAAAACACAAACAGCTCCTAAAAGGATAATGCATTTCAATCCAAACACAATTCCTTAATTACCAAAAAACAAAGTATGGAACTTTAGCAGTCAACTAACAAAGCAAAAAAAAACAAGAAAGGGAAAAAAGAAACAGCAACAATCAAAATACCACAACATAAAAACACAAGAAGTTAAGGGCAAATGAGGAATTGTTAGGAAAAAAACCTGTTTGAGCTTATGAATAGCCTTTTTCCTTTTCCCTTCCTCTTCTTGCGATGGAACAAGTTCTTCATCATTCACAAACTACATAAAATTGAATAAAACCCACAATTAAAAATTAAAAAAGTTATAAACTTCAAGAACATCAAAAACAAAAAAACAATAAAATAAAGAAAATGGGTTCACCTGAAGCAGAGACATAGACCTTTGGTGCTCCATTGCAAAAAACAGAGATGGGTTGAAAGGGAATGGAAGTAACACAAGTGAAGGTGGTGGCGGTGGTGGCAGAGAATGATCAACCACCGGAAAAGGTGGTGGAGGATCAAAAACGACGTCACTTTGGATTGGGTAAGATTCCAACTCCATACAACTTTGCAAAAAACCCAAAAATAAAAATCCCCTTTTGACTGAAAGAGAAGAAAAAATGAATAAAAAGGTAAAAATAAAACAGCGAATCGTGCATTATAGGAATTTCAAAAAGGGAAAAATAAAAATACCAGGTCAGTGGTTTTCTGTTGAGACCCAGAATAAGAATATGGTTCTGTTTGAAGCTATATTTAGTGATCAAAATTCAGAATAGTCTTTTTGTGTTCTTCGTATTTTCTTTTCAGCTTCTTTTTGCACTCTTCTACTTTCTGTGACCTTCATTCTAATGTTCCTCTGCTCATTGTGTTCAAGGGGAACCGCAATGTCTGTGTGTAATTGAGTTGGATCGGTTCGAGTCCAGTTTTCAGTAGAGTTAATTGTCAAAAAAAAAATTCATTTCTCAAGTTTTCTTTAACATATGGTTCTATACGCCGACTCAATCAAAAAACAATTAAAAGAACAATAACTTCACATGAAAAAACATATGTTTTTAATTTATTTATGGTTATAATTTGTCAAAATTATAATGTAATAAAATTTTAATTGTTTAGTTAAATTTTAAATTATTCATTTACTTTCCTAGCAAATAAACATTTCAATAATTTCTTAAACTTATTTATAACATTTTTTTATAGTAATGGATTGTTTAATTAAGTATAATAATGTTTTTTAAATTTATAAAAAAGAGTTATTAAATAATATAATTTAATATTATGATTTTTTTAGAATTTTTAATGTAAATTAAATTAGTGATTTCGATAATTGGCCTGACTGAATTGGTAGTTGTCAAATTGAGTCATTATTCCATCCAAGTTCAATAATATTGTATATTTGATATATAAATTTCCAGATTCTTTATGTTACCAACCTTCATTGCCATTTGCCAAGTCAGTGCTATGCTATAAGCCAAGACGCGTCATTTAAAACTCCTGAACATTGACACACAGCCCTTACATTAGAGTTTAAAATATATGCATCGTTAGTGTAAAGTTTTTATTCTATCAACATATTATTTATTGTTAATTTATATTATTTTTGTTTAAAAGTCAATAATAATATATGATTATCTAACAATGTAAAAATATTTACATTCCAGTGTTTATATATTAAATCTTTACTACAAAAAAATCAACAATGAACATGAAATTAATCAAGTGGTACAATTGTATAAAATCTCACTCACTCCACATATATCATACTAGTTAAATGTTAAAGATTTGATTCACATAGATGATACTAGTTAAAAGGGAACAAAATATATTAATTCATTATCCATATAGTTAGGGATATTAATTGATTATAAAAATCAATATAAGTCAAATAGATTTTTTCTATAAAAGAAAACAATTAAATTATGAAATCACCAATCATAATTCATATGATGATTTATAATCCTAAGATGGTTAGTCAATAAACTACTTTATCTTATTCAAAATCATAACAAATATAAGTGCGACTTTTTTCCTTCATATATCAATTAGAGCAAGGTTATGAAATCCGAGTCAGACATCAAACTGGAAGAACTCCTGTATAGGTTCTAACCGGTTTAACTGGTTAGACCGTACAATCGGACCGAACAACATTATAATATCATATATAATTATATATATATATACATATATTATATAATTAATTAAAATAAGTGAATAACATACTTATCAATATCATGTTTTACATAATGCCATAAATCAAAATAAAAGTGCATCAACCAAGTTTAAGTCTTACATAATTAAATTTATAAATCAAAATACAACTATCTCATATAGAGATTAAACATTCTAATTCATCAGAGTATCATTATCTTCATTAGATCCTAAATTGACATTGTTGGTTAGAGATGTATTTTGAGTATAACCATCTTCATGTTCTAGAGGAAAAGAGTCCAAATTAAGCTCTTCGTCAATAGTAATATTGCATCCTTCAACCATACCTACAATTTAGAATACATTAGATTAATTTGTATAATAATTTGAAAATTGGTGCACATCATAATATGTTCAAAACAAACTTTCGTCATCCTTTGTTAAATCAATTATCGGATTTGACAAATCATAATAGAACATTTTTTTTATTTCATCATAATCAATCAATGGAGTTTCTTCTTCTTCGGTAATCCAAAACTCAATATTCTCGATACTCTCATAGTCAACAAGATCAAATGTTCTTCTTTTATTAATCGCCCTATAATTATAAGAAATATGATATATCAATACAAAATAGGAGTTAAGTAACAAATATTAAAAATTAAGTTAAAAACAAACCTATCTTTTAAGCCCAAATTATAGTGCACATAGACTAGATCATTCAATCTTTTGTGCTCTAATTTATTACTCTTCCTTGTGTGTATTCTTTCAAATACGCTTCAAATTGTGTAACATTTTCCTTCAAGTTGTGTAACATTTTTCTCATCTAAATCTTCTTCCCTTCGAATTTGATTAGTTCCTCGTTTTCTACTACCACTAACTTGATTTAAGTGTTCCTTTAATTGATGTTTAACTTCAAAAGGGACTGAAACACAAGGTAGAACATCTCCTTTTTTCTCCAGCAAGATGTTGTTTAATTCGATGTATTCCTCCACCCTTGTAACACTTTGAACAATATAAACATTTTATACTTTTCTTTCCATCAACATCTTGCACTAATTAGCAATTGTCCCATGTTGAGTCAGATTTTGCTCTAACAGATTGAGTAGTAGGAGTTACTACTAGAGTTGTATTTGGAGAACTTGCAGATGATGTCATATCTGAAATGATAACCATTTACCAAATTAACATAAACAATAGGCTACGACATTTTTAACTTAAGCACTCTGAATTATATATTTCTTTATAGCATGGAAGCAATTAAATAATTCACATGTACTGCCACTCCAAATCATATATATGTTTGTTTACAGAAATAATTGAAAACTGGAACCTCTTAATTCTATATTTCTTTATCATACTGTTATATTAGTCAAATAAAATATAAGATGGTTCAAAGTTTTAGTCTAAAAAGTTAATTGAACACCAAAACTAATGTTCCTACCACCTAAACTAAGAAATTTATCATGTACTGCCACCTAGAATTAATATCTAAATAGTTTTAGTCTAAAATATAAGATGGTTCACATGTACTATCACCTAAACTAATGTTCCTGCAACGTGAACCACCTAAACTAATGGTTCAAAGTTTTAGTCTAAAAAAGATAAAGAGCAACGTGAACCTAGAGTAATGTTCTTGCTTCTTATTAAAAGTGAGATGCAGAAGGTGAACCTAAATAGTGAAGGAAGAAGGTGAAAAAACTGCAGATGATGAAGGAAGAAGACAACAAAGTCAGAAGGTGAAGGAAGAAGACAACAACGTAAAGGATGAAGATGATGATGGTGAAGAAGAAGACGGTGACGTGAAGAATATGGCGATGGTGTAGGATGAAGACGACAATGGTGAAGAAGAAGACCGCGATGGTGAAGGGTGGCGGCTAGCAGCGGCTATGTTTGAGACTGAGTTCTCTATTTTTTTACTGTTGCAATGTAAATGTGTAGTGTGTAGTGTGTAGGGCCTAGTTTCTAATTTTTATTTTATTTCATCCAACCGGTCGGTTTAACCAATTGGGTTATTCCGGTTTTACACGATCTAACCTGGTTGGACCGGTTTTTCCACGGGCCAAAACGGCTTGGAATGGTATCCCGGTTTTATGGGTGTACAGGGCCATCTATGCAGGCGGGTAACGGTTGGACCGTTCGGACCGCCCGGTCCGGTACCAATAACACTGAATTAGAGTGTCTGACAAAACAGGAAAAGAAATTGTTTAACTCTAACCTATGGGAGCATTGAGCTTCTTTGGGCCTTATTCATGTTCTACAATCATCATACCCATTGATTTGCTTTTTTTTATATAAATATATTTCAAGCATTGATTTACTTGAAATATAAAACTCAAACTTTTCATTAGCTATCAAGTTTAATAGAGTATAATATTTATACAAGGAGTGTTATGAGAACCAGATCGGACCAGATGGTTTGACCAATTTGACAGCTGACCGGACTTGAAAACGGTTTTGGTTAGCAGTCTTAATCGAATGAGGGTTGAACCACTTTGAACCGAAGAAATTGCAGTCTGACCGTGTTAAACCTGGTTCAACCATATTAACCCGGAAAGTAAACCGAACGGTTCAATTAAAAAATTTAAAAAATGGAACACCACTCAAATATTTTGTTCTACTCTAGTCCAAATAAAAGGTGAAAATATGTTACTTTTATATAATTATTATTATATAAAACTTTACATCTACATATAATTATATATTTCTTCATAAAAATTATTAATTATGTATAAAATCACCTCATCATATTAGACGGTTTAATTGTTTAAACCGGTTAAACCTTATATTAAACCCCTTCCGGTTTGACGTCCGACTCAGGTTTCACAACATTGATATAAAGATTTAAACATAAATGATAAATGGTATAAAAATAATGTATAAAACTCATATATTGTCAATATATACATTTTTTCTTCATATATTAACGCGTTGCGTGTGTTTATACCGTTATTTGTTAAAGCACATGAAATATGGATAAAATGAGATTGTTGTGTCCATAAAGATGGATTGTTGTGATTTTGTCAATGAACTAAAGGAAAAAGATAAATAAATGTGAAATAATATTAGTATTCAATGAGATTATCTCTCACAATAATTGTTTGGACGAAAGACCCATGGAGAAAATATAATAGAGAAAATGACATCGAGAATTTAATGTGGTTCGACAGTTTGCCTATGTCCACAGCTGAAGAGCAACAAAGATTATTCCACTATGATAAAAGAGAACTACAAGTGTTTCATTCACTTCCCAAAACCCAAGTACACTCAATTTCACTCTCACTCAAGTATGTATCACACAATTAGAACAAAAAGAGAGAATATGCACTAAGCTAAGTATTTGGTGTGTCTTACAATGGCATGAAACACTCTTACTTATAGCCTAAGCTCTTGAAGATTATGTGCCAAAGGAAAAAAGCATTAATGTTGGTTTCACCATAGCCACTTCTTTTTACTTGGCTAGAAATTCTTCCTTTCTTTAAGATGATCTTTAGCCACTTCTTTTTGGTTGGCTCAAGAAAGTCTTTTCATCATCTTTTTCCTTTAGTCAATATTCAATAAATCTCCACCTTGGCTAAAAGACTATCATAGTTATTCTCCTACTACTCTTCTTCATGCTTACTAGAGATTATGAATATTAATCAAGTCCAGACAATGTCTGAACTTGGTAGTTGGAACTGACTTCGTCATCATGTCCGCCGAATTATCTGCAGTGGGTATTGTCTCCACTCTAACAAACCCTCTTTCCACTATGTATTTGATAAAGTGCATCCGAACATCAATATGCTTAATTCTTTTATGATACATTGGATTCTTTATGAGATGTATAACACTTTGACTATCACAGTAGATGGTTATTTCTTTGAGTTGTATACTCAACTCTTCAATTAGACCTCTCTCCCAAATGGCTTCCTTTACAGCTTATGTTACTGTGATGTACTCTGCTTCAGTTGTAGACAAAGCAACAATTAATTGTAGTGTTGTTTTCCAACTAATAGTACAACCACACAGTGTAAAGACATATCCGGTGAGCGATCTTCGCTTATCTAGATCTTCAGCATAATCTGAGTCAACATATCTAATAATCTTGTTTTCAACATCTTTGACTTTACCATACAAAAGTCATATATTTGTGGTACATTTCAGGTAGCGCATAATCCACTTCACAGCCTTCTAGTGAACTTTACCAGGATTTGCCATATATCTGCTTACCATACTTATTGCACGAGCAATATCTGGTCTAGTGCATACCATGGCATACATGAGAACACTAGCATAAGGTACACTTGATATCTCCTATTTTTCATTCTCAGTTTGTGGACACAAGGTCATTTAAAGTTTGAAATGAGTCACCAATGGAGTAGTGATTGGTTTAGCATTTTGCATGCCAAAGCGTTCCAACACATTCTCAATGTACTTCTTTTATGACAGAAAGAGTGTCCCATCTGAATCTCCATTCCCAGAATTTTCTTTCCAGCTCCCAAGTCCTTCATTTCAAACTCTGAGCTCAATGGAGCTTTCAAGTTTCTAATGTCCGACATGTTCTTACATGCGATCAACATGTCATCAATATATAAAAGCAATTATATGAATGACTTATTTGCAAGCTTCTTGTAGTAGACGCAACTATCATGTTCACTTCTGGAATATCCATTTTCAAGCATGAAGGTGTCAAATCGTTGATACTATTGTCTGGAAGATTGCTTTAGGTCATATAAAGATTTCTTCAGCAAGAAAACATGATCTTTCATCCCTTGAACTTCAAATCCTTCAGGTTGTTTCATGTAGATTTGTTCCTCCAACTCACCATGCAAGAATGTTGTTTTGACATCTAGTTGCTCAAGTTCTAGATCAAAATGAGCTACAATTACAAGTAAGATGTGAATAGAGCTATGTTTTATCACATGAGAGAAACCTTCATTGAAATCAATGTCTTATCTTTGTGTAAAACCTTTGGCCACTAATCGTGCCTTGAATCTTGCATCTTCAACCTCAGGGATTCCTTCCTTCTTCTAAAAAACTCATTTGCATCCAACAATCTTTTGAGCCTTCAGCCGCTTCACAAGAACCCACGTATGATTCTTATGAAGAGACTCAATTTCCTATGGCATGGCAGAAACCCATTTGGAAGCTTATTTGTTGTTGATAGCTTCTTCATATGACTGTTGTTCACAATTACTGATATCATCAACAACATTTAGAGCGTATGACACTAGATCAGCATAGCCATACTTTTTTGGAGGTTTTATATGTCTCATTTGCCTGTCCTTAGCCAACTGATAATGTTGTAATTTGGAGATATCAGTATCAGTACATGCATCATGGACTTCTTCTTCTTGATCAAGTGTTTTTTTTGTTGACTCTACCTTCTCCAAGATATTAGGATATTCATTTTCACTTGATGACTCTATATGAGGGTTCAGCATTTCAACTTCATTAAAAGTAACATCTCCACTAATAATGCACTTTCTTTTCTCTGGCCACCGTAACTTATATCCTTTCACACCATCAGTATATCCAACAAAAATGCATTTCAATGCTCTTGCATCAAGCTTTCCTTCTTTGTTATAAGCATATGCAGGACAACTAAATATCCTCAAATTTTCATTATTTGTCGGAATACCCGACCACATCTCTTCTAGAGTTTTAAAACCAATGGTTGTTGATGGACATCTGTTAATCAAGTAACAAGTTGTACTGACAGCTTTCGCCCAAAATTCTTTTGGCAATCCAGCATTTGACAACATACATCTTGTCATTTCAAGTAAGGTTCTGTTCATTCGTTCTGCAAGTCCATTTTGTTGTGGAGTGTGCCTCACAGTATAATGTCTCACAAGACCGTGATCCTTGCAAAAATTTCTAAATTCTCTGATGCAGAATTCTAGACCATTGTCAGTTCTCAGTCTCTTGATCTTTCTCTCAGTTTGCTTTTTGATCAAGGTTTTCCACAGTTTGAACTTGACAAATGCTTCACTTTTATGTTTCAAAATGAAGATCCACACCTTCCTTGAATAGTCATCAATGAATATTAACATGTATCTACTACCACCATGAGAAGGTACTTGGGAAGGACCCCACAAGTCAGAATGTACATAATCCAACGTGCATCTTGTTCAATGAACTGCAACATTGAATTTTATCCGACATTGTTTTTCGAAAACACAGTGTTCACAAAAGTCTACCTTCCCGACTTGTTGATCGCATAGTAATCATTGTTTGGCCAACTCGGCTAGACCTCTTTCACTGACATGACCCATTCTTAGATATCATAGTTTGGTGACATCAGAATCAGATGTTGAGGATACAACAACACTCATGATTATGTTTCCTTGTAATATATAGAGAATATTCTCTCTTTTTTCCTTTCCTTACAACCATAACTCCTTTATATATTCTTCTAGCTCTACCTTCACCTTTGTAGCTATAACCTTTTGAATCTAGTGTTCCCAAGAAAATCAGATTTTTCTTCAATTCTAGAACATGCCTTACATCTGTCAACAGCCTTACAATTCCTTCGAACATCTTGATTCTAATTGTGCCGATGCCGATGACCTTGCAGGGAGTATTATTTCCCAAAAGGACCTTGCCCCCATCTAAGGGTTTGTAAGTGGAAAACCAATCCTTAATGGGACACATGTGATATGAGCATCCATAATCAAGTATTCATTCATCTTTTGAGTCGTGATGTCAATGACCTTGTAAAGAGCATTATTTCCCAAAAGGACTTTGCCCCCATCTAAGAGTTGGTATGTTGAAAACCAATCCTTAATGGGACACATGTGATATGAGCATCCATAATCAAGTATTCATTCATCTTTTGAGTCGTGCTCTGAGACTATTAGTGCATTGACACTATCATAGCCATTTGCTATAGCTGCATCTCCATATTCATAAATTTTTTCCTTACCTTTGCGCTTTGGGCAATTCTTTCTTATATGCCCCTCCTTATGACAGTAAAAGCATTTATACTTTCTAGGTTTTGCTTTAGACTTGGACCTAGATTTCCCTCTTTCACCAAATTGATTTCGCCTATTTGTTCTTCCTATAACAAAAAAACTATCGCATGAGCCTTCAGATCTCGAATCTGATACTCTTTTCTCTAGTTCTTTCAAGTGCAACGCCGCCTTTACTTCGTCCAATGTCAGATCTTCTTGATCATACGTCATGATGTCGATGAAGTGCTCGTAAGAACTTGGAAGGGAACATAGTAGAGTAATTGTTTGGTCTTCATCTTCAATTTTAACATCAATATTCTTTAGATCAAGAATAATTTTGTTAAATTCATTCATATGATCTTTTATGAGTTTTCCTTACTGCATCAGAAGAGTATATATTCTTTTCTTAAAATACATCATGTTGGTGAGTGACTTCGTCATGTATAGGCTTTCCAGCTTCAACCATAATGAAGCAGTTGTAGTTTCATCTAACCCTTTTCGTAGAACTTCATCTCTCAAGCACAACAAAATTGCACTATGTGCTTTTTCCAAGTTTTCATCACTCTCGTCCTCGGCCATACTCTATGGTAACTTGTTTCTACCTTCCAAGGCTTTGCCGAAGCCTTGATGAACTAGTAGAGCTTTCATCTTCAATCGCCAAAGGTTTAAATCATTTTCTCCAAATCAAATTTAGCACTCGCCATGATAACCATATACCGGAACAATATCGTGAAAGTTCCCAGGAAAGAGATGTGGGTCTTAACAGACACGCTTAAATATCAGGTCTTTCTTTAGACAAAACTTTTCTAGACATGCACTTTCACATTATTATACATTTCCAGTAACAAGAACAATTCTTTCATGGTGTGTAAGATCAGACAATGCTGCAAATACATATCATACTAAGAATTTTATTTTAGATCGTACAACTTAGCATGTAAGAGCTCTACGAGCTCTGATACCAGTTTGTTGGAGCGGAAGACCCATGGAAAAATATAATAGAGAAAATGATACCGAGAATTTAATGTGGTTCGGCAATTTGCCTATGTCCACAGCTGAAGAGCAACAAAGATTATTCCACTATGATAAAAGAGAACTACAAGTGTTTCACTCACTTCCAAAAATCCAAGTACACCCAATTTCACTCTCACTCGAGTATTTCTCACACAATTAGAACAAGAGAACAAGAATAGAGAATATGCATTAAACTAAGTATTTGGTGTGTCTTACAATGGCATGTAGCACTCATATTTATAGTCAAAGCTCTTGAAGATGATGTGGCCAAAGGAAAAGAGCATTAATGTTGGTTTCACCATAGTCACTTCTTTTTACCTGACTATAAATTCTTCCTTTCTTCAAGATGATCTTTAGTCATTTCTTTTTTGCTTGGCTTAAGAAAGTTTTTTCATCATCTTTTTCTTTTAGCCAATATTCAATAATAATTATTTGTTTAAGCAAACAATTGGGAAATGTCCGCCGATTAATGCTAACACTTAGTTGATTGCCATGCTAAAAGGAAGAGGTTGTTTAAACCTCATTACATCATTCTTCAAAGAAAAATCATAGACAATTAAACTTGTGATACAGGGGATTGATGAGAGTTATGTGTTATTATAGTGTTTTCCATGAGATAAAAGCAACATTCAATAATATAATATATTAATACAAAAATTTATAATCAATTGATATTTTATTCATCATTTATTTCTACTTATTTATTTAAAATAGTCAATGATAATTAAATATAAATATGATTGATATAGTAATACTATAAAAAACTCTTATATTCTAAGAATTAGTGGCAAGTTTAAGATTTGAGATCATGAATTGTAAGTTGGATCGAGTGCTCCAAAATATATTAGAATTTGACAAATAATGTATATACAATTTTATATAACTAATTGTCTAAAAATATTAAGTATAAGGGCAACACATTTTTTCTCGTGTGCCTCATGTGTAGCTGCACAGCTTATCAAAGCATATATTTTTTTTCACATCTTCAAAAGAGTTTGCAATATACATAACCTACTTTTAAGGTGGATGTTTCTACATGACATGAAGAAAAATACAATAAAGTCGCTATATATTATGCATAATATTCCTTGTTAATGATGTTAATTAAAAGTGTGGTCTCAACAATATATTTCCAATCATAACATTCTAAACACGCATTAGACCCTTTACTTGACAAGGTTTCATTTGACTTCATCAAGTTAAACTCTTGTTCTTGATGTTAATCAATTTTTTAATTCAAGTTTGGTCGATAAAGATAATATTAATGAAAGAGGTTCTAAGTTTTTATTTCCCTCTTAAAAGTTTGGTAAAATATAAATTGGGGTTATCTGATTTTAAATAAAATGGAAGTCAGCATGAATAAATGGAAGATAAAAGTAGGCATCAATTTATAGTTTGTGAAGATTGCCAACACTGTCGATCTAAAAGATATGACAAATGAATATGCAATAGAAATTATCAATAGAATAAGAGAAAAATTTGCATTCAAACACATACGTCACATTATATATAGAGACAAGTGTATTTATTATTTTTGATGCTATCATTTATAATTAAATTTTAATTAGAATTAAATTCTTAATGTATTGTCAATATTTTATTGGTTATCCCCACCTACATATGTCTTGACACACATCTTTCTCAATACAAGATTAACATGATATTGACAAGAAATAATTGTCAATGATTATAGAAGAGAAGTTCAAAATTATAGATTCAAAATATTGTCATTAGAAAATGATTTCATTCAAATTAATATTTTTATAAGTGAAGTACATATATATTTACAATATAAAAATTTATACATAATCATTATATCGTTTATTTAAAAAAAATTGAAGAGTTAATAATAATTAAATATAAATAATAGGTAATGTAATTACAGTATATAAAACTTATATATTAACAATGCTTATATTTTCTCTCTCTATATACTAACTATAACACATTTTTTTAAATATTATCATTACTTCATTCATCATTATATGTTAATTATGATTGATACATAAATAAACATGAATTCTAGATGCAAAAACTAAAACTTAATGCATGTATTAAATTATTGTTATAATTTAATACTTTTAAGGATCATGATTATATTGGTGTGCACGTTGAGCCCATGAGAATTGTGTTAGAAAGAAACGGCTTTCTAACTTCTAAGTGTAAATTACCGTTTACATATTGTATATGGCAAACGGTTTTGAAAGACTTCAATCAGTATTAACATATTTGCATTGGCAAAAAATCAAATTTCCCAACCAAATATTAGTTTAGTAATATAAAACATTATTGAATTTTCACATAAACTAAAGGTTAATATTTAATTCCTGAAATTAATATTTAATGCACGGACAATTATAGACTTAAAGATATTAATTCTTACAAAAAATATGAAAATATACTTGGAGATACTCTTAATTGTACAAAAAAAACAAATATCATGTTTTTAATCAATTTTGTGGTGAGATTTTTCCATGAATGGTCTATATAAAAAAGCTTTCATAAGAGAACAGAGAAGAGTTTTTGAAGCTATTAAAGATGTTATGGGTTACATCAGAAACAATAAGGATTTAATATGTATAACTAATAGCTTAAATATTCTTTACACTTTTCAGTAATCATATACCATTGATTTATTAATCATAATTGACTCTCATACAAAAGTAATATAAATTAATGATGAATAATGTGCTGATAGTGTAAACTTTACACTATTAGTACAAAGATTTTAAACTCAAACAATAAACCAGCCAGTTTTGATATATGAAAATCAGTGAACATTCCCCTATCTTTTAATACAACTTTTTTTTCATTTAACTTTACTTTGTTTTTCTTAGTTTTTGGGCATTTTTTAATTTTTATTTTATTCTTAACTTCCTCTTCATCGATGATTCATTTCACTCTTGATTGGTTCTCCATCGATAAAACTCAATTGCAAAAACAAGATTACTCTATAAACATTTGATCTCACATTTCTCTGATAAAAAAACTTCTGAAGTTCCCTGAAAGTTTTTTTACCATAAAGTCATAAATATATACGTGTAAGAATGTAGTGCGATTCAATTCACCTTCCACCAAATCAACAAAAACTAATATATTAAAAAATTTGTTGTTAATTTTTTTAGCTTTAATTCTAATTTAAATACGAATCCGGACCCACTGGAAGCCATCAATTTTGAAGTGATGAGTCCATAGATTTGAAAGTTGAAAGAGTAAAGAATCCATATAATGTTTGAGAATAAAGTATCTCCTAGTATAAAGAGATAAATTATCTTTTTTAGCAACTAAAAACATGACATGTGTCATGTTTAATCATTTTTACAATAAAAATGTTTCTAAAACAAAACAAAACGTTACATGTGTCATATTTTTACTAGTTGGAAGAGATAAATTATCTTCTAATATGAGGATATATTTTATTCTCATAATGTTATACATTCTCATTGCATCATCAATCATTTATGTTTAGTTATTAATCACTTTTGAAAATAAATATTATAAATGAATAATAAATAATATATTAACTGTATATAAATTTGTACACGATATATGTTAAAATAACACCGCCGAAAAAAAAAAGAGAAGAAAAATTGATTATGACTCAGAGCTTAATAGCGAATAAACGCCTACCACCAATTGACTTGGGGAATAAAAATAAGATGAACTTTATTCCATGAGATTGTTATGTCCTTCTACTAATCTTTCTACTCATAAAAAAGTGATACATGATATTTATAATTCAATCATTAATAATTAAAGTATCTTATTATAACATATGTCATCTTCTCGTGAGTAAAAAGATTTAAGAGGAGGATATATCATTTTTTTATTAAATAAATAATAATAAGAGGAGACTATTAACTATCTCAAATAGCATTCATATTCTCTTTAATTTCATGTACCCAAAAAATATTCTCTTTAGACATGTTAATTTAATGAAGAATGCAATTAGACATGCTAGAGTGTTAATAGCTTCAGAAAAACAAACATCAAACTATTAAAAGTTAAGTTGATGTGGGTGATTCAAGTCCATACCAAGAAAGAAAAATATATTATCAGACCAAATGCATAGTTTTTAAATAAATTTCAAAATATGTCTACCTTTACATCTATAATAGAAATATTAAAACCATTCAACCCAAAAGTAGCAAACCAAACAAAACAAAAATAAAAGCTAACAATTTTCTACTTTACAAGTATAACTAACTAGAAATCTTCTATACTTAGTGTTCCTTATCATTATCCTGTGCAAAAAAAATATTAAAACTGTAGGTACACTAGATGTATATTTCTCAATTAAATTATAGAGAATGAAATGTTATTCTAAACTACGTTTCAGACCAATAATATTAAAACAAAAAAATAAAAAATAAAAAAATATGTAATTTTTAATTGTATGACATGTTTTCCGAAACATGATTTAAGATACCAGAATGAAAGTTAGAGAGTACAACCGCAACATAGGAAAAAGTAGCAAAGCATTGAGAGCAAGACAAAGGACTCCAGAAAAGTGAGACAAGCCCATAACAAATCATCCAACAAAGACAAACTCAACCATTGAAGGTTCCAACTTGTGTTCCAATACGACATGTCCAACACCGGCAACCTCCACGGCGATAGATTCAGCTCCGGCCACCGCAAATTCAACATGATGGATTAATTCTCTAGTGACGAGGGGAGGGGATTTATTATTGGTTTAGAGTTTTATATAGATGATGTTATATGGCGTGTAAGTTTGTGACACTAACACTAACACGTGTTTTCAGATAAGTATACCATTACTATCACTTCTTCTTTCAATTATTACGGAACATATGTTTCTTATAAGCCACTACCGTGATTTATTATTATCAGTAGAAACTTTACCAGTAAAGAATTAATCTATTTTAATGTATGTAATTCTTCCTTAATAATGTCACTTATAAGAATCAAAATCATGACCTTGTGATCAACATGAAAATTTAATAAGACCTTACAATACTAAACTACCGTCTTATTCATTTATTATTATTACTACGATACCATGCCTATTGAATATACAATTTACAAATTTGAGCGGTAAGATTTAGAAGGACTTTATAAATTTTTTAACTTGAGAAATAGTTACAAGATACGCATAACATTCTATAACAACTTCTAATCTCAACAATTTGGTATTCTTATAGAAGTTAATCCATTTCTTGTTTTATATGATAATAGTTGTAGAGAAAAAAAGGTCAAGAAAATTTTATTTGGAAAAACATAAAGGGTGTGAAGATAAAGTGTGAAAAATCATACCATCCTCACTCCTCAGGGCTTAATTGCACCTATGTTCCATTGTCTTTTATAGCTCATTCATTTTAACAAGTCTCTAATTTTACAATATGAATCAATGCCTCCAATTCTGTTAGTAAAGTCATTAATCATGCTTATATAAGTATTATTAGATTGACAATTAGCTCACTAAGAAGACTTGTATTTGGACTAATGTAAATGTTGAGTTTCAAAATTGTAATTCATTAGTTTATCTCGCTTTTCAAGACATTGGGCAACCTATTATTGTTCTTATTACATAAGTTTTATCATTTTAACAACTACCAAACTTTATGGATAAATCATCTTTTAAAATATTAATGGACTACTAGCCATATAAATAAGTTTTGTGACTAGAGATAAACAAAAGGCTAACAATACACAAACTAAGAAGTTGTGGGAGTAAATGTTATCAAACCAAAATGGAGGGACTAAAATGGTACAATTAAAAGAGTTGAAGGGCTAAAATACAATTAAGCTTGTCCTTTGAAGTAAACAATATTAATAAATATGCTAGAGATTTAGGTAAAATAGTTAAGTAAACTTAATTACATTAAGACGACCTAATATAATTTGAAATGTTTCCAAAAGCACATTATATCTATTTTCTTGAACTCCAACATGTTAGAATAAGCTTCAAGTCAAATGATTGTGACGAGTGGAGTCTTACTCAACTTTAGATCGAGTCATCCTAGAGAAAATATATCTTTCTTTTTTTGTGACATTACTCACCAACACCGGAGTATATTTGCATTCTACAAAGTAGGTCATATTTGACATTTTCCTACATTTAAATGCACTATCATTAGAACAATTACTAAGCTGTCATTTGATTGTGCAGTTAAAAAGAATAAAAAAGTTTAGGGGAGAGAAGTTGTAGAGAAAGTAATATTTTCCATTATTTCACTGTTATCAATATGTACTGGTCATTAAATTGATCAGGATGCTGATAAGTGATATAACATTCAAACGGTGGTATAACAATTTAACTAATGATTCACTAATTAAACAAACATACGAGTGAAGTTAGATATACAAATATATTATATTATATTTTAATGTTGAAAAGCTAATAAAAGGACAATAACGAATTTATTCTCATTAAAAAATTAATTTTAAATGAAAATTGATCAGTATGATTTATTTTGACTGATTTTGACCATTTTTTGATTTATATGATTGCATGACTGATATAATTATTGTACCATAATGATATGAGAATCGCTTCACCAGTAGAACTAGTTGGTACGGTCTTACTTTTACAATAGTGATTCATTTGGTTGAGAAGAGAGAAATGATTGAGAACTAAAAATAGGTGGGAGTCACACAATCTTTTCTCACAAAATATGAAGAGACAACTAGAATAAAAAGAGTTGAACAAACTTAAATGACGAATATAACTTTAGAATAATATAAATACAAATAATTTTCTATTTTTTTGTTTTTTCAAATATAATATTTTTCTGTTCTAATTTTTATTATTCAACCAAATAAGAGAGAAAGAAAAAAAGTTTTTTTTTCTTTTTTTCATTTCACTCATATCAAATAATATAAAAATATACTACCCTTCTAGCTCTTTGCTTCTCTTTACTATCTCTTTCATATTTTTTTCTCTTCTCACTTAGTCTCTTAACCAAAGTATATATTATAATTATAAAGGAAAAAGATTGTGTGTTAAAATACGGGTTGTGAATACCCTCAGAATCCTAACAATACCAGGCCCAATAGATAGGTCCTCCACATGGTAGACATAATCGAGCCCAAACCAAATACCTAACTCCAAAAACACTAATATTCTATTTTCTAATAAAACAATTACATTATGCATAAAAAAAGATTTACGTTGTCTTAATCATAAGCAAAATTTACTTTGTGGGGGCCATAAAAAGGGTACTAATTTTTTAACCGTCAGTTGAGGTGTTTCTTCTGTGCATATATATAAATATAAAAGGTAATAACACGAGTTCAATATCTATAAACATCAATTTAAAAATAAATAAAAATTATAATCCACTTAAAGGATAAGAAGTTTTATAATTTACAAAATAGTTAAGTATGATTGGAATTTTAATAATTTTTTAATAGTTTATGCAGTGTTAATGTATGTTTAAAAATTAAATCAAGATGTTACCAAAAACAAAATTTAATATTATAAAATTTCAAAATTTCAAAATCTGAAGCTGAACCGAAGATTCTTGAGAAAAAACCCTAACAAAAATAAGCATAAGCGAGCGCCGCAAGGAGCAATCACGTTATCCATACTGTAATACAAAATCGTTTAAGACAACGGTTCGATCAAAGTCCACGTCATCAATCCGCGTGAATTGTTGTTTCAACGGTCAAGATCATTGTTGCAGTGAAACGAAGGAAGAAGCTAGTATCTTCTTCTTCTTCTTCTTCTTCTTCTTCTTCTTCTTCTTCTTCTTCTTCTTCTTCTTCTTCTTCTTCATGCTCATTCTCTCCATTTTCTTCTATCAGAATTCGAAGATGATGAACATTGAGGAATTGAATGAACAAATGGAAGAGAACGATTTCATCGTTCTGAAACAGGAGGATGAGGAAGATGACTCTGAAGATGAATTTCAACAAGACGGAGAAGATGATGACGAGGATGAAGATGATGATGGTGAAGATGAGGAAGATAGCGACGGTGACGATGATGATGAAGATGAGGTTGAGGATGACGGTGGAGATGATGATGACGATGAAGAAGAGCAAGGCGCTGGAGCTGGCGGCGAGCGTGGCGGCGATCCTGACGATGACGATGACGACGACGATGAGGATGAGGAAGAGGAGGAAGATGACGAGGTAACTAACTTAGATTTTATCTTTTAAATGCTTAATTTATAGAAATTGTTTGAAATTTCTGTTTGATTTCGTGTTTGTTAGTGAATATTATCGTTTATCTTATAGCTAGGTTTTTGTGTGTTAGATTGTTCGTTTAATCGTTTATAATTAGTGGAAATTGATTATGATTTTTTTTCCTTTTCACTGTAAGCATTGTTGACTTGGTAGGGTTTATCATTATGTTTAAGATTTTTGCATCGGTACGGTTAAACAATAGAGGTTTTATAGCTGAATTTATCCGAAGAATCACTTTGCACTTTTTTATCTAATTAAATTTTCAATTATATCTTTGAGAAATTTGAATAATTGCGTAATCTATACTCTTCATATGTATATATCTAGTTAATATTTTACCAAATCCTTGCTTATTCTAAGTTTCAAGTTTCAACCATCTGAATTCCTTTGTTTGAATTACTTGAATAAATCTTCTGAATTTTTTTGGAACAAGAATTTCGAGAAATATTATTTACGCCTTTGAAGTGGATTTGAGAATCAATGAAATATGCGGTTTTAGTTTCTACAGGGAACATATCTGTCTTGCTTAATTGCTCCTGATTTATCTTTGTGGGGGGCATATTCAATAGCTAGGTTGAAAATTAAGAGAGTTGTCATAAATTTTAGTTATGCAATCTTTTGTGTTGCTGCATTGTTTTGAGTATAATTATGTATAACTATCTGTTTTCCTCTATTTAGTTTAACTGACACAAAAACCATTTAGGATGATTTGGGAACAGAATACCTCGTCCGCCCTTTAGGAACTGCCGAGGAGGAGGAAGCATCTAGTGATTTTGAACCCGAGGAGAATGGTGAGGAGGAAGATGAAGGCGACGACGATGGTGAAAAGGCTGATGTTCCATCATCAAAGAGGAAGAGGTTGGGTAAAGATGATTCTGATGATGACAACGATGATGATGGAGGAGAAGATGAAGATGATGCGAGACCCTCTAAGCGATAGAGTTGAGTCCATTGTCCTTAACAACTGAACCATGGCTCAATGGTTCACAATCTGTCCTTTGCACACATGTGAAAGAAAAGATAAGATGGTTCATGGAATTGTTTTTAGCTGTTTTATGTATTATTATGTTGCAGTTAGGGTTACTTGTTTCATTTGGTCAGTTCATAGTCAATGTGGGTTTTGCAGAACTCTTCTGAAGAGATGTTTAGAACAAATTTTGCAAACTTTAAATTTGTATTCTTGGTCCTTTATAGGTTGGTAGATCTTGTGCTCTATAATTTCTGGTACCCTGAAATATCTTATGCATTTACATTAAATCTGTTTATATCATTACATATTTTCTGGTATTTTCTGAAGCACCCAAAAGTGGAATTTGAAGTTATCTTACTTTATGTTCATGTATTTGAGATAGATGTCTGAATTTTGATAAGAGGACTAATTGATTGGGAGTTGGTACTGGATTTGACAAGTGGACGGTCAATAATACTATAAATTGTTCACTGTTTTGATAAGTTATAATTGTTTACAATAACTGTTTAAAATGTCAAATGCTTTAATGACTTGCAAACATGCTGCATGAGATATTGTGTTTTGGTGTTTTGGTTTTGAATGAATGATCATGATCCTATTGTTCAGTGTGTTAACATTATGAAAAATTCCTTAGAGTATCAACGTTAGTGGAACTCAAAATTTGTGATTAAATGGATCACATTTGTTTGTTGATATTTACTTCCCAATAATAACTTAAACAATTCAAGTTAAAATTATTGCAAAGTTCAATGCAGCGTGTAATTCCACTAGGGCGGCAATACCGACCAGCCTGACCTTGCCCTGTCTGTCTTTGGCCACCAAAATATGGGCTAACACAACCCAACCTTTATTATTAAAAGAACTCAAAATGTCAGTTCAATCCAAACAAGTTATCCATCAGACCAAGCTCATATTAACATCTTTTTAAACCCTTTCCAGTAGTGAACTTCGCAATACAAATTAGAAACGGTGAACTTGCAATAGAAATTAGAAAAGGTCTTATTTTTTAATCAACCCTGAATTTGACACAATTATGGATAAATCCATTATTTATTATCCAATTACTTTAATATCTCAATTTACTCAACCTAATCCTTAACATATTTTCTATCTTTTCACTCGATGTCTCATTAATTTTAATCGATTGAAAAAATATATTGAAGTTAAAAATTTAATTATTAAGTATTTTTTTGATTAATCAAAATTAATGACACATAAAATAATACATTTTGTGGAATAGAATATGTATTCTCCACATAAGGAGAGTATATCTGTTGTCTTACTTTTTGTATCACTTCATGTACCATCACCTCTGATTGAATGAACAAAAATTATTGAAGTTAAAATTATAATTATTAAATATTTTTTTGGTCAATCATATCTCCGGATACATAGAATTACACAAAAGAGTGATATAACATATGGACACGAAAATAAGTCACACCAAAATGGAAAATACGAATGTGGGTGATAGATCACCTCTTTAATTTACATCATCACTTTTTTAGAGGTATGCATAACCCAACACTACCCACCCACCTGGTTGGCTCAATCAGTTCGAATATGGTCGAGTTTCATTGGATTTAGGGTTAAACTCGAGTTAAAAAATT
The DNA here is from genome assembly GCF_001865875.1 of Lupinus angustifolius. Lineage (NCBI taxonomy): Eukaryota > Viridiplantae > Streptophyta > Magnoliopsida > Fabales > Fabaceae > Lupinus > Lupinus angustifolius. Next base: position 14,605,479 of record NC_032027.1, on the reverse strand, counting down.
AGACTCGGTCAATATATAGGACAGGGTAAGAACAAACATGACTCGATACGTCTCATGGTCATTCATCATATTTGTATATGTGTCTATTCAATCGAGTATATAGTAATGATATCTTTTGGGTCAAAAGTATAATTGTTATCTATTATTTCGTTATATGTTCATGATTAACAATATATATGCATATATAATTTCATATGTCAAATTACATATCCATACTAATAGATAATATTAAGAATACTTTATCAGGAGATGTGCATTATTTAGTCGGGATCAGGGATGAAGTTCAAGTACAAAGACTGACCCGATTAACATTTATGGTCAGGTTAACTTTAAGTTTAGGACCGAATTTAGGTACAAAAAAATGATCGACCAACATTTAGATCAGGTAAGGAACAAATTTTACCCTATCTAACCTGACATGCTCACTCCTACTTTAGATCATGATGAATTGGATAAATTTATTAATATTTTTAATACTATTTACAAAAATACGTCAATTTTTAAACTATATATAGTTGCCTTGAAAACTATTTACCAACTAGGTCTATTTTGCCACATGAAAGTCAGAATTATTTTGGTTTTTGACAAATTTTTCAGAAAATTATATATAATAAACAGTTTTTATAATTACATATTTTCTTGATTTTTATATTTATAATTAGTAAAATAAAAATGTTAATAGGATAATATGTGACTATCATCTTGTTGAGAATATTTAGAGAATATTTGGATCGAGATGAATATCATATATAGTAATCATTCATGAGATTAATTTAAAATATTTTAAAATATGCCTCATCAATTCTAACGTTTTTCATTCAAATATTTGTATAACTAAACTAACTAACCCTGAATACTATTGCTCTCACGGTTCTTTTATTATGAGTTAACAACAATCAAAAGGAAACCACATGGTTAATGTTTTAGGTATGCATAATAGTTGATAATGAAAATAATATATTTTCTGATCGAATCCAACCACATTGTGAAAGATATGACAGCTAATATATTCCAGGTTTAAAAAACACGCTTTGAAATTTGAATGAAGATTGTTAGGTCAAGTAGTTATAAAAGATAATAACAAAATAACATATAACTTAAAATAAGATACGATAAATTAAACTGGTATATAAGGTAATCCTATTTTGCAAAGACGGTGTACATTACGAAGAAAAGATCCCAAGAAGGTTTTTGTTGTTGTCTTGCACAACATACTAAAGGAGACCTCAAGAATCAAAGCTTTCAATGTGTAAAGACTGCATAAGTCTCTTTAATGCAATTCAACTTTGACAAACTCATCAATGGAAGTTCCTTCAAATTTGAGTCGCATTAAAGGGACTTTTGCACTCTTAACACGGTGATAGCGTGAAGATATATATGAAGATCAAACAACGTTCATTTGTAAGACATGTTATTTTTGTTTTATAGTTGCTAATTTAAACTCATTATACTTTATGAAATAAAATATGATGAATAATGAAGTTTATGATGATTTTACTATTTAAGATAGCTTCTGTGTTTAAGGAATTGTCTAGAAAGTTTAATCAGGTTGAAAGTTAGAAGCGATTAAAAATTCTTCAATGTCAAAGAAGAGGAGCAGATTAAGCATGCCAAGTTTTTTTCAGGTACAAACTCAAACTCTCATGCTTATTGTTTTAAAAGCTTTACCAACTATACTGATTCTTGAATACCAAGTTTGTCAAGAATAACTCATTGATAACAATGTTTTAAGGCTTAAACAACAATGCTGCTTATTTTAACGAACGAAATCTCACTTCAAAAAGGAGATCGGGGATTAGAAGAACAGGGAAAATTTTCATGTATCAAGAATTTATTATCTTCTTTGCAAATTTGGGTGTACATTTCCATATTAGTTTCCTTACAAATTTGGGTGAATGATACTGTATTATATACCCTTCATTCTATGGTCCCTCATGTGTATCAATTTAGTCCCTGAAAATTAAAAACCCTAAAATGATATCAAAAAATATCAAATACAAGTCAAAATTAGCATTTTTATGATCACTAATAAAGACCATTTTGACTCACATCTATGATATTTAAGTACTAATTTAAATTTGTATTTTTTTCAGGGATTAAATAGGGACACATGACTTTTTTTAAACATGTTTATTCTAATTTTTAGGACTGATTGGGTAATTGTGCCTTTTAGAGAAAATAATAAGGTTGAATAGGTTTAGAAGCAGTAACTTTCTAGGAGAGAGTAGACACCATAACAATGCCAATTATGCATGCTAGTTAGCATCTATCGTTGGTGCTGATTAATGATTCTGTCTTGATAAATGCCAAAACAGTGTTGACATCTCTTCTTGCCTCACATTTCTTTAGTTCCCAAAGAAGGGTTTAATTAAGAGAATATTATCTAGAAAGTTCTTAAATTTGGCATCTTCCATGAAAGTAGGGAACAGAACATAAGACCAGCATTGGCAACACAAGGCAGGTGAATAAGGACACCCGTGACACACTGACCCAAAGCCAACTTAACCTTAAACAATGTGTAGGCTAATCCAAATTAGCCCATGGTTACGAAAAGCAAAACAACAAACCTGTGACAATCTTTTAATATGACCTGTGACAATCTTTTAACATGTGTGAAGAACAGTTTTTTTCCTTCAAGTTACCATGAAGACATCAACATCAATAAAAGAGGAGAAGGGGTCTCAAAGATTGAAAAGTAAGTTATTAGATAAGATTTTTTTTGTTTCTTAGTTTAAGACCTTAGTAGTTCATTTTAATTTTGATATCACATAAAGCTCATGAAAATTATTTTTCAAAGTTTTAAAGGGATGTAAAATATGAATAGGGTTTTTAAAAAGAAATTTTTAGAAAACCAAATAACAAGTTACTTAAAACAAAACAAAAATAGAGTAAAAAGTTAAGTTTCATACATCTTCCAATCTATCCTAAAACCCCTTTAAACTCTATACATGTCATCCCAAGTTTCTCAAAACAGCACAACACTTTCATAACACTATTGCCACAACTTCCGATTGCAAAACCTTTCTTACGTTTTTCATAAAAGTCTTACGAGAAATTCTGCATTTTCATACTTTCTAAAAAAACAAGAGCTAAGTGTGATATTGACTTCAAAGTGATCTTGAAAAGGATTCCAACCCCACAAGGGTATAGTAATCCTAAGCAATTCAGAAAAGTCTTATTCCAATCCACAAAATCAAAGGTTACAATAGGTTTTGGTGAGTGTTTATGTAATAAGAAAGTGATGTGCTTTCTTGTGGAGAATTAAATATTCTAAAAGAGAGCCTTGGTCTGAGATTTGTAAAGAAAATTAATTGCATAGTGAAAATCCCTTTGAATCAGTAAAGGGGACTGGACGTAGCCTTCAGTTGAAGAAGGTGAACCAGTATACATCTTTGTGTGAATCTCTCTACCCTTATCTCATTTAAATTTCTGCAACTATTATTCTACAAGTTTCTGCTTTTGTTGAAAACTCTGAGCTATCATTTTAAAAGGACAATATATTATGCAAATCTAATTCACCCCCTTAGTTGCTACTTAATGTTTACGATATGAAAGGACAACAAACTGCACACCACTTAAAAAATGTACATAAAAGCCTAAAAGGAATTAGAATGCAGTGACAGTGACATTTTACGGGGTCCAATTATTTTCCCATTTTCAATTGAAAAAAACAATTTTCCAATTTTTAACACACTCAACAGTAAAACTAACCTTAAATAGCAGCCAAGAGCCTTGGTCATTTTCATTCCCCTATCTTCCATTTCCACATACAAGAGAAAATGGTGAGGAGTTCAGCATGTGTACCTTATTTTGCACTTCACATTATTCTTCTGGCTTCTATGACCAATGCTGAGAATGGTGACTTGGTAGACCAAATATGCAAAAAGACACCCTTTTATGACATTTGCAACTCCACCCTACACTCAAACCCTCTAAACCCAAAATCTGATCTCAAGAGTGTGGCACTGATAATGGTGAATAACATTCTGGCAAATGCAACTGACACACTGAGTTACATTGAGAGGTTGATCAAGCAGAACTCAGGCCATGGGTTGGAGAAAGCCTTGGCTTTCTGTGCAGAGTCATACATCCCAATTGTGAAATACACTCTCCCACAAGCACTTGATGCCATTAACCAAGGCCGTTTTGGGTTTGCAAGTTACTGCATATCTGATGCTGTGAAGGAAGTAAGTACCTGCGAATCGAAATTCTCAGGCTCCACTCAGTCACCCTTAGCTGATAGAAATGGCTTTATGCAAAAGCTGGTTGATGTGGCTTCGGCCATAATCAAACTACTACTGAAGGGCTGATTTATTCACCCCTCTTCTGTCACATTGATAGCAGTAGCAATTAGTAATAGTAGTAGTAGGAGTTTGTACAAACCATGATCATATGTACTTCGAACCAGCTATTTATATCAACCATACTTTCTGGTAAATCTATTATGAGTCTACTTCACCACTTCCTTGTAACAGAGTCAAATAAAGTAATAAGTGTTCTGTTAGTCAAGATTTCTTAGAGCTATCTATTATCAATGGCATCTATCTGCACTTGCAAGCTAAAATACTGACAATGTCAACCAGAGAGTTTTTTAATAAGAAAAGTGTAAAGTTAAGTAAAATTAAGTACTAATTAGAATGGTAAAATAAAATTGGCAACATCGTTATCTATATCACAAAGCAAACTTCAAAAACAGCCTACTAGCTATCAATTTGACAGCCATAGAAAAGAGAAGTCATTGTCGGTCCTTCCCACTTGAAATTCTATTTGAAATAATACAGAATAGATAATCTACTGGAAGCAAAGGTTACAAAGTTTAAAGACAGGAATAACATGATGAAAGCTATCAAGTAGCTCAAGAGTGTCTCTGCTTCTGTCAAACCAAGCATCAATAGCAGCAACAGAAGCCAAAACTGCCTATCTTGATACATTTGCACACTCCCTCCATCAGATGATCAGAATATATGAACAATGTCATATGCAAAGCTTTATTTTGTCAAAGAAGCACAACGTGATAGCAAGTGTTTCAGCATACAGATATATAGAGGAAATAAATTCTGTTAGGCTGTGTTTTTGTTGGATACCACTACAAGTGTTCTGACAACCAATAGCACATGTCCAATGGGCATGGCAATGGCTGCTCATGAGTATCAGAAAATTCCCACCGGTTTATTCAGAATTTTTGTAAGTACTTAATTTTACTACTTGAATTTAGGAAATTTACTGAAATCCCTACCCACCCCAAAAGAATTTTCATATTTGTGAATCATGTTCTGGTGAAATTTTGAAAAACTTACTCCATTACTTTTGGTGCTATACATACAAGTATTACATTTTTAACAAGTTTTATGGTGTTGAATTGAAATAAATTAAATTTGCAGTTATACTCCACTGAGTACTTCACAAGAGAAGGATACGTCCAGAAAAGCACAAACGACTGCAGAAGTTTAAAAAAGAAAAGTTAAAATATGGAACACATGCACATACAAAAATGGCAAAATATACATATAGAGAGAACACAAGCAGCCACATAGATATTATGAATTATGACCTAGATAAAATGTACTTTGAAATGGCAGCATAAGATCAGTAAGACATTTAAATAAACCTCCTGTTCTGGAAACTACAGAAACCTTCCATTTAAAATCTCAATACAACATAAAAGCCTTATCCAATCTAATTTCATCAAACCTTCAGAGCTTCGTGTAATACACTAGATATTTCAAGAAATTATGAATGGGATAAACCCACTTCTCTATTTTTTTTTTCTTATTCCTCAATGGCCAGAAAAAAGCTCTCATTGGTCAAATGCTTGTCTGTGGTGGCCCCTCTCCTCTCTTCAATATATTGAGTGAAATTAGTTATAAAAATGTAATTTTTTAAAAAGTACATTACCAAAAACATTGTCTACATATATATATATGAAATTTCATATAGTTGACCCTTCGTTCTGGTGTTTTCTGGATTGTTCAGCTAGCAGCACTGGTGAATATGCAAGGAGCTTAGCAAACACTACATATTTAATGTGGCTTTTGTTGGTTTTCCTGACTTTCGTAATTTTTGTATTTAGGTTGTATATGGTGCTCTGCTCATAGAGGCTTTCTTGGTTAGACGTGCTGAATCTTGTATCTAGGTTTTTTTAGTTATATTTTCACGTGCCTATCCTCTTTGTTTGCATTCTTCCATTTTCCTAAAGAAATTTTCTTTTTCTATAAAAATAAATAAATATTTTATCCCTTATTTTTCATACATCTTTACATTCCTTATCCAAAAAAAATTCTTTTTTCACAAAAAAATATTCTCATGCCCAAAGAAAGATGTTTTGAACATAAAAAACATACCATTAGACCACTCAGAAAGCCATCAAGCAGCACCCGATTCCAGGAGTCAAAGTATGTGTGGATTGAAAATTTTGCTTTGGCTACAAGCCCAATTGAAGTAACTGCCATGAGAAGGAAATAAAACACAAATCCTTTCAAGGCTGTAAACCCCAAAATTCCAGCAACAAATCCGCCAATTATAGACAAAAATGTCCGGCTGCAAGAGACAGAAAAATTTCAATAGTAAACCTTAGGCATCATTAAACAGCTGTTTCATTTCTTTCTTTCATTTTCTTTCATTCCCTCCCTTTTCCCCTTTCTCTAAGAGTGATTCATTTATATATACATCTCATGCAGTCATGCATTCAGGTGTCTGTTTCACACAGATAGAATAACACAGTCATCAATACTAAAACCACCACTCCAAATGTTAGTGTCCCCAACTATTCCATAAGTGGGTAAAGAAAGAAAGGAAGAAAAACATCCCTGGTGTTTGGTGGTCCACCCCAAATGTAATATTTCTAGCTATATGTAGGGCAACAAAGTATATATATATATATATATATGCAGTAAAACCAACCTGTAATATATAATTTTCATGTTGCTTTGCAAATTCTCAGCATTTAAAGTCAGCAACTCATCCAGTCCGTTGCTTGATTTCTTCTCTGATGAACCTGACTCAGAATGTCCAGCCATAATATCTTCCTTGTCTAATTTGGTGATATGCTTCTGTAAAGGGAGATCAAAATGGATGATTTTGGTTAGAAATAAAAAGTAAATCATGATGTCGAAATTTTAATAAACATAAATATAAATATCCAGAACAATTGTGCTGAGGTTAATAGCAGGTAATTTGAAATAAACGGACATAAACTCTAAAATGATAACACACACACACAACGAACTTAATTAAAATTAAACTACTGGAACACAACTTCCAAAATAAATCTAGAACAACTTCCAAAATTATCAAACTATAGTCTCGAATTCTGCATACCTTGAAGCTACCCATTCCGACCAGGATATTCTGTTAGGACTTAAGCACATGAGGAGAGTCCAACCCAAAAGACTAGTTTATTAGGTAGGAGAGTCTTGTGGCTTAAGTACACATTGAGTTTGCTATTCTACTCAATGTGAAACTCCTAACATTGCCGCCCCTTTAAGGGCAGACGTCCACGACGGCTTTCACTATATTGACACTGACCCGATGGTAGCCCTTTCTCTTTTTGGCGGTTTCACTCACATATCAGTGTTCGGTAATGTACCTTAATTTAGCCTATAGGTAACCCTTTCCGTAACACAACTCTCAATGAAAGATAACAATTGTTAGGACTGAAGCACATGTTAGGCTCTCCTCGTGTGCTTAAGTCCTAACATATTATTAATTAGTACAGAAATTTGGTGGTAATATGAATTTATAAACTACAAAAATAAAACAGAGAACAAATACATGAAAATAAATAAATACACAAAAAACAATTGTTATTTAAGCACAACTTCAAAGTAGGGTTTGGAATTTGAGGGATTATAAAGTTAAGCTAAACTTGTATTTCAACTATAAAATTTCGAAAATTCAATTCTAACATTCTATCACGTGAACTCTAGCTATTCACATAAACATCAACATTCAAAATTAAACACGATGCAAGAACAGAAACCCAATCAAAACCACCAAAGGCAATAGTTGACTAGAAATTAATAATTTAATTCAACACAAAAAATATGAAAAAAACCGATTTAGTTGCTAGAATCGAATCTGAATCGAATAAAAAACTACGAATTCAACCGTCGTGTACATGATATACAGAATTAGATTAGATAGTTGAACCATGAAATCATTGTGAAACGAATCAGATCAGATCGAAGAGAATATAAAGGAGGCATTATCAAAATTGATAATGGAATCGCAGAGAGAATGTGGATTCAAAAAGGAACTTACCTCTTGAAGATTGAGATTGTTGATGCAGTTTTGGACTCACACTCACACCTTTCACGCTCTTTTTTGTTTATGCTGAATGATATATATCATTATTTATTTATTTGAGCTTTTGAGAAGGTTAAGTGAATATTTTATTTAAAAATAGTTTATATGATGTTCCTTTGAAAAAGAAAAAGAATCTCACTTCAATATGTTTATTTGAGTAGCTTTTGATGGTAACTTATTCCATACTCATTTAATGTTTATATAATATTACTCATCTAAAAGTACAGACACATTTCGAAAAAGATTGATTTTTTATAGGACGTAAGATATATTTAATTAACCAAAAAAACATATGTATATGATAAAATTTGTGCAACATGTATTTTATGATTTAGGCATCTCAAAATTTCATGTACTTCAATATCAATTTTATTTTCGTTAAATCAAATTCGATAACAAACCTATGAAAATGGCTTTTAAGTTTATCAAAATATGTCTTGTCCTTCTAAATCCTATTAGGTTTGAGTCTCGCTCGAAAAATTAGTTTACTAAGAACTTTTATATTTATTCGAGTTGTTAATTTTTCATATGAACAATGAATATTTTGTCCCTGCTGCTTACTTGCCAAGAAACTTTTATCATTAAAGATGTTGTTAAATTCACAAATCAAATACTCTGCACTGGCACACCATTATGTATATTCTCTAGTTTTGCATTCAATTATTTACTAGATTGCTATTGGCATAAAATTTTCAAGATATAGTCTGCATAACAAGTACAAGTTTTATGCATGAAATTATATTTTTATGCATAAGTTTAGGTATATAAGTAAGATCTGGTGAAAGAAACCACCTGGGACATGTTCATCACCTCCACCATATAATATCCTCAATACTTCATTTGGAGTCCTTGCATATGACAATGAATCTTTGTCACCAGAAAGAATGTTTCATGAAACTTTGCCTTCAGCACCTTGCAATATAGGGACAACAAGACCCTCATCTTTCAAACTTGTGTTTCCTAGCCTATTCCTCAGAATCGAAATGCGATTCGTGAACTCTGCCACGGTCACTCCATATGGATGCACCACTTGTGCCCGCCGTTCGTACAACAATGAGCATGGTTAAGCCCTCAAATGTGGCTAATCTAGTACACCCAAACAAGAAAAACTCAGCCTCTAAGTATTCTAAATTTAGATAAAATTCAATAAGATCAACATCTGATCCTTCTAGTGTTGGAGTTGGGTCTGTTCTTACAATGAAGAATAAGGAAGCTATCAAAACAACAATGTAGGCAATGGTACTTGAAATGTGAAGTGCCATATTTTTAAGGTTCTTTTTCTTGATGATGATGATGTATATTTTTCATTCATGATCCCTTCACTTATGCACCTATATATATATAGTGTCAAGTTTTTTAGATTTATTATGTGTATTCCATTTACTTGTAAATGATATTATTATTTAAAGGGTAGATAATGCATTAATAATATAAAATTCGATAAATATTAAAATTTGTAAAGTAATTGTTTTGAAAAAGTAATTTTATGGTAAATAAAAGGATAAAATTGTGAGGATCCTTACTCTTATATATAGCAGCAGATTAAAGAGTGGATGCATGAATCGAGAGGATCCTTATTCTTATATGAGTGGATGCAATGAATTATTTCTCCAAACTTTACTTTTATCATTATTATATTCACAAGCTCACTTAGCTAAGAGCAACTTATAATTTCTGATTTGGTTGCAAAACTCATTAATTGGACTATGAAATGTTCAAACATGAGTGAGAAGATTATCCTGTTTATATTGTGATTTGAGATACATAGAATATGTAGAAAAAGACCATTTGCAGTGAAGGATCAGAAAGGGCTAATTAGGAGGGCTATGTATAAAAAATATATTTGTGTTCTAATTTTTTTAATTGTACTTTTATATACATGTATATAATTAGTTGTGCAAAATATACATAAAAAATAAAAAATATATACAAGTATATAAACATAAAATAAATATTTTGAAAATGATATTTTTATTTAAAAGTACTTGTGTGTAACTAATTATAAAAGATTTGTTATTGTTTTTCTAGTACTATCAAAGGTATCCCTTTCAGTAAGGAATTAATCTTTTTTGGGGCATGTGACTGTCCCTCCCAACAAATGTCGTTCCCAAGAATAAAACACTTGACTTATTGCTCATTTTGGATTTAGACCAACACCTTATTAATAAAATTTTGTTCAATGTGTAACTAAATTGCAGGTCTTGAAAAAAGTGCCATACATGAGAAAAATGAAACATCACTCAAATAATGGTGTTACGAAATTATTTTTGTTTTGGATATTGAGTAGTAGCTTATGGTTATATAAAAAGTATTTTGTTTTGGTCATATGAAAGACTTCACTATCTTTCAGGAAAGTAATTCCCATTTAATGAATTTTCATAGATGGTGGTAACATTTTACAAGTCAATTATGGGAAAATGAGGGGCCTTCATTTAGGAATAAAAGAAAACTATGTAAAGTTTATACTTCTAAATTTTAACAAAAATGAAGGTTCATAACAAATTATGATGACAAAAAAAATGAATATTCATCAATTATAAAAAAATGTTTAACTATTTCAAACTTTTATATTAGAATTTGATTAAAAGGGTCTCATGTAAATTAGGATAGCATGAGATACATCCTATTTTTCACTAGGTTATTATTGCTTATTAGTGACTTAAATCCAATATATATTTTGTGTCTTTGAACAACCTTATACTTTGTTCCCCTCTGAGTAAGGGATAGGGATCACCTGTTCCAACTTAGTGTCATCATTCATGTCATGTTTCACTCATATATTGACATATGAAATTAATATATTATTTTAATAAAATAAAAATAAATTGAGATGTTATTTTTGAATTGTTGACAAACATTGATTGATTAGGGACATGAGACAAAAACTTTTATGGGACAGACGATTCCGTTCCCCATATCCTAATTTTGTAAGTACAAAAACTAGGGACCCACCGTTCAATCAACTCTTGGCTATAACTAGACATAGTAACTTGAGCAAGTATCTTATGGATAAAAAATAGGATTTCATTTTCTAATTCCTTCCACATTTTGTCTCATGTTTATGCATATAGTGGGTTGATCAAGTTTAGTATGCATAAAATCATAAAATTTTCTAGTTTTGTGTTTGCTAATAGGATACTGAATATCAGATTATAATCTAATAATTTGGCACCAATTTGTTGTTTTTGGTTTGAGACACTGCAACAACCTTTGCTTTTGAAATTCTGTCCCTGGCCTAATGTCCTAAACTATCAGCAAAATCTATAATACAACATAGGCAATTTCATAATCAAATTATGTAGTACAATGCTTATTATAATTTGCATATAAAAACATACACACACATTGAAGGCATGAAATTCTCAACATATAAAAACAAACACACACATTTTATGCATAGATATATAGCTTTAGTTATTCAAGTATGATCTAGCTATATGGCCATCTGCACCATTAGGGTAGAAGCCACCAGGGACATGTTCATCACCTCCACCATATAGTATCCTTAATACTTCGGCCGGAGTCCTTGAATAAGACAGTGAATCTTTGTCAGCAGAAAGAATGTTTCCTGGAACTCTGCCATCGGAACCTTCCGATATAGGTACGACAAGACCCTCATCTTTCAAACCTGCCTTTCCTAGCCTGTTCCTGAGGATCGAAATGCGATTCGTGAACTCTGCCACACTTACTCCATATGGATGCACAATCTGTGTCCGACGCTCGTATAGCAATGTTCGAATAACTGCATCTTGCCCTGCCTCTACGCCCAGAAGACTAGCAATAAGCTGCAAAATGCAGCATCACACAATGTCATTATATGAATTAAGTTGGTGGAGAAGTTATGTTATTCAATAAACCATTTTCGATACAATGAGATAGGCGATGTGAGACTTATTTCCCAACAACCCCTTCACGTAAGTCTGTCGGATCAGACGAACAATTACATTTGACCATGACTAAAGGGCATTTTTGGGCTCATGAAAATGAGAGAGAAGTTGAGCTTCGGTTCTCATACCATGTTAAGTTTCACCTCAAAACCAATTGGCAACAAGAGAAGAGAAACCCAACATGTATTTAAAGTATTTCCAATACAATGAAGTAGGTGATGTGAGACTTGCTTCCCAACAAATACTAATGCATGTTATTGGCATTCCAATTTGTCATATACTATTCTATTAGCAATTAGGATATGTGGACATCTTATAAAAATGATAACTCTATTATAAGTTTCATTTTTTTGTATACCATACATATTATACTCTTGCTGTGGCATATCATGTTCATGTATCTAAATTGAATAGTATATAGCAAGAGTTTGGGGTATTATTACCTTCTTGGAAGTAGCATGTTGAAGTTCTGGATTTGTTCCAACATAACCAGTAAGACCAATATAAGGAATGACATAAGATGCAAGAAGATAATTGATCTCATTGGCATAAGGGTCAAAAGGAGGGTGCAAAGGTCTCCCAAAGGCACTGTTCATTACTTGGCCAAATGCTGCTGAGCTTAGATTCAGCAATGGCCTAGGGAACCCTCTCACTCTGCTCTTTATAGCCCTGAAATGAGAATGCATCTTTACTTTAGAACTCTTCCCTAATAGATACAAAAATATAGATATTGATCCAAATGACATCAAATTAAGGTCTTGTTTTGTCTAAAAGAAAAGTAAAATAGTTGGTGTACAACATCAAATATTGACATGAATATATGATAATGTCCAAAGTGTAAGTATTTAAAAAAATGAAGTCAGACTAATTATAGTTAAAACTTAGATTCAGGCCTTCCGAAGATGCAGTCTTACCTCGCAAACAAATAAAAAACTGTTTTGAACGACTCTCCACTCATATAGATAAGATTGTATATATTTTATCTCTTATACTCTATCAGGTTAGAGTCTTATATATTATAATTAAATTAGAATCGAATAAAGTTTTTAAAAATCTCTACCACATTTAGATAAACGACTTTGAATAAATAAACTCATAAGTTCATTTAGTAATACATGATCACTTGTTTAGATGTGTGATACTAGTAGGAGAGATAAGAGAAAACCTCAAATGTCCAATTTCCTGCAAACCAAATTGCAAAATAATATCTTTGACAAGAAAGCCTAGTTTGGCTAATCTGGCACCAATGGGAGGGTGTCCTCCATGAGCTAAACCTGGAGCAACTACATCTAACCCATGACCCAATGACCCAAATAAGTAGAACTCAGCTTCTAAGTATTCTAAGTTTAGAGGAAATTCAATATAATCAACATCTGATCCTTCTGGTGTTGGGGTTGCTCTTGAAATGAGGAAGAATGAGGCTAGCAAAACAAGAATGAAGGTGGTGGTGGTGGTGGTGCTAGAAATGTGAACAAGTGCCATGTTTTTAAGGCTCTTTTTCTGAGTTATGTTTTGTCTTTGATGATCCCTTCACTTATGCACGTATTTATATGTTTTTGGGCTCATGCCCTTGTACTAGTCGCTGCCACATGGCAAAAGAGGATGTAGCTTGCTTTAACATTTAGGTAGGGGATTAACCTCGATCTACAAGTGGAAGACACAATTAGATCTATAGATAGATTAAAATGTAAAATGTTCAATCTCCAAGAATGACTATCATTAAGAGGGACAATCATATTCTCTGAAATAGATTAATTTCTTACTCATATAAGATAATATCTTACGTTAAACCAAAAACATTTAGTTACTCTAAGTGAGGAAGATTCATGGAAAAATTATTACATGATATAATATGAATGTTCTCAATCAAACTGTGACTATTGAGGATGCATTGATAATTTAAAATTAAATTTGTTTATTGTAAATTAATGAGATTATTGGTTTGGACCATGTAATAATTTCTAATATTTTAACATTGGATTATAATGTTTAGGGTTGGTTAATTAATTACTTTTTTATGGTGCTTCATAATGGTTGGTATTTAGTAGAAAGTTATTGGTTTGTTTTGGGTTCAGATTTGGGAGTGGTTTAGTTAAGAGGCAAAGGAATGATGAAGTTACTAGCTGAACTAACTGGTGATTATTTGTGTTTACTACAATTACTCATGGTGGTGGTATGATACAATTAAAAAATTGATTTGTGACTAGAATTGCTAGTAAGAAATAATTGCTTTACAAACTTATTGGTAAATTTAATTTGTAGTGTCTACAATTTAAGAAGATTGTGAATATTAGTGTGCCAATTATAAATAGAGTTTAATATATGTATATCGTCAGTGTCAAGTGTCTTTACATTAACAATATATCATTCATCATTGATTTAGATTACTTTTATTTGATAGTCAATGATGGCTAACATATGAATAATATGGATGTGATGTGTTAACAGTGTAAAAAATAGTTATATTTTCAGTATATACATATTAAATCCTATTGAGAAGGGCATTTTTTTTTCTTTTACCTATATACAAATACCAACCATTTATGAAACAATATGTCAAATGAATTTTATACTTATCATTTATACTTAGAAGTTGGACTCATACTTTTTAGGTTTCGTGAGTTTTTAAAAAGGAAATTCCATAAATACGTAGTTATGTGTAGTCGAGTAATGTGTCATTGTACATAATTAGTAAGTATTAACTTTTTTTAATTATAAGTGGCAATCACATTAACTATACTTTTTTGAGAAATAATGTAATGTATGAGTTTTATATTCTGTCACTGCATTATCCAACATTTATGTTTAATTATTATTAACTCTTTAAAAAGAGTAATACAAATAAATTGTGGATGATATATTAATTATGTATAAATCTTTAAACCGATAGTGCATAGATATTTCACTCTACTTTTTTTGTTTCATTTACTAGTTTTGTTGGTATAACCAATGATATCATCTAACTCACCTAACCCTATTGGTAGTAATTAATTACTTTTGAGGTATTTGAACATCTCTCTGAATAAATATCGTTCTTGATAATTGAATATTTGACATTTTGAAGTATATGAGATTAAATGGAGCTCTTATACAGCTAAATTGGCATAGTACCAGTTGTGACAACTTAAAAAAGAATATTGATATATGCTAAACAATGTTGTCACATATACAAGTAATACAACACGGAATGTAAGAAGTATACTATATTCTATCTCATTTTATGCGGTGTTTACTTTGTTTTGTCTTTTTCTTGTTATTTCTAAATTAGCATTATATAAATTTAAATGAATGAGTCCCTTTTTGAACTACATTTAGCCTGCACGCAATAAGAATTGTGAAGCATTAGATAAACAGAATTAAAGAGGTATTTAAATGAATGATTTACCTTTTTCAACTACATTTAGCCAATAGGAATTACGAAATATTAGATGAACAAAATTTAAAGAGAACAAATGTATATACTATTATAAGAGATTTATGTATTGTTAGTCCATCATCCATTGATCTTTGACTCTTCAAAAGAAGTAATATAAATAAATGGTGGATAATGTACTGACTGTGTATAAATTTTTACACACATATATATTACACTTTTTTTAAAGAAACATAGGTAATTGTCTTTAAAAGTTAACTCAGTTTATAGAATTTTGAAAATTAAGGTGTTACTATATGAATAAAAACCCCAGCAAGTACATAATTTATAGTAAGCATGTGAGCAAGTTGATGAGTTAATGGAACATGAGAGACTTGTAATTCATTACCTGCAATCAAATAATAATCAATTGGCAAGTACTTCATGTGGAGTGAAAAATAGGAATAATTAGAAATGATAATTGGGGACTAAGGAAGAATGAACCCAAGTTTGTGTAGAGAAGTGGAAGCATGATACTCAGCTTTAATGTAGGAGTTGATTGTTTCTTATAGAACCATGATATTGTATTAGACCCAAGATAAACATTGTATAAATGGAGGAGGAATGAAATCACCTACTAAATTCTTGAATACAGTAAAAGTTAGCATGTTATTTTAATTTTAAATCTAACAATAATTAAAAGCAAAATATATTAGTTATCTTAATTTTTGTAATAATGTACTAATATGTCGCTGAAGATGTGTAAAAAGTTACAACAATATTGCATAACATTTCTTGTCACTTGGTATTTTTAAATTACGTTTTTAAAGTCTTTATAGCCTTTATTTTGTGAGAATAACATTTCATAATATAAAAGAATAACATTTCGGTGATATACTCTTTTTTACTGAGAATAACATTTCAAAAAAAGGTGAAATAGAAAAGAAACTACTTTTTACTAAGAACCATTTTAATGCAAAATAACATATTCAAAATGATAATAAATAAATAACTAATTTTGGAGATTTCCGATAAAATTAATGGTGAAGCTGTCAGATTATTTCCTCTATACATAGTTGATGCCTCTTATAACATTATTATAGGCAATATGGTATGCTATCCATACTGAAATCCCTGCTCAATATAATTTGCTCCCTTTATTTTTTGTATACTCCATAAAAACATTCCTAGGCTGGGGTCATGCATAACATTTTCGTCTAACTTTTTTTAGAAGACCCCACTAAGTAAGAGTCTCGGCTCGAGACTTGCCTCTTTAACTAGGAAAATCAGAAACATGTTCAGACAGAAGGATCATTGCCACACCATGCATCTCAAACTCTATTTGGGGGCTGCATTAACAGCACCATATATATAGCTACTCTAAAACTTGTATATGCTTTTTCAAGGCTTCACAAGTGCTCAAGGCAAATACAGCCCAAACAATAAAAACATAGATCTATTTATTATCATTTTTTTCCTTTTTTCTTTCTCTTGCTACCGCCGCCACTGCTGCCAGGATTTTTCATCCCATTTCCAGATTTGGTAGATGGGTTCTCGGCTGCAGCGCCGCCACCAAAATTGTCAAAGACGCCTGCCTGTGCTGCATTCTGTAACCACTCAAAGAATTCTTCCTCGGTCATGTTTTCTTCCATATTAGGTGGTGGCATCCGCGCACCTCTTTGACCTGAACTTGTTCCTTTGCCAGGATTATGCTTAGACATTAGACTTGTGTTCACATGAAAACTGGGCTTATGAGTGTTTACTGGACATTTCATACCCTGCAATAAATGTGTTTTCATTGTTACTGACTGAAGGTATTTTTAATCTCCATAAAAGTTTCAAGGTGCAAGGTATGCATTGTTAGATAATGTGTCTCTGACATGGACATTACAGAAGTGTCATATCACCGTTTCGCATGGCATTGCTGGATAAAACAGTCCATTTTCCTCATTCATGGACAAAGCTGCAAAGCAGGTGGTCTAGTAATGAAGACACTACAGGGCATCACATAAATCCTCTAATGCACTTAAAAAAGAATCGCAGTTAGTACTCAACCAGAACAATTCTTCGCTGAACCATCATAATAATTTTTTTAATTTTCAAACAGGCACGGGGTATCTTATGTGAGCTGAAACAAGTTCGTTCAACAAGCATGTCAAAACATTCACCTCATATATATATTGAAATAAAGAACTAAATTACCTGACAGATGTACCATTCAGAGGCATCATATATCTGGCTATCAGCGCACACGTATGCAGAAGGAGCATCTACCTAAAGATAAAAACAATTTAGTTATTAAGAAAAATCATTTTTCTGATTTCATATCACATGCAAAAATGATTCAGCTAAAAAATAGAAGTTGAACTAAGGTTTACACAACATTCCACTATAAGAAGACTTTTTAAATACTATACAATTGATCCATACCTTCTGCAATAAGCCAAAAAGAAATGGTTGGGAAGATTGTTCAACCCATCCATCACCATCCTTGGCTTGATGAAAATCTTGGCAATCCTTTCAAACAGAATACCCCACAGGAAAATGTTAGTGCCATGCCAGGTACGATAAATGCTTTCTCCTTAGGGAAGGTGAATGAGGCAAATATCTACTTAACATGTATATGTCCAGCCAAATGATAATTATGCATGCTACATAGGCTTCATTAATAGGGAAAGAAGGGGAAAAAAGATAATGGAGAAACCTGGCACCATCTTGCCCGAGACTTTTGTTTCCTGGTGTGTATCCATACATGAAATCCACCACACTTTTTGCACACTATTCGCCTTGAATCACCAAATGGGTCCTCACCATCTGCATCCGATCGCGCAGATCCTGAAGCAAAGAATCCATGCCTACCATTCTGGCAATTCAGTAGCGCACCAACAGCTAAGTTAGAGAAGAGATTCATAATACATACAAATCAACAACTAAAGACATTTCTCAGAATACATGAAATAAAATTAAAAAAACAGATTACTATGATCTCAAAATGGTCCAGATAATTCAACGAGGACAAGAATGTCTAAAGAAAAAAAAAGACAGAGAAAACAGCATGGACACAGTGATTGTGACAAATTTCTAAAAACTAGGGTACATGTATGACATACTACATCATATGAAAATTTAACAGGTATGATAAAGTAATTAATTCATTAGATAAATAGGATTTTCATAATGTTCTAACTTCTAACTACAAGGCTGCAAGAAAAAATGTATAAAGAAGCCAAATGATTTGAAGGGAGTGAAGCAGTAATTTGCTTCATTTACATGAAAATCAAACAGCTTTGCAACACTGTGTTCTGCAAGGACCAATTACTTGAACTTTGGTGATCTGTACCTGGTACGAGTACTCAGAATTTCGGACTACACATGCATGAAATACATCATTTCTATCAAAATCTAAAGTAGTTACGTAGATATCTACCAAGATCACCATTAAAACACTATTTATTACAATTCAGTTGTTCCTGGTTCCTAGTTCAAGTTGTGCCAATACTTGCTATTTCAAATTTCTAGGGATGAGGCAGATATATGCTCTACTCAGAGCTAGAGTTGAAAGGCTTCACAAATCTATTATAATTAATGAATAATGGATACTGATCCTTTCTGGGTCTTCTACTTTATTATGGTTCTTATTCCCACACCTGAATCCCAATGCTCATGAACTTCATTTCTAACCACAATGTATCAAAAGGCGTAAAATAGAATTTCTGTGGAATTCCCACTATACTTAGACAGCTGTAAAAATGCATAAATAATACCTTTTGGGAATCATTATGAAATCTTCTAAATACACTCAAAAGCTCTTCTCTCCTTAGCTCATCATCATATGATTTTCGCTTTAAGGAATCCATTAGAATCTGAAAATTATCATAACCAGACAGAATGTCTTAAGGAAGGATTTTCTCGTGACTTTTACGGTGAGCAAAAACATATAGAACTGACCTCATATGCATTTTGAAGTTTCTTAAAGGCTTCTGCAGCCTTTTCATTACCCATATTTTTATCAGGATGCACCAACATTGCCTGATCATCGATCAAAACAGATTACAAAACATGAGGAGAGTTATCAGGAAACAACACTAACAAGCTTCCAAAACTATAGCGAAGTTATGGGAAAAAAATCAACTTTTACTGTAGCAACTAAAATATTGAGCCACTGATACCATAACTACCAACGGAGCAAAATGTTAGACTCAAAATATTTAACATAGTTGTGCAATTATTGACATCAGAAGATGATACTAACCTTCTTCCTATATTCCCGCTTCAGTGTCGAAACATCTATATCTTGATAGCGTGTAAAACCCATTGCTGAATAGTGATCAGAGCAGTTCAACAAACGGACAACTTCATCTTCAGAATCAGTCCCGCTAGTCGAAGAGCCTCCGGCATTACGATCTGCCGATGATCCTGGTCCATTTTCAGAGAAAGAAGCCTGCATAGGCTCATCATTGAAGAAACCCGGCTGGCTATTCATTCCAGATCTTTGCTCAAAAGGATTAGACCTACTCTGTTGGTCTATGTTTTTCTTGAGGAAGTATATCAGAACATCACTTGATATAAAAGCTAAATTAAAAGCCAACAGCAAATCAAGCCAACCTAGGTACTGCCAAGCACAATAGATAGAATACACAGTGGTGATCATTAGCGCTACACGTTCATGATTTAACAAAAATGCCAGTCCTGAATTTCAAATAAAATCAAAGGATTAGAAAGTTTGGTTAGACAATACATCAACTACATATAGCTAAATTTTAATACACATCTACATGCTTGTAATTCGTATACCCATAGAAAAAGAGACAGATAGAAACAGACAGAAGAGGTTCAAACTTCAAAGCAACACAGAAAGGCAAACAAATCACCTCCTAGGAAGATGAAAAATGATGTCGTCCAAAAGCTACCATAAAACCACAAGATCACAACTCCAAGGATTGCAACTACCAAAACTGCAAGGGTGAGCCCGACGAAAAATCCAATTGAGGCAGTCAAGCCCTGATCAATTAAAAACTAGTTAGAAAAGGAAAAGGGTAAAAAATACAAAACCTAATTCAAATGAAATAAAATGAGCTGATACACAAAGAATGAAAAAAAATAAAAGAGGAAATAAAGGAGGTATATAATTGTCATAAGTCAACTTTTAAATTGCAAACTAATAAAATAACACCACAAACTAAAATATTTTGTATGAAGGATTCTATAGTTAGTTATTTACATTCCAATATCACATGGATGTTTATTTATTCGACAATGCAGCTTTTTTCCTCCTGCTGGACTATCATTCACACATCTCATTTTAAAATCACAACAACCAGAACAAGTGTGTATATGGAAATTGAAAACTGCATCCAACATGTATCTTGTTATAGGCATATGAAAATCATAAAATTATAGAAAGCAGGTCAATCGATATATGCTAGATCGAACTATTTAATGAACTTTATTTTTAGCTTTTAGGCAATTAAACACAAAGATTGGTGATTAATCAACAAAGAATACTTGGATGTGAATGTTGCATGCACATAAAGTATACAATATTGATAAATACTGTTCTTTAAAAAAACTAACGAGATAAAATTAAATTAATCACAATAAGATTAGTTAGGGAAAATTAATCAAGAATTTTCCATCAGATTATCCCCAATAAAATAAGAGGCAATAAAACTGTGACAATGGCTTACCAGGACAACAAGAAATTTGAGCATCCCTATCATACTAATCACCGAGAATACGCTACACCATATAACAGAGAAGAAGGCTGCAGTTCCCATCCGTACAACTGAATCAACCCCTCGAATAGCACAGTCCAACCAAAACACCAATAAAAGAAGCAGTATGCTCCCGAAATGCATGAGCAATTTCAGAACTATGGGATATGCATGCTTAAATTTCATTCTGAGATTATCCCAAGCTTTAAAAATGACGGTTGTAAAAGATACAAACAAAGGCTTCTTTCTAGCTAGCCACTCAGTAGCTGCTGCAAATATGGAAAATACTGACAACTTGAATCTCCTAACAATCACATTATCAGCAAGTTCTCCATTTTCTACCACGCTTTGCAAACCATTCAGTAAACAGCTCAATCCACTCTTTATACTTTGCTGACCTTGATTACTTCTCGGCAAAGTCCCATTACTTTCTTGTATTGGAACTTCAGAATTCAAATTGCCATCCCTTGAATTACTCCCAAAATGAAATGATTCCTCTTTCCTATTAAAGTTTTCAAATTTCTGCTCACTGTTATTATTATAACCAGCAGCTGTAGTTTCTCCTGCACTATGAGAAACACCATCCTCATTTGTGACTTCTTCTCCGGGAAAATCCTTCCCTCCCTTAGCATGACCTTTCATGCTCGGAAGAACATCACCGGAAACCCCTTTTTTGTGGTTCAATCCATCGCGTTCAAGCCCGTTTTTCTGCTGATTACTCTTACGAGCCATGAAAAGCTTTAAGGAATTACTCAAAGGTGGGTTTCAAGTTTAAATCATTTCAAAATCCATTACTATTACTATTAACACCTGATCAATGGAGGCAAAAAAAAACGAAACAATAAAAGGTTAAACCTTTAATTCTATAAAAAAAACACCTTCAGTAACCAAACAAATTCAACAATAAACCCTAAACTCCCAAATTCTGCAAAACCCAGTATTTACCAAGCACCGTATAAGAAATTAATCAAAACAAACGATGTAATTAAGACTATATATATAGAAACGCAATAACAGCATAGTGATTAAATATGAGAAATTGAAATATGAAAGGGATGGAAATGATCGCGTAGAACATACCTTGAACTAGAGTGCGTGATGATGTAAGAGAGAAAGAGAGAATTTTTATTTTTTATCGTTAAGCATTAAAATAAACCTAAAGTGTATGAGGGTGTTATTGGAATTGGATTAGGTATGTAAAAATGTAGAAAAAGCTAAAAGTTGTGTGTGTATCAGAATCAGAATTGAGAAGACAGATATATGGAGAGAGAGAGAGTGAGAGACTCACAAAGAAGATGTGTGTGCGTGTGTACTATTACACAAGGGACTGTTTGGCACGTTCACAAAACCAAATGGGACAAACAATTACAATGATGTGAGACCTCATTGATCTTCAAGGTCGATAGTTTCGACTAGTGGGAGTTATACTTGTAGGAAGGAGTCACCACGAACTCCGAAATGAATTTTCCTTACCCAAAAAATAAGAATGATAATGGATCTAGATGGGTTCGGGTACCCGTCCCATTGCTTCATTTATAGACCCAAACCCACCTAGACTTGTGGTGATACCTGTCGGGTCTATTATTCATGGGTCTTGGGTACTCAACAGATTGTGGGTACCACAAATTTAAAAAATATTACAAATAAATGCGAGTAATATATGTAATTATGTATTTATTTCCTACAATTCTATATGCTATTTAGATAATTAACAAGATAAAAAATTATAAAAAATATTTAAAGTATTAAACTCATTTTTAATTTACTATTTTAATATTACGATGTAAAATTGATTTAGTAAGAATTGTTCAATCAACAAAATAGTGGATTACACATATAAATTAACAACATAATATTACATTACTACTTAAAAATATAACATCACTAACATCAATGTTTAACAATCTTTAACAACGTAACAATCACATTTATGAATTAACAATATATTATAGATTAACAATATATACAGGAAGGAATAACGGGTCCGGCTACAATGAGTCTGTATCTCATTACCCAAACCTAGACCCATCCAACAGTAGGTCTTAAAATCTTAGGTCTCAATTACTTGAAGGTCAAAAAACATAGACTTAAACTCAATCCATTACGAGTATTTTTGTGAGTATCCACAAATTTGATACCTATTATCATCCCTACAAAAAAATTGAGAAGATAATTTTGGGATTACAAAAATTGTACCCAACAAAATTTGGGACCTTTTTAATAAACTTTTTTAGTGATGGTAAATTATGAATTTTACAAACATTGAAAATATATAACTTCATATGTAATTTGCAATAAATTTCATTCTCTCAAATAAATAATCTTGGATTCCTAATCTTCGGACCAAACTTTGTCACCCTTTGGCGCTCTTGGTCTCTCTCTGCCGACTTGCCATTTCATCACTGTAAACTCATACTTTTTGAGCAAAATTGCAAATTAATGCATAACAGGACTAAGAAAACGTAGTTTAGTCTGAGTTTAGCTGTAGCTTGTTCTTCTGCTGCCTAACTTTCTTATGGTGCTAAAAAATGGAGCTTAAGCTTGACTATGCAAGAAAGATATGGTAACACATATGTTGTCCTACAAATTGTATCACTCCACGTGTCATGAACAATGATTAGTTGAAAAAATGTATTTAAGTTACAAATTTAATTATTAAGTATTTTTTAAACAATCATAGACATTCACACATTGTGGGACAAAAGATGTACTCCCGAAACTAATAGGCACAAAAAAAGGTTATTGGATCCTCTCCAAAATTGATAGAGTGAATACATAAATAGTAGTTCATCTTCACTTAGAGGCACGCTCTGACTAGTGACTAGATGATCTCCGTCCAATAATAAATGTTTACGGAATAAGTGGAGGGAAGTAACAAGTTATGGGGAAGGGTTTTTGAAATATAAATATTTTGGGGACTGTCCAATGTTGTTTGCTCCCGAAGAGCAGTCGGCTTCTCCTATTTGGAAGAGTATTATGAAGGTAATAGATGAACTCAGTGAAGGGTTTAGCCTCCAACTCGGAAAAATAGATTATTCTTTCTGGTATGATAATTGGATTGGTATTAGTAAACTTCGCAACTTGATAGATTTTATCCACATTTCCGATACTTAAATTCGTGTGAGGGATCTCTAGAGGGATGATCCTTAGGATCTAAGGATGTTATCTACTATACTCCCACCTCTTAATATTGACATCATTGATAACATCCCAATATCCATGAACCCTAATGCTTTAAATTGTTGGATTTGTGAGAACCACACTTCGGGTTGTTATTCCGCCAATTCTAGTTATTGGTGGTTAAAGAACAAGGAAGGGGTGGGGCACACTAGTTTCGATTACAACCGTCTGTGGAGACTTCATATCCCAAAAAAGGATAAATTTATTTGTTGGCTCTCTCCTCATGAATCCCTGTCTGCTAATCTCCTTCACTTTAAGAGGAACTTGGCTAGTACTCCTACTTGTCTTCGGTGTAATAATGGAGTAGAAGATCTTATTCACTTATTTCATGATTGTGTGACCATTGCAGCTCTATGGAGACAGTTGGATTTCAATAGTCCCATCTTTTGGGATGATTTTTCTTTCATTTCCTGGTTTTGGACTAATGTTCGTTCTGTGCATGGTAGTGTTTTTATTGCAGATATTTGGTATCTTGGAGGTGACATAACAATGTTAGTCTTCGAGGAGACACCCTGGGATGTTGATCAAGTCACTAGAAATGTGCATCATGAGTTGAGAGACTAGAGCCTTCAGAACATGTGCCCATTTGTTGACCCTCTTCCGAGTATTCAGTGGAGCAGATCATATATTGGAACCATGAAAATTAATTTTGATGGGAGTTGTAGTACGCGGAACAAGCTGATGGGAGGTGGAGGTGTAGTGCGAGACCATGATGGCAATTGGATTTCTAGTTTTTCTGCTAACTTTGATACTGACATTCTAGTCTTAGCAGAGCTAAAGGCAATGGACATTGGTCTCAGACTGGCTTGGAACTTGGGATTGAGCAATCTTATTCTGTAGAGTGACTATCTTGAGGTGGTTCATATAATCTTGAAAGGTTTGGATGTTCGTTTTGGGAGGGTTGCAGAAGTTGTGGATGATATTCATCATTTGCTTTCTGAGGATTGGATTGTGGACTTACACCATACATGGAGGGAGTGCAACATATTTGCCGACTTTATGTCCAAATCTAGTCAAACTAACAATTACAGTGTGAGACATTGGGATTCTGTCCCGCTAGATGTGGTTCATATTTTCAATATGGACCGATTACCTTTGTTGTAGTTGCTTTTTCATCCTATATACAAAAAAAACTAATTTGGAGGAACTTTGGGTTAGAAATACATATCACAACATCAAAGTTTTCAAAAAGCGTCTTTGCTTTAAAACAATCTTATAAAACATAGATGCTGACTTTATCTTTAGGGCTACAATATTAAGAGCAACAAATAAAAATCTGACTATATAACACTTTTGAAAACCACAAAAAAGGAGAGGTAGTACCCTCCAATCTACGTATAGAAACATATTTGATTACCTACAAATTTTCCAATACTTTACTTTGGAGTTAGTTTAAAGAAAAATGCCCTATAAGACTTCCAACAACAAAAGTATGAGATTCTCAGGTGGAGTTTATATCACATTGGCATATCCAAGCATGTAAGTTGCATAGAAATCTTGCTGAAACAGTAATTATCTGCTACTGAGTGCTGAATAACTAGTCAAGTTGTGAATGTCATAGTTCACAAGAATGTTCCCTATTGTATACTAAGAACACTAAATTAGCTCACATAAAAATAGGGCTACATAGATATCTACCAACAAGAAATTCAACTCATTCCTAGAAAGTGTAAAGATTGTATATCAATGACCCTAACGAAGGCATAACATTAAGATTGTACTGTTTCAACTTTTGAAGAAAATCGGATAACATAAAACAGAACAAATAAATATCTGCCTAAATACCATGAAGGGGTATATATTATACTTCTATACAGTATAGCTGTACAATTGACATGTATGACTATTACCACCTCTGTTGTATTTATTTGATAGTGAAATCTCACCTTCTCTTCCCATTTATGAAAGAAAGGAGAGAAGCCAATTAGATGATGTTCAAATTTTAGTGACCATGAGGTAACAGGTTCAAATCTTGGAAACAGCCTCTCCGTTTGCAGAGATAAAGCTGTATAAATCTATCCTCCTCAGACCCCACTAAGTCGGAGTATCGTGTACTTTGCTGCCTTTTTTTTATTACTGCACAACAAGACATCCATGGCAAAGCCAATATAACAGTTTTATAAATAATATATAGTATCAGAAAGATACAAATCTTCAGGAAATAAAATGCCCAAATAAGTATCAAATACTCGGAACTAGAAATATAAGTACAGAAATTTATTTAATGGATTCACGCCTCCAATACAAGAGAACATTGTGCTGCAATATAACAGGACTTCCATGGCAAAGCCAATATCACTTTTAAACAGACAGACTGTACCCGAAAGGAACCTATCTTCAGTAAATAACAAGGGCGAAATGTGTATCAAATGCTTTTGCAACTAGAAACATATGCACAAAAGTTCACCACACCTCAGTTACACAAGAGCAACGTACTGCAATATGCATGTGCCGTAAAACATAATGGGAGCGTTGAGCTATGCTTCACGGTGTACATTTCATTCCAAACATGACTATTACGATGATACACCAAAACCTGCGTATGAGTTACCATGAAAATATATTCACTTGTCTGACTGATTGGGAAAATCCTCGGCACCATTCCTCTAATGCACCTCAGACTCACCTTATCCACCATACACCATTCATTTATCCAGTAATCTTTCAGCACCCATATGTTCATCCACGCTTCCGAAATTTGAATAACAGACAGGCAGCCATCGAAGTCTAAGAGATAAATCCTATTTCTCATTCCATAAACCAAATCATACGGTAATGACTTCTTCCTCCAAATGTCACAACTTAAATCAAGAACGAGTATATAGGTAGAGCTAGCAGTCAACCAGTGCAGTGCATTATTGACAAAAACAACTTGGCTCTTATTCATATGAGTAAAATGGTCATCTTGGAATGATATGAACTTCCTCCACTTGTTCAACTCCGAATCAAACACCAAACATGTGAAACTTCCATTCGGCCTATGGCCAAAAGTGCTAAGGCAACCAGCTAGGATAACATTAAATTTCTGAAATGTCGAATTACAGGCCAAGCCAACCAAGGTTGCTTCACCATGCGGATAAAACCGAGTCACGATCCTTTTGCTACTCGTAGGAAGCAACCTAAACTCACGAGTCACCGGATTGCAAACATAAAAGACACCCTTATTAGGAATACTAGAGCAACACAACAAGCCATTGCAAGATGCTCTAACTTTAACTCTATCATTCAAGAAATCCAGAGAAAATTCAGACACACCCCTTAAATTATCAACACGTATAAATCTAGATTTAGTGTCTGATGAGTCTGAAATATCTACCAGAATCATGGGATTCTTCCTAGAAGCCTCATTGTATAATTGAATGAAATACTTATCAGAGGACAACCTATACCAGAGTTTACACACACTTTTGCTCCTAAAAAGGGATTTCACAGGTAACCTTGCCATAATCTGAATAACCATTTCTTCAGGGAAAATCTCATCTTCTCGTGTATCCATAATTGAAAGTTGAATCCTCAAATATGCAATATTCTAATAGAAAATTAAAAATCTGGGTATCATAAATAATAAGGTAAAGTTTCAAACTTTGCTTACCAGAATGAAATTTTGGGCATCTAACGAAGCTGCACTTGATGGAGTTGAGAGAGAAAAGTTTTCAGCTTTTGGGTGGTGGTGAAAATTTGATGGTTGAATAATGAGAAATGGGAAAATGGGTTTTCGTTTCTCGTTATTGCAACACGCGCAATAGTATAAAATAATAGCGTGCGTTTTATCGAAAACAGAAGACAGAGAATTGAATAATAAGAGTGTTGGAGGAACAAGTTAAATGATTGAGAATTTGAGATGGAACAAGAATTGAACAAGGGAATGAAGTGTCTCGTAAGGAGATAAATTATCTTCTATTTCATCATTTTCTATAAAAAAATATTTTAAAAAAATAAATAAAATAACACATATTATTTCCTGAGAAGATACATTATTCTCATTCAATAATACTATTGCGTTTTGTAGATGTTGAAGAGGTTATGTATTTTTTTATTTATTTCTAATAATGGGTTGTTCTTAAATCATCTTACCAATATATCTTATTTTATTATTCACAAATATTTGTTTGGTTAAGAATGAGGTAGGTTTAGGGATGACAACGGGCACGGGCGGGCACGGGTAGTAGCTACTCGCTACCCGTTTTAAAATAGAAGAGTAATACCCATACCCGTCCGTACCCGTACGGGTACTCGTGAGCGGGTATTTGTGGGTAGTTCTGGGTACCCTCGGGTAGAATGGGTACCTGCCGGGTTTCCTCTATTATAAATAATTTTTAAATTTTGTACTTCTATTGTGTTTCAAATAACATGAAACTTAATTATTTTTGTACCTTTTGGTTAAATATTTTGCTAAAATGCTAAATTTATTGGTGGTTTCCATTTGTGTGATTTTTTGTTCTCATTTTTTAACAAAAAATATATATTTTCTTTGTAAAACATGTGTGTTTCTATACTTTCTATACATGTAATAATATTTGTAGGGTGTTTCACTACCAAACTCATTAAAATATGTAAACAAAGTA
>NC_032027.1:14554691-14576377 GCF_001865875.1 Lupinus angustifolius | reverse complement strand
GACCCGTACCCGTGCCCGTACGGGTTTTACCCGCGGGTACGGGTTTTTTTGCCATCCCTAGGTAGGTTATAAAATCTAAAAAAAAATAAGAATTATATTTATTATTATCAGAAATGTAAATGTTATTCTTATTTAATAAAAAATTGTAATAAATTATAAAATAATGTGTGGAACCTAAATAAGAATGAATATATTACTTGGTGATATTATATACTCTAATTCATCTTCCTAGAACAACTTTTTACTAGATTTCCATTTTACTAATTCATCTTGGTCCCATTATTTAAGGTAGATTTGTGAAGGAATTATTCCCTCATAATTCCAAAACCACATGATTTGCTTTATAACCATATATTAACTATTCATCATAATATGTTGACAATATAAAATAAATGGGTGCTTACATATTACATCAATAACCAAAATATAGCATAAATTGTAGGGTTGAGTGAAAAGAAGATTA
Organism: Lupinus angustifolius; assembly: GCF_001865875.1. Taxonomy (NCBI): domain Eukaryota; kingdom Viridiplantae; phylum Streptophyta; class Magnoliopsida; order Fabales; family Fabaceae; genus Lupinus; species Lupinus angustifolius. Next base: position 14,575,914 of record NC_032027.1, on the reverse strand, counting down.
TGAGAAGGCTATACGGCTCATTACTGATCTTGAAGGAAATTCATGCTTATGGTGAAATAAAAAAAACTACCTTAGTTCCCTATATATACACTATATATGCATATATGAATTTTATTTAGTTTCTCTCCTGTTTACAGTGTGAACGAGTTAACATATACTCATTATATAAAACTTATTACAAGCTTACAAATTTATCAACTTAAACCATCATTCTCTAGGGTCTATGTACTTACAAATATATGATAACCAAAGTAATTAAAAATGAGCCATGCCAGTAAATCTTTCACAATATTTGATATTCAGTCAACCTAATTTTAAGATATTGGTGACTATGTTATGTTGGTCTAGATAGAATAAGAAATCCCATCATTTTTTCTGTTAGACTATTGGAATGTTATATAACACTAAACAATACACATATTTCTCATTAAAAAAACCTACTACTATTAACATATTTTTTTGAATTAGAACCAAGGTTTCTTTGAACATGAGAACCACAATTAGGATTGACAACGGGGCGGATTGAGGTTGGATTTGTGGTTACCTAGTTCTGAACCCGAAATCTAAAACTCGAACATGAATTAAGCAGGATTGAAAAAATGCTATCATCTCTAACCTGTCGGGTTTCAGATAATCCGAACTCGACAGAAACTGGTCTAAAATATGTATTTATATGTGTATAGGTTATATATATGTAATATATATATATATATATATATATATACTATATGTATTTATGATTAATTTTTTAATTTTACATATATTTATCGGGTTCGGGTGAGTTTCAGATATGATATCAACTGTACTGAACCCGAACTCAAAAATTGAACTCAGGTAAAATCCAAAGCCAATCACATTGAGTTTTCCCTATTAAATTTGGGTTTGGTTTGAACGAGTATTCATAGGTTCGATTTTCATTATCATCCCTACCCACAACAAATCAAAGTTTTATTTTGTATTGAAATTTCCTAGTTTGACTATGGGTCTAGACAATGAATATATAAAAGCCCAATAGGTCCTCTTTATGATGGGTATTCTTGCTTTTCAATGGGCCTGCCTTGGGTATTTGCTTCATTTATTGATCCCTTCTGGCATTTATTATGATGTTCTAATTATGGGCTTCTAAATCTAATGTTTCAAGCAACATATTGCTCTCTTCAAGTTATAAAAGGCCACCAAAATTTATGAGTCTCTACTAAGAATATATATATATATATATATATATATATATATAAATAAGAGAAAGATATATACATTAATAATATAAGAGTATTTTAGATTGTCACCATATCATCAACTGTTAAAATTTAATAATCATTCACTTTTAATATAAGTAATACAAATGAGTGAAAAAAGTATTTTTATATTGACAATATACACATATTATACTATATATATCAACACACATTGTAATCAGTGCACAATTGCACTTTCCACATGGATTGCAAAGTGAATTGCATTGATGTTTTTAAAGACTACAAATAATGTAGATGAAACATTCATAGCATGAAGTTGTTCCTTGAGTGGGGGGTCACACTCTTTTACCCATAAATTGATGGTGACCAAAGTGGAACACAATAATAGAAGTCAAAATTCAATTTTTTTTACTAACACTCACTCTATCTTTTTTCATTTCCATGAAGAGAATCTTTGCAGAGTTTTTTGTTCCTTTCTCCTTCAAAATAGCTCTATTGGGGGTACCAAATTAATGCTGGAACAGCACCACTTTGGCCACATGCTAATTTCATTAGGAACATGTACGGGTTGGTATACATCTTTCAACATACCCTTTATCCTTATGTTATGCATTATTGGTTACTTGATTTGGTTGTGCACAGTTTACCATTCAGAGTCACTTCTTGGAATAATTTGACCCTTTTTCTTTTCACTCAGCTAAGTAACATGTTTATGTGTATATTTGCTCATCTTCTATTTCATTTCCTTACTATTTTATGTCTCATAGTTTTCAAGTGATTCCTTGTCTAATTGTGAGTATTCATCATTCTGTATGTTCACTCATTAGTCACATCAAAACTAACATCCACCCAACTCAAATTACATTACACCAATTTACTACTAGAGTTGTGTTATTTATATATCAATGTCATAGTTGAAACCAAATTTGTTTATCTTTATATATTTTTGTTTTCTTTATGTACTTGTATGATATTTCATTGTAAGTGTATTTTTGAATTTTAATCTTGTGAATAAAAAAATCTTAATACCCAATTATATTATGGACAATATAAGAGATTTATATATTATTACTGCATCATCTAATATTTATGTTTAATTATTGACTTTTTAAAAAAGTAATGCAAATAAACAGTGAATGTTATAGTGACTGTTGAAGAAATCTTTACACTCATAATGCATATATATATATTACACTCAAACAAAAAAACATTGTTGTACAGAAATATCAAATGAGATCAAATAATGTTTATTATGGATATGCATGAAATATTTTCTTACTATTGTAAGTGTCAAATGTTAAAAGTCTTCATGGAAAATTCAAGGGGCTCCACACATTGATTTTAAGAATGAGAAAGTGAATGCTATACCAAACCATAGATAGGTCTAAACACTTTGAAATGACTTAAATATGTTTTTAATAGTTGAAAGTTGATGGAGTTTAGGTTTAAGGTGCTATATTTTTCCTCCCAGATTTGATCTTTTCCAAAATTTTGTTTTTGATCTTTGTGATGATGTTGTTAGTATGTCTCTTACTAATTAGTAACATGTCAAATTATGATATTGATACATCATATACTGAAATAAAACTTACTGTTGCACAAAGAATAATATGGAAGGAAAAAAATTAAAAGGATTAAAACCAAAACCCCCACCAGAACTTTCATGCAACAAAAACTTGCATGATATATATGAAACCACACTTATTTATTTCATCAAAATGGTTCTGTGAAAATAGGCCTATAAGGGAAGTTTAATTAGTTGATGTGATGCATTTGACTGCAAGTGAAATTCATACATACTCATTAATTCAAATCATTGAATTTTCCTAAAATAGATGACTGAGATATGAAATATGTTTTTTTTAACTTACCTCTGGAGTAACCGGATCAGATTATATTATCAACAACAACTACATGGATAATATGTGTAGGGCTCTGGAATTTGGCTTTTAAAGTCTTTATCAGGCTAAGTTTATGGGATGGGCAAGGTGATGAGATGAGAATAAAAAGGACACGTAGTGGTCCTAAGGCCAAAAATAGACCCAAACCTTATTACAAACGTGTTGCTATTATGTATACACTGCATAACATTGATTGAGTTAGTTACCAATTTGGAGCAAAGCAAAGGTTTGAAAAGAATCATTAAATCTTAGATAGAAAAAACATACATGAATGCCATGATGTACTGATCTGGTAAAACTTGAGGGTGGTTTGATTGTTTTCACCTTTTTATTATTAGGCATATTTAAGTGGAGAGTATGATATTGAATATGAGGAATCAGTAGAAAAATTTATAATTGGAAAATATCTATACAATATTGCAGCTCATTACATGATGTGGTCCACAATTTGAAACATTACCCAAACAAACCTTATCTGCCATGCTTACACTTTATGAATTCGTGGAAATTTATCTCTACATTGCTCTTCATGACTCTTTTGATCGTACCTAGCTTTGATACTGTAAAAATGTTTCGAGATAATATATTTATTGATCAATTACTCTGATATTATGATATGCAGGAAACTGTACATATAAACAAATTTAAATTAAGTTTAAATTACAAATTGATGCAACAAACTAATATATAATATAAGATGCCAAAACTAAATCAATAAATACTACTCTTGTATGTATTAATCTTTGGGTATTTACTGAGGGGTTAGTTTGAGAGTTGGATGTTGGAGGGGAAGGAAGAGAAAGGAAAGGCTTGAGAGTCATCTCGCAAGTGTATTTCGTGGCTCCCAAGCCTTTCCTTTCCTTCCAAAATCTAACTCCCAAACTAACCCTAAGGGAAATACATGTATACTAACAAAAATGGTTTGAATAAGGTCAATCATATTACGATGGGGGGCATAGTACCAATTTAGTAGGGGCCACAAACATATATAATCTGATGGTATAATTTTGAGGGCCATTGCATTGTTTTTCCCTATGTCAAGGACCAAAAAGAACCCACCCCCCTTCACTGACCCCGAAAGAATAAGGTCCATCCCTGCTTATATATCTTACACCACACGCAGCTAAAAGTACCATAACTTTGTTCTCAACCTTGTTATTGTTTTCTTTTAATATTTAACGTTCTATTTGTCACACTCTTACACCTTCATGTGTGGGTGTGTGTGGCTGACATTTCCAATGTGTCATGTAGCTGCATCAGGATCATTATCATCATGACTACTTTGACCTTTAATCCCATGCTGACAAGATACATTCACTCACAAAAAACTTTAGAGGTACTAAGGGCATATACACATTGTTGGGAAGTCATCTACTTTACTTTCTTAGACATGATTTAAATATCTGTTGGACTACTCATCTTATTATCAATTTATTATTTTGAGATGAAACCTTAATATAATATCAGAGTTAGGGTTCAACTTCTCCCTGCTTCTCATGGGTCAAAAAAATTCCCTTTAATCATGGTCAAGGAGCAAATTGGGAAGTAAATATGACATCATCTACCTCATTCTCTTAAACATTATTTAAATATATGGTGGATTACTACTCTCATTATCAATTAATTTTAAGATAAAACCTAAACATGATATCCGATTCATAGTTGAAGTTCTTTATGATTCTCAATGGAATCTTAACACACATGATAAATGTTTTCTTCCAAGATTTAGACATCAATACAGGATTGTCCAATGTTTTCATTATATATTAGAAAAATGCATATAGAAAGAAGATAAAAAGTTGGTACTAATTGATAGTAACAAATACATTAAAAGAACATTGAACACAATACTATGTTGAAGTACCATTTCCCTATATTAATATCAAATGAAATATATAGTGGGGGATAGCAAACTGTTGGTATGGTCACATAATGGAATAAAAGGCTAGTAATATATTGAAGGGGGACCTTGTGGTTACATGGTGCATGGAGTAAAACAGGAAAAAGGGGCACTGGACCCTTTGCTGCCATATTATTATTATTCAAAGGCTCACATGACTCAATCATGGGGTACAAAGAATTCTGGTCAGATCCATAAATACTAGCCATGCAAAATCTTATACATTAATTAACGAGAAAAATGATATATCATCTTACAAAATTAATCTATAAATCTTCTTATACTATGAGAAAATTGTCGGGTGTCACAAAATATCACTTTAAAATATATTTTATGACAAATGTTACTTTTTGTGGTGTAATATGATCCCTTGTTACACTTAATTTATGTTGTTTGAATTTGGATAAGAGAAATTAAGCAAGGGTGTATCAGGTGAGGGATGCAAAAAATTTTTAGCTAGTAGGAGCAAAGACAATATTCAACTATAAATATAGAAGACAAAAATGACAATGATTATTATACTATATGTGAGTCCATTCATACAGTGATATGCAAGATTATATTAATTGCCATGTCTACCCATGCTTTTATCAGAACATAAGAATGGTGATAATGGTTCTTCTTGGATTTGTGCATCGCTGATGAAACAAAATTAGTTCTCAAATTTGATAATATATCATATAGTTATATATTTATATTTATATAGTGGAAAAGATATTAGATTACAGATTCAAGTTAAACCTGTGCTTTATAAAAGGAAATAAAAAAATATGCTTAGAATTTATATAATATTTCCTCGAGCCATTGAAAATCACGGGAAAAGCATAGTATCTAATATATTTTTAGCACATCGTTAATCATCTAGTTTTTTTGTAGCAAAAATAGTATAAAATTCTCACATAAATGATATTGATTAATATCAAATTAACAATTTTTCAATATCATACACTAGATTGATTCACACTTAAAAAATTACTTCAAAGAAACCAAATGGAGACAATTTTTTTAGCTAGTGGAAGGTAGATAAATACAAAGTCTTATTTAATTATGAAATTAGCATGCCAATGAATTGGGGAGGGTGTGATTTTGTAATTTATTTGACCGTGTAACATTGGAGACTGTGGTGCTAGTAAGATTTTCTTCCTTGAGTTATTTTCTTTAGGTTGCATAAGATTCCTTGTTCCCTTCCCTCCATTATTTTGCGCAATTACACGTTTTCTTGTTCCCTCTTAACTCATTGGTGTTGCTTGAGTTATAAGTGAGTTCTTGAATAGCCACATTCACTTATATTTTCATAAAATTGATGGCATTTAATAAAAAAAATTAACTTTTGTCAAAAAACCTTAATTAACTTACAAATATTATAAAAATGAAAGAGTTAAAAGCATGCCACTCAAGAAAAAACTATAAAGAATAAAAATAGCATAAGATCTTAAAAGCAATATGAGAATTGAATCATCTTTAGAAACATAACATGCTGGTTTAATTTATATCCTATAATCTTAGCCAACTGGTAAGATTTTAGCTCATTTTTCATAAAAAATAAGAGTTCGAATTCTATCAATGATTTGATGATCTTGTAGGTTAGTAATATATAGATATTTTATTAAGTTCTCTCTAAGTCATGGGGCCTCTTTAGACCTCAATGGACTCGGCTTAAATAAAAGAATCATTAATATATAGAAAGAAAATAATATATTCTTATATTCATAAGAAAATAACATATGTCACACTTCCTTGTCTGCGAGTATAAATGTTTGTAGAATGATTTAGTAGAATAATATATTTTTACTCGTGGTAGAATTCAAACTTTATGTGTATAAATATACAACCCTATGTATCAGCCATAATCATAAATGAATTCTCATCCATCCCGATCTTAGAGAATAATACATTAGACCCACATTTTTACTCGACCACGTACAATGCCATCCACATGGATCATATTTAAAGCCGACAACGTTGTTCTTCAGTTATTATTATTATCATTTCAAACTTGATGTTTGAGCTTATTATAAAAGTAGCACGTTTTTAATAATATAATTTTGAATACAAGAATATTTTAAGCTTAAATGGTTCCATTCAAACTTTTATATATGTTGTGTTTAATTAACTCAACCATGTGTAAATGATTACTCTTATTAGCTACAGTATTGTGTAAACAATGTCATTGTTTGTTTCTGTGTTGGTATTATTATTACACCGAAGTTAGTACAAATAGCAAAGTGTTTTCTAAGGTATTTGTAAGTAGCAATGTTCTGTGATGAAGTCTCAACTTGGACTCAGAAAATTGAGAGTTTTAAGAAAGCACACGAGCAACACTGAGACACAAAAACACAAAAACAAGCCACATGGCTGATACAAAGGCACAAAAACTAGACCCCTTCGTCCTACATTAGTACGGACATGGCCTAAACAGGAAAACTACACAGTGAATTAAGTATGATTTCAACACTATACAGTCCACTTCAATAAACCAACATTTTTTATTAATTAATGAGTTTCCTAAATACCAACCCTTAACTCAGTATGTTTATGAGTTCAACTTTTTATAAATGTATTTTATGACTTTAAAGTATTCTGTTTCTTTCTAAAATTCATTTCGCAAATGGATGATAAGTTGTCGATTAATCTAGATTCAAGTCATAATTTTTTGTTGTTTACACTCTACACAAACATTTTCTCCCAGTCTAGGCCTGCTAAATCTTATACTGGGCCGAAGACCTGTCACTGTCAGGTCCATCAGGAAAGCCCAATCTACCTGATGCACTTATTTCCCTTTTTTTCCTTCTTATAAACCTTTGCAATTCCTCCTATCTTACTATAACAAAAAGTTTCCTCTCTCTTTTTTCCTTTCCCCTCTCTCTAGAGTTTCTTTCACCCTCTTGACATAGTAAGTTAAGAAAAAAGAGTCTTGTGTGTGGAGATGAAACCAAAAGACTGTTTTGTTAAAGGTACTACTAGTGTTGAAATTCTATATAATCTTATATTAATATAGTCATTGTTCATACTTTGTTTATGAACATTTTAAAATTATGTGTAATTCATGTTCAAGCCTTAAATGTAACATGTAGTTATGTACTAGCTTTTTCTATATGATCATTATACTGTGACTGAGCTATTTACTTTATGGCATAACATATATATAAGCTATATATATATATATACACTCTTGTATTTCTTTAATGGGTTTCTTTCCTTTTTATATATAATCTAAAGCTGGCTTTTGTTCCTGCCATTATTGTTGATATTCTCTGAACTAATTAAGAGCATGATCCATGATACAGGTTCCTATAGGGTTTTCCCCCTCATGCATGTGACTAGAAGCAGCAAGGGTAATAACAAGGTCAACCCTTTGATAATTGGGAGCTGTGACCAAAAGGAAGCCATGAGTAGTGGCTCTGAAATTGGTGCTGACAATAGTGGTTCCTTTGGAATGGTGGCAGGTTCATTCTAATCATGGTGCTATCCTATCTGAGCTTTTTTACCTATCTTTATTCTCTTCTTCATCTAATTTCTACCACCATATACTTATTTCTCTTCTTTTTTTCTTTGCTTCTCTTCTTGACCTTGTAAGACCTTTTCTTGACCTTGTAAGACCTCACAATGTGTCTCTTTTCTTTGTTTTTGCTTTTGTGAAAGACCCTATGTCAAAATCCACTGATGTAGAGTTTTATCTCATCTTTTCCCTCTTACCCTCCAACTCATCCTCTCCTTCCTTGTCTATCCCTCCTGAGCTGTTTACTCAACTTTGGCCTACCATGCAAAAAATTGTCATGGAGGACCTTACAAGTTAGCACATCTGAGAACACGAGAAATTATTACATGATTCAGAACTGCGTTAATTTTATAGTCAGTTGTTAAAAACAATGATAGTAATGCATCTTGGACTACTATACATTTGTTGTATTTCAGGACCATGTTATAATTTATTCTTGGTTCCTAAAATATGCTTAGTTATTTTAAGACCATGAATTCAAAAAACATATGGTTTTTATTTATTTATTTGTTAGTTTATGTATTTTCTTGTGAGAAATGTAGTTTTGTGTAGGATGGTTCATTGTGGTCCTTGCTTAAGGTAGAGTAGGTTATATATAAGTGGCTAGAATAGTTCATAAATTAATGTTTTTTGTATTATCAGATGAATTCAAAATCTATCTGTATCATATTCAGTTAAGGCAATCAATTTCGCTTTGTATCATTGTGTGCAGAATATTTATGCTGTCGCAGACATCATTTTGTGTTGTTTTATATGTTGTTTGGCTGAGACTTTTTAACAGCATACTTATTCTTTTAGATCTAAGCTAAAGTGTCACTCGTGACTGCACCAGTGTACAAATAATATCCACTGTATTATTAGACTTATCCCTCTTTCTCTCTTTTGGAAATTCAGAAAGTTTTGTATCCATTTATTTGTGTGCTTAAAAAAACTGAAAATAATTAATATACAATATTCACAATGTGTAAAATTAAGTTGATTGACCAACAAGACATTGGTCCAGTAATCTAAGTCTTCATTAAATCCACAAATATTATATTAAACCAAAATGTTCTATAATCGAGAATCTAAGATGAGTAACACTTATTATTAATCAGGAAGGACAATCATGTATCTCTAATAAAATTAAGCAAATTGTTTGTACTCATTTTATTTTTAACTTTGTTCCTCGTAATTATAACTTTTTTCTCAATCAAGAATATAATTAAATTTGTAATTAATGCTCAAAGAAGCAAACAAAAACCAAGAATGAAGTAGCTAGAGAGAGAAAAGGAGAGCTAATTCCATGATGCTTCTCTATCTTGTTGATTTTGTTTCATTCTTTTATATATTACAGGACAAATAAGATAATGTCATGAACAAGCTCAATTTGGCATTACAAGTGTCCATAACTGCTTGAGCCCCATCATTTACAAATTACAAATTACCATCCAATGTATAGGACTCAAGGCAATAAAGTTACCCCTTCCATTTCAATAATATTGGAGAAAATAACCATCGAGCTTTTAATGGTTTTTTATTTACTTAAAAAAGTTGATGAATGTCCAAGGTAAAGATTTATATATACTCATTGCGTCATTCTCAAGTTAATAATAATATAAAAAATTCTTATGAAGTGAATGCCAATATCTTTTTTCTTTAGAAATGGTTATGGTAAAAAAGTTGTTTCCCTGTTGCTTTCTTTGTTTAGAAGAATGCTTAAGCCATTGCTTTCATAGAGCAGAAGAAGGACAATCATTTTGGGATATAATACAACATTAGCCCATAGGGAATATTACTACACCCCAAAGTTTATATGGTCAGGGACAGTGATCTACCTACCTCAAATGGTGAAGGAATAATAGGTCGGAATTATTAGTTTCTCTTTCTATTCAATTTTCTACTCCAATAGAGTCATTTCAACAGAGCTATCAAGTGTACCCATTCAAACCAAATCCAATAAATACAAATTCCCCTCTCCTAAAAAAATGTTTGGCATGTGTATTAATCACTTGTCAAATTGGTATCCCAACCCCATGGTCCAGTTAAATAATGTGATGCCACATAATCTTCTATTCTATTTCAATATCAAAATTGAAAGAATACATAAAAATAGATTTTTTTTAATGATATATGTGACACTATATTATTGGACATGATAAAATTAGGGACATACATCAACTTGGAAGAAGTGATATTTCTTTTTTACGGGAGACATGTTTAGGATGACGATCACCTTTCCCAATGGTATCTTATACTCTGTCATCAATCATATATTAACATATGAATAAAAGAAAATTTTAAAATCAAAGAATAATAAAATGTAACCCTCTAATTAGCTTGAGACAGAAAATAATACACCATTTAAAACACCATGTTTTAAGAGCTATTAACTTGTTAAGAGGTAGTAATTCTAAGTTTCCATAAGTTTCTCATTTCTCAATTAACGACCAAATTATGCCCATTTCTTATTTTTAAGGATAAATCAAATGATATTTTATTCCAATTTGTATTTTTTTTTTGTTAATGTAGTTTTTTTTCAACATATAAAAACTTACAAAAAAAGAAAGAAAAAGGAAAAGGAAAAGGAACGTCGAGAAATCTTGCCGACATGTGAAAGAGTGAGGCAAATTTCACAATTAAAGGATGAGGCTAATTTTAGGATTTTTATTTTTATAGTTATTATATTTGCAATAGATGACATAAAGTTTATTTTTTATTTTTATATAAAAGTTAATAATGATAATACATGAATAAAAAAATGATGTCATGACAACATAAAAGTCTTTTACGATATCCTTCCATAAATTTCCCATAAAAATGTATTGAAAAACATAGCTTATGAATATTCAAATATAAAATACATAACTTTTAGTACATTTTTATCTTAACCAAAAGTATACTATCTAACATTTTCCCTTCAAAATTTATGTCAGCATCATAAGGAGAGAAAAAGGAGGAAATATTGTTGGCTTTTTAACCTTATATCAATGCAGATTATTTCAATCAATCAACCACATATGGTATAGCCCTGCATCCCAGAATGACAAGATAGACAATGATCTTTCTCTGTATCTGAATTGTTCCGCAGGATATTCCTAAATGAATGCATATGAGTTAGTGTATATGTTCATATTTTTGTTTTGTAAGTTTAAGAAAACTTGTTTATCAACTAAACAATTATTTTGGTGTGTAGAAATTTAATTAAGTTCTACAGTTCAGTTGCAATTTGAATGAGTTTTGTGTAACTCATGTTTTGCTATGTGTAGAACCTACAAAGTTGGGTGTCTTCTTAGAGGAGTTAGATTCCTCTCCATTAATGGACAGAGAAGTGCTGTATAAAAATAAAGAAAAAATAACACAAATTGATATTTATATCTTATTTATTTAAAATGATATTATACTTTTATCCGTAAAATATAAAGGAAAAATTCACTTATCTCTCCCTTATTTGAAAGGAGTGATAAAACTCCTAATTGTATGTATTAAAGTAGTTAATATTAGATGAGTAATAATATTTTTATACTTTCCCTAGTATAGTTTTTAATACTTACTTTATATACACTTGGATCTATTTATTGGTATTTCTAAATTAAAATATGATTATAAAGCAAATGTAAAAGGGATGAAATAATATAAGAATATCACTTTTCCATTAGAAGGATTGTCTAATTCATTTTAAATATTATTTGCCCTTATACTTTAGTCCATACCGGACTTTAAAAATTCATAAACTAAAATTGTAATATGCGCCACATTCACAGAATAACGGGACTCTTCAGTTTTATGGAAATGCCAAAAGTAAATTAAAATGAAGGGTAAATAAGCAAGGGAGCTAGTTTTCATTTTTTAAGTGCCTAAAAGGGATGATGACTTCTTGCACAAAATGATGATGTCTAAGAATGAACATTTGAAAGCTAAATGCCTTTGTTATGAGTCGATATTTTCTCGAGTACTGAATATGAGGTAAATGAAAGTATTCTATTTCATATCATCATCTTTATCTACTATTAGACTTTCAAGTACCGAAAAAGATCCGAGTTCATTTCTTATATGTATGAGTTAATAGCTATTTACCCTCCACAACCTCACCCTAGGGCCCCTTCCCTTTTTTCTTTGTAATTTATGGTAGTGACCACATAAGTCTAAGCTTAAATTGAATTATAGTTACAATATATATCACATATTCCTTTTGAGGTCAATTTGCATTAGGTACTACTAGCATTGGCCCCATCTTTGGTCAAACCTTTTCCACCTTTAGGTTACATAAGAACATGGCTCATTCATTAGGTTTCACTTTTGCACATTATCATTCCTTTCATGACCTTTGGAAAGTAAAGGAATGACATCTCAATAATGCACTCATGGGAAAAAAAATCAATGCTACTTTATGACACTATTTAGGTAAGTGTACCAAATTATGCAAGAGATATAAAGTGGTAAAGTATTATTTTTACAGGGATTGAGTTTGATAATCTAGATTTGCTATTTTTATGGTAATTAGATTGATCAGTGAACAAATGTAATGAACAAAAATATAAAAGTTAGCAATAAAAATAAATCAAACGAGAAAAATCTAAACTATAAAATAAGTATGACTTAATTGTGTTTTGGCAATTAATAGTAGGACTTCATGTAGTTTTTCGCACTTCTTGTTTTTTAATTCGACGTCTCCATAGTTTTTTTTTACTAGTATTTGGATTTTGGGTTTTAAATCTGATTAAATTATAATTAATCAATTAGTTTTTAATGTATATTCACTTTTTTAGGCAAATGTTCGATTTTTTGGAATAACACTTGTTGTGAGGGACACTCAGGATGACCAAAATGTCAAAAAATCGATTCCTGGGAGCGACACTTGTTGTGAGGAACAACCACGAACCTCAAAAGAGTGAGAGGATACCTTTGATAGAACAAAAGAAAACTTGCATGATTCTCACTAATAGATAGAGGGTACTTGTAACTTAGATAATTTTTTAAGATCTGAAATGGTGTGCTAAACAAAAAGCAAATGAATTCATTTCTCTTGAAAATTGTAAATCTAAGATAAAAAAGAATAAAAATGTAGGGATAATTAATTCAATTGGGGTATAATGTAATGAATTCAATCTTCTATGTTGTCAGAAAGATTATCATTATTCTAAACAAAAGAAAACATTGGCTATTCTTTTAGAATAGAAGTTACAAGCAATATTAAGGGCCCATTTGCTTTTTCAGGAAGAGAAGACTTATGAGTCATGGAATAAACTTATATGGTGACTCTTAAGGCTTCCCTCGTCCTTCATTTCCTTTCAAAACCAAACTCGCAAACAAATTATTAGAGAAATGTTTAAGAGGGGGAACTGCATCTCAATTTTCAATCACGAATCTTGAGCTAGGGGCACTTCACTCAAATTCAATCCCTCTGCAGGTAAGTCTGAAGTAAGTGGTCCTAAGATTCCATCACCACTTAGAGTTAATCCACTCTGTAAATGAAAGGACAAGGATGAATAATATCTTAGTATGCATGAATGAATGCTATATAAGGTGATTAGAGAAAAATATCATACCCAAGGATGTAATTGTAAATCATTCAACAAAAAAAGTATGATACATTATATTTTTTCTATTAGAAAACAACTTCACATAGATCAAGTTAGCTTAATGGCTAGGCATCAGCATCCGAAATACCGAAATGGCGAAATCCACTGATAGGGATTAGGAACACAGAAACTGACTGGGTTGAAATGACTGACAAGTGATATGCAAATGCACATACAATTTATTATGTTCTCTTCTAAAATTTGTGCATGGAAATCATGTAAGCTACTTCATTTCAGAAGCTCCTATACTCTTTTTAAGCAGAAGCAAGAGATGAGTTTTTGCGCTATTTTTACTACTACTGCTTCCTTTTTCATTTTCAGGGTTTAAAACAAATAATCAACAAACAAATACCTCTGGCTGGAACCTAAGCATATCAGCACGAGCCATAGCTTCTGCTTGGGCTATTCTTTGTCTGAATGTTTGAGCCATCTCCTCCGCCTAATAAGAACAGCGAAATAAATGTGAGCATTCTCTTTCAAAAATGATAATGCTAATGAAAATAGTTGAAGTTGATGATTAAAGGAAGACATGAAAAGAAGTATAACATAGAACAAAAAAGGAACTCGGTTTTTAGGCTTCTTATAGGACTAGAATGTTAAATTAGATAGGAGAAAAAGCAGGAAGTAGAAATAAACCCATGACTAAAGTACTTAAACTATTGATATTCTACAATTGTAGTCTAGATAGGCAACAAATGGCTTGAGATCCGTTCTTTAAATAATACCTTCTCAAAGACAAGCTTTGGATTGCGAATCATGTCACCAGGTGTGGGTTCCAATTTCTTCGTGGAAAGACTAACTCGGCCTCTCTCCCGATCATGACTTAAGATCATCACCTAAACAAAGAATAAATGAGATTTTATGCCGACACAACCACAGTAATTCTAAGCAAATATCCACATAGCTTAGTATAGGTTTACCTTCAGCGTATCACCAGGTTGAAGAGCAGTTGCAATGTCGGTTATACGGTCATGACTGATCTGACTTATGTGAAGGAGGCCACTCATTCCACCAATGTCAATGAAGGCACCATACGGCTTTAGGCTTTGGACAGTGCCGGTGACTACTGATCCAATTCCTAGCTGTCCATGGCTGTCAGCTGCAGCTTTGCGGTGACTGAGGATAAGTCTGGATTGTTCCACATCCACCTCCACAAACTTCAGAGGAAGATCCTTCTCAAGAAGCTCTTCTTCAGTTGATTTCTAAGGAGAAATAAACAAAGGGAAAGAGTTTGACTTGGTAGCTAAAATTATACTTTTAGAAAGAGAAAGATGAAAGACGGAAATGAGCATGGAAAGAAACTTCTTTTATATTAATCCAGAATAATCTACATCAGGGCAAGTTGAAGCATTCAAGTGTCACAAGTAAAATTGCACAACTCAATTAGTCAATTTCAACATTCGTAAGAGTGGTGGAAGATTAATATTTACAAGTTTGTGCCACCAATACTTGTCAAAAACTATTAAGGATTTGTTATGCTCCATGTTGCTGAACGGTTTGTTGTATTAATGCTCTGACATTGTCAAAAGCAAGATTGAATGTGATGCAAGTCCATAAATGTCAAAGTAGGTCAGGAACTAACCGCTGATATCTGTGAGAACGGAACAAACCCCTTAAGGCCCTCCACCTCAGCCACCAGTCCACCTTTGTTTGCACCAACAATCTGCCACAAAAAGTGCATACGTAAAGATAGATAGAGAGACATGGGTCGGGAGATGAACCACTCAATGTAACTAAAGAGATCAAATAAACCAACTCAAAAAGGTAATAAGAATAGTTTTCCTATGCGTCACTTTCTAATATTACATTATAGAGAGATTACAAGAAAATGATGTCATGACTCTTTTGATTTGGAATCAATAAAATTATGCTAAATAGTGACAGAAACTGATTCTGGGTATACAAATCCTACCTTACCCTTGACAACAACATCTTCGGCTTGAAGTTGTCTACAGCGTTCCCAACAAAGGTCATACTGGATAGACTTTAAACTCAAGATCAAGCTATCGTCAGCTTCAATCTCACCAATAATTACAAACTCCTCTCTGACGCCAGAAACTATGCCTGCCTCATGTACGTATTTAATTCGGTGGATGCATGCCTCTTGTAGGGGCAAGTACGCTGTGGACTTTGCGGTAATGTCTACATAAGCTCCACCAGCATCTGTACCAAATATGGTGCCCTTAACCTGAAACACAGACCAGCATCATCAATCTACTAAAATACCTCTAAGAACTACATTAGAAAAAAATCAATTTTGTTTACACCATACACAATCAATTAACAATTGGCATAGACAAACACATTGGCATTGTTTAGGAACTAGCTGCTCCAATTTGAGCAATTCTGTCAAGTAAACAATTAAGAATGACTTAATCTCAATTGCATTAAAATCATAATTCAGTCTATAAGGGTGAATGCACTGTTGTTTATTTCATACATTTGTTCACTTTAGAGTAGCCTTATCCCTACCAAACGCTACCATAAGGTAAACATTCTGATCCATAGACACACATCAGCAAAAAAATTAAATTCAATAACACCCTTTTCATCTTCAATTAAAACATGTCCAAAATTTGAATTTCTATATAAAAAAAATACAAAATTAAACAAAAAACTATAACAACCCAGTTGCAAGTTCCACGAAAACTATCTCATGCAATGACAAAGATAATAACTTTATACAATTAGAGATAAAATTGAGTGAAGCAAAGAACAACTGAATTAGAGAAAGTTACCTTGGTCCCAACTTCAGCATCAAAATCATATTTTTCTAGAGCATCAGTGAAGTTTTCAAGAGTAAAAGAAACACCTTCCATTGGAGCAGTGCGACATCTTTCATAAGCATCTTCAAAAAGTTCTTTGAGCTTTATTCTCTCTTTGTTCTGTGCACTTGATATTGCAACTGAAGAACACACAATAGAAGTGCGCCTCTGTTTGTGGCTATGGATAAGGGTTGGTCTTGAAGAGAGTGGAGAATAGCAAATGGCACTTAAATTATGAGCAAGAGACGCCATTGCTATCTTTCTCGAGTTTCAGGTTTGGCTTTGGGTTAGATAAGGAATGAATCAGATAACATGAATTATTAAACACATTTGTACTTAACCATAATTATTAACTTAATTTTATTCTTTATATTTAAATCCATACAAAATATAATATGGAGTAAGAATCTTATACACTTTTATTATATTTTTCACCATTCATACATAATCATTATTCACTCTTAATCAAAAAAAGAAAAGAAAAGTGAATGATGTAATAACTGCGTATAAATCTTTACATTAATAATGTATAGATGTTACACATGATTTTTTATAGTATCTGCTCATATTCAAATTATTCATATAACAAAGAATAAATGAGATTTTATGCCGACACAACCACAGTAATTCTAAGCAAATATCCACATAGCTTAGTATAGGTTTACCTTCAGCGTATCACCAGGTTGAAGAGCAGTTGCAATGTCGGTTATACGGTCATGACTGATCTGACTTATGTGAAGGAGGCCACTCATTCCACCAATGTCAATGAAGGCACCATACGGCTTTAGGCTTTGGACAGTGCCGGTGACTACTGATCCAATTCCTAGCTGTCCATGGCTGTCAGCTGCAGCTTTGCGGTGACTGAGGATAAGTCTGGATTGTTCCACATCCACCTCCACAAACTTCAGAGGAAGATCCTTCTCAAGAAGCTCTTCTTCAGTTGATTTCTAAGGAGAAATAAACAAAGGGAAAGAGTTTGACTTGGTAGCTAAAATTATACTTTTAGAAAGAGAAAGATGAAAGACGGAAATGAGCATGGAAAGAAACTTCTTTTATATTAATCCAGAATAATCTACATCAGGGCAAGTTGAAGCATTCAAGTGTCACAAGTAAAATTGCACAACTCAATTAGTCAATTTCAACATTCGTAAGAGTGGTGGAAGATTAATATTTACAAGTTTGTGCCACCAATACTTGTCAAAAACTATTAAGGATTTGTTATGCTCCATGTTGCTGAACGGTTTGTTGTATTAATGCTCTGACATTGTCAAAAGCAAGATTGAATGTGATGCAAGTCCATAAATGTCAAAGTAGGTCAGGAACTAACCGCTGATATCTGTGAGAACGGAACAAACCCCTTAAGGCCCTCCACCTCAGCCACCAGTCCACCTTTGTTTGCACCAACAATCTGCCACAAAAAGTGCATACGTAAAGATAGATAGAGAGACATGGGTCGGGAGATGAACCACTCAATGTAACTAAAGAGATCAAATAAACCAACTCAAAAAGGTAATAAGAATAGTTTTCCTATGCGTCACTTTCTAATATTACATTATAGAGAGATTACAAGAAAATGATGTCATGACTCTTTTGATTTGGAATCAATAAAATTATGCTAAATAGTGACAGAAACTGATTCTGGGTATACAAATCCTACCTTACCCTT
Organism: Lupinus angustifolius; assembly: GCF_001865875.1. Lineage (NCBI taxonomy): Eukaryota > Viridiplantae > Streptophyta > Magnoliopsida > Fabales > Fabaceae > Lupinus > Lupinus angustifolius. The sequence goes on along the minus strand of NC_032027.1, from coordinate 14,557,426 downwards.
GACAACAACATCTTCGGCTTGAAGTTGTCTACAGCGTTCCCAACAAAGGTCATACTGGATAGACTTTAAACTCAAGATCAAGCTATCGTCAGCTTCAATCTCACCAATAATTACAAACTCCTCTCTGACGCCAGAAACTATGCCTGCCTCATGTACGTATTTAATTCGGTGGATGCATGCCTCTTGTAGGGGCAAGTACGCTGTGGACTTTGCGGTAATGTCTACATAAGCTCCACCAGCATCTGTACCAAATATGGTGCCCTTAACCTGAAACACAGACCAGCATCATCAATCTACTAAAATACCTCTAAGAACTACATTAGAAAAAAATCAATTTTGTTTACACCATACACAATCAATTAACAATTGGCATAGACAAACACATTGGCATTGTTTAGGAACTAGCTGCTCCAATTTGAGCAATTCTGTCAAGTAAACAATTAAGAATGACTTAATCTCAATTGCATTAAAATCATAATTCAGTCTATAAGGGTGAATGCACTGTTGTTTATTTCATACATTTGTTCACTTTAGAGTAGCCTTATCCCTACCAAACGCTACCATAAGGTAAACATTCTGATCCATAGACACACATCAGCAAAAAAATTAAATTCAATAACACCCTTTTCATCTTCAATTAAAACATGTCCAAAATTTGAATTTCTATATAAAAAAAATACAAAATTAAACAAAAAACTATAACAACCCAGTTGCAAGTTCCACGAAAACTATCTCATGCAATGACAAAGATAATAACTTTATACAATTAGAGATAAAATTGAGTGAAGCAAAGAACAACTGAATTAGAGAAAGTTACCTTGGTCCCAACTTCAGCATCAAAATCATATTTTTCTAGAGCATCAGTGAAGTTTTCAAGAGTAAAAGAAACACCTTCCATTGGAGCAGTGCGACATCTTTCATAAGCATCTTCAAAAAGTTCTTTGAGCTTTATTCTCTCTTTGTTCTGTGCACTTGATATTGCAACTGAAGAACACACAATAGAAGTGCGCCTCTGTTTGTGGCTATGGATAAGGGTTGGTCTTGAAGAGAGTGGAGAATAGCAAATGGCACTTAAATTATGAGCAAGAGACGCCATTGCTATCTTTCTCGAGTTTCAGGTTTGGCTTTGGGTTAGATAAGGAATGAATCAGATAACATGAATTATTAAACACATTTGTACTTAACCATAATTATTAACTTAATTTTATTCTTTATATTTAAATCCATACAAAATATAATATGGAGTAAGAATCTTATACACTTTTATTATATTTTTCACCATTCATACATAATCATTATTCACTCTTAATCAAAAAAAGAAAAGAAAAGTGAATGATGTAATAACTGCGTATAAATCTTTACATTAATAATGTATAGATGTTACACATGATTTTTTATAGTATCTGCTCATATTCAAATTATTCATATGAGTATAGTAATATATATGTATTATATTTATAGATGATCATTATATTATATATTATGTATTTGTATTACTTTTTTTAAAGAGTCCATAACAATTAAATATGAATAATTCAATGACAGTATATAAAACTTATTTACGGTTTTATATACATTTTTTTCTCTATACAAAAGGTGAGATTGATTAATTCTTTATCCAAAAGGTGAGAAAATTTACTTAATAGTACCAAAAATAAAATAAAATCTAGTGTCTCTTAAAGTAAAATAATGCACAAATTGACTCCTAAAAAAAACATGTTACTCTGTGTACTATTTATTATCATTAATCAGAAAAGTACTTAATTTTTAACATAGACACACACTAGACTACTAGAGAGATGAGACAAGAACATATTTACTCCCTTGTGGCAGACACACTACATGAAGTAGATGTTAGGGTCATTCTTAAAAGTATGTAGGATCATTGCAAAGACTTAATTTTCTTGCTATAATAACACCCTATTTTTCTTCTTATGAAATCAATTTGATCGTGCTTAGAGCTTGGCAAGTATAATGGGATGGAACAAAACAACAATAAACTTGAACTTTGAATCACTTCTTTGGAAGATGAGATCTATGTTTTGGACTAAATACTTTGTGATTTTACCCTACATGATTCAGACTAAACCTACATGTATCTCTCAGTGATCTTTTTAGTCTTCTGTGAAGCATGCAGGTTATGCACAGGTACAATAAAACTTAACATGTTTTCCTCTTCTGCAATTAATTTTACTTTCTCTATAAGCTATAATGCAGAATTTGTTAATCCGAATAATATGATAGTAAAGAACACCTGAGGCAAGTGCAAGGGGAGTACGACTTTACTCTCACTTTAGAGGCACAAGTGTAGTAAATCAGTATTCACACCAAATATTATTTGTAGTCCCACATTGACAAGGCTAACAAGAAAAAAGGGAGGACACAATATAAAAAGGAAGCCTAACTTTGGAATAAGTCATACCTTTCTCGGCCTTTTGGCTAAGATCAAGTGTAGTATCTGTTCTTATCAGTTTAATATCTGATATGTGGGTCATTGGCCCACACGATATTAAATTACTTTTTTAAAGGGGAGGGGCCATTACAATAGCTTGCTATTGGGTCTCTCAGGTATCGCCCATGTGTTGCACTACCACATGGGCTGGTGCACCCTATACCATTCTTAGTCTTAATATTATTCTATTGAAGAGCTGCATTTTTTATACAGAAATTTGCCTGATATTTATTTCCCATGGTTAACCAATATGCAGATTAAAAGACCAATTCTTTTTACTTAC
>NC_032027.1:14550404-14554591 GCF_001865875.1 Lupinus angustifolius | reverse complement strand
TCCTCGTCCTCATCCTATCCATATCCTCGTTCTCGTCCTCATCCTATCCTCCTCCTCATCCAAATCCTATCCTTATCCTCATCCACATCCTATCCTCATCCTCATTCTCGTCCTCATCCTTTCCTCATCCTAACCTCATTCTCATCCTCATCCACATTCTCGTCCTCATTCTATTCTCGTCCCATCCTCTTCCTCTTCCTCATCCTATCCTCATCCTCATCCTCATTGTCGTCCTCATCCTATCCTCATCCCACTCCTCATCCTATCCTCATCCTCATCCCACTCCTCATCCTGTCCTCATCCTCATTGTCGTCCTCATCCTATCCTCATCCTCATCCTCTTCCTCTTCTTTGTAATGTCCGTTGTTGTAATTTACACAAAAGAGAATTTGTTTATTTCTTATTTTTCTAGTATTAGAATATTTAATATTTATATATTTTATTTTAAAGAATTATATAAAACTTTTTGTATTGAGTATACATGATTTATAATTTTGTTTGAATATTTAATTATACATGATATTATAATTTTGGCTATAGTTTTTGATTGATATAGAGTCTCTATTTGTAAATTATTACAAAAGAATTACATTCTAAGAAAGAATAAGCCTTTAATATTTGATTGATTGTATTTTCACACTTATTCAAAAATGTGATCTTCCTTAGTGAAAAATTAGATAAATGATGAACATGAGATAATCTTCAAATATAGAGAATAGGGCATCAAAATGTTAAGTCGTTTAGTTTTTGAGTGTTTCAAAGAACATAATATGTTCTCTATTTAAAAGTAACCTAAAGTAATCATATGCAATCTTTTGAGTCATTTTTTGTATCCAATTATTACAAAATTATTTGCATAGTATATATTACAAAATTGAATATATCATATTGTCTTTCAATTACCACAATTTAAGTATATAAATGAAATTAAATAAAATTATACATGTTCAATTACCTAAATGCATTTTAAGCGCATATTTTGCATTCATATATTAGAAAGGGTAAAGTTGAGATGTATAAATTATGAATTTTTAATTATCTATATACCCTTAGACATATTTTGTCTTTATATAGTAGTATAGATATTACACTAAGTAGTTTTAAATTATTATTTATAAGGTTATTTGTTTTTAAACTTATGGCTAATCATGACGGTGTTATTTTTATTTTATCAACATAGTTTTTCAAAGAAGTTTATGGATAATTTAATTTTTAGAAACCTAAAGAAATAGGACCTAAATGTAGAAGTAAAATAAATTATTGTCTTAAAAAAATATTACATGATAATATTTCCCTTTATAAAATGTGGTAGCTTATTACAAATATTCACACATATTACTACCCTCGACAACTTCAAAACACTAACAAAAACACACAAGTAAATTAAGATTACTCATAACCTTGGCTATTAGAAGCAAACGCAAGTCATAAAATCGCAATCAAAATAAAGGTACCCTGCACTATAACAAGGATACATGCAATGTCCTTTATTTCTACATGGGAAATCTTTAGTAATATAATACAAAATAAAAGAGTGTTACTGAGAATAAAAAGTATATGTGAAATATTTTGAATGAAAGTATAGGTGAAAGATTATGAAAGAAAAATGGAAATGGAGAAAAAGGATTACTCACATATATCATCTTGGGCTGAAATGACAAGCATGATAAAGAAAAGGATCAACAGATAAAGAAACTTAAGAGTTTGAGCCATAGTTTTCCGGACTTGTATGTAATAAAGAAAAAAAATGGTTTGATCGTTTTTATAGTGTAAATAAATTGTAGTTTATTCACGTCAACTAAATATTGACATCATAACTTACAGGATAATCTTTGCTAATACTAAAATAACTATTATGTCTCTTTGATACATGAATGAGTAATGTTTACCCCTTTAACCTGCCTAAATGTCCACTTGACCTCAGAAATAATCTGGGATGAAATTTTTGTTTATCAACGAGTCCTTTTTCTTCCTTTTTAATTTAGTTTTCTATACACTTTTTCATCATTGACATGACCTAAAGCGCAAAAGATACAAATAGCTGTCTAAGATGTTGTTTTAGAAATAGTGAGATTGCATGACTTATTCCACAAAACAGATTGCATTTCATATAAATTAACATTTTCAAAGTCTCGTATTGAATGCTACAAAATATTTTTTTACAATTGTTGAATGAAACATTTAACATCATGTTTTGAGTATAGTTGTTTAATTTGCATATTTTCATTAATACAAAAACTTTACACCTTAGTATCTAAGTTTAAAAGGGTGCATGTTTTATAACTCTTATATTGTGTTTGGTTACAATGAAAATAGAAGGAGAGAAAAGAAATAGAAAATCCGCCCCATCATTTGGTTGGAAAGAAAAAAAGGTAATGTGACCTACTAAATTTTTTTCTTCCCATATGCGGAGTGAAACGGGATGAAAAACTATATTTGTTTTTAACTTAAATTTAATAAGACTTTTTTTTTTATTTTCTGTTTTTGAATATTTTTCAATTCATTAATTTCATTTTTTCTTTCTTTCATATCACATAATTAAAGAATAATTTTTATTAACTTTTCTCTCTTCAACTTTTATTCCACTCATCATTTTTGCTTCTTAAACTAAATATTAATTTCATAGTAATTTCTGAATCATGGAAAGCTTATGAATCATGGAAAGCTCTGAACCACTAATTCCATGGGGATTTCTTGTTGGTTCAGTATCTAATGCGACTCCTAAAATCTCCACCATATTACCTGAGAAAAAAATCCTTTGCACATACACTGAAAAACTCTTGTGATGTTTCAATCTCACAATTACCACAACCTTGTATAGAGGGATGTCATTGCCAATAAAATACCAGAGGATGACTACTAAGTTGGGATTTAACGGTGCAAAAACCATCTTCACGGTAGGTTAATTCTATCTAAGGGTGAAAACCCCATTAAATTTATGGATCTAAAAGCTAAGCTTTCAGTGTTATGGAATAAGTTAGGAAAATGGAGCACATTTGTGAAACTACCATATTCATCTATCTCCTCATACGAATTTGCTTTCTCATCTCTTGATGATATGAGGAGTGTTTGTGCCATTGGTTCATGGAATCTCAAACCAGGAATAATGAGATTATTCTTATGGACATCATATTTCAACCCATCACAACAACAATTGTCTCATGCTCAATGTTGAGTGAAACTAATGGCCCTTCCATAGGAATATTGATGTCCTCGGATAATCTTCTCTATTGCATGAGGGATTGAGACCCCAATTTCTTTTGATGAAGCAACAAACAATATGACTTTTGGTCACATTGCCAAGGTGCTTGTGGACATTGACCTAAAGGTGCATTTACTAGAACAAATTCTGGTTGAGAGGGAGGGATTTGCATTCTTTGTGGCTATAGAATATGAGAATCTGCCTGATCTTTGCACTGGATGCCACTCAATCGAACACTTAATTTCCAACTGTAGAAGATCTCTAAAAAAGGATGTGTTTGATGGGAGGAAAAAAGACTCTTCCTCAACCAGGAGAAATAATCTTGTTGTCAAACCTACACAGGATGTTCTAGAAAATGAACTTTTCATTCACCTGGAAATTGACGAAGGGGGTGAACCTATCCCAGAAGGCATAGAAAAGGTCATTCTATCTCCACAGTTTGAAGATAATGGTTTGATTGAGGAGGAGGAGAATTTGGACACTTATGTAGAGGAATCCATCTTAGCCCCTGATAGCCCAAGGATCAATGTGAACCTGGTTGAACAAAACTCTGAGGAAAATGTTGAGGTCCAATTAGTAGAGATGATGGTAAACTCTACAGCTGCAAATGACAATAATGAAAGTGTGCATGTCAAGAGGAACACTTTGGAAAGCTCTCTTTATATGTCATGGTTTTGATGAGGACAACTTGTGCTAATAAGAGCTTGAAGATCACCAACAAATCAACATGCTTAAGTCTTTGATTGGTACTATGCTTAGACTAGAAACTAGTTTAAGTTGAGTCTAAGGCTTAGGTCACCTAATACNTGGGTCTCTCAGGTATCGCCCATGTGTTGCACTACCACATGGGCTGGTGCACCCTATACCATTCTTAGTCTTAATATTATTCTATTGAAGAGCTGCATTTTTTATACAGAAATTTGCCTGATATTTATTTCCCATGGTTAACCAATATGCAGATTAAAAGACCAATTCTTTTTACTTAC
>NC_032027.1:14547558-14550304 GCF_001865875.1 Lupinus angustifolius | reverse complement strand
TTTTTTGTGTTCTTTATATATTTTAGCTCATGAATCTACATTTTCTTGATTTCACTTTTTTTCTAAAGTGAGAGATTCAGATCCTCAAATTGTATACACTCCACCCACCCTGGTATGGAGAATTGAAACCTACGCATGCACATTGTATATCTTCAACTCATTAGTGTCATCTCAACATATAGAGGTCAAAACTCAAGAGGTTCTCCAACCCAAAAAAAAAAAAAACTCAGCCGGAACTTGTGCTTACATTAAAAAGGTTAATGGAATCGGGGAAAAACTTACAAGTACACTTAAGTAAGGGACATATAACAAATATATTTAAATTTTCAATAGCCACAACAATTTTATCATTGAGTTATATGCTATCATTGAAGAACTTAATCCAAAGGCTTAGAAGTACATTTAAATAGTGATAATATATTTAATAAAACAAAGGAAACAAATAAAGCATCATTTTTAGAGCATCAATACAAACTATGCTACATCACAGAGCCCACATTGGAGAAAGCAGTGAGAGGGCTCAAATGTTACTAATATAAAAGCAAAGACCTTGGAGTTTGAAGAGTCACGGAGCCATGTGATAAGCACAAAGCGAACTATTCTTTCGCCTTTTACTAAAGAATACCGTGTGCTTTTCACACAAAGTGGCATACGCTTATTTTTGAGGGGTTCCTCTTGTTGAGGGATCCATAATTAAGTCAAAGAAATTTCATTTTCTTAAAGATTTCGAATTTTAAACAATAGTTTGAGGTGGTATCCTTGATGATAGTTTTAAAATTAATCTAATAGAAAAGTCTAGTCCAAGTATAGTTGTGAAGTTTGGTTTTTAACTGTGAGGCTAATTATAATTAATAGACGCTAAAATGCCAAATTTAAGAACCCTAAAAATGAAAAAGAGTTTGGCTGAGTGATTTTGAAATTGCGAAAATATCCGCACTTTATGTTTCCTATCTTTTTTTGCTTCTTATCAAATCCCACCTTTTAATCGAGTGCCATATTATTATTTCTCTAAGTTCTAATGTAAGCTTTTGTTTTCAGCCTTACAGCCCCATTTTTTAATTTTTATTAAGTAAATCTCTTTTAAAAATGATATGTTTTTAAATGTTTTGTTCTAGGGAATGTTAACCAGTGTGTTATAATTATGTTTTTTAAAAGAGAAATATGACATTGTCTTAAAAATAATATTTTAACTTATCCAGAAATTTCGGAGTTAGTTTTTCAATGCTAAATTTCTTATAATATATATTAAACAATACTATTGTAATACTCGTTAAGAAAAGTTCTTTTGAAGTCAATGTGAATGACTCCTACAAAACCACGAGACACTTTCTGTCCATATAAAAATTAAACTAACATTATTTCATTCGATCATTTTTATAAAATCATTTTGGGTAATTTATGGGGATCAAGGAAAAGTGTAATCATCATGAAGTTGATCTAATTTACCAAAACAGTCATTCATCCATGGAGCTAATGAAACCAAATAATTTTCTTTTTAACTCAATTTGCATCATTAAATGTTGATATTTTGATAACAAATTCATTTGTTGTACCTATAATAAGACTTCGAAAATGCTTAATACACAAATCTCGAAAGAATCTTATAAAAAGTTCGGAGATGTAATCCAAAGAATAAGATAGTGATGATACATATAAAACTTGACTTACATTCCCAGTCTTTGAATTATGAAGCAAGGGCAGGGGGCGTACGAATTTACTCTCACCACAAGTGTAGTAAATCAGTACTCACACCAAATATTATTTGTAGTCCCACATTGACAAGGCTAACAAGAAAAAAGGGAGGACACAATATAAAAAGGAAGCCTAACTTTGGAATAAGTCATACCTTTCTCGGCCTTTTGGCTAAGATCAAGTGTAGTATCTGTTCTTATCAGTTTAATATCTGATATGTGGGTCATTGGCCCACACGATATTAAATTACTTTTTTAAAGGGGAGGGGCCATTACAATAGCTTGCTATTGGGTCTCTCAGGTATCGCCCATGTGTTGCACTACCACATGGGCTGGTGCACCCTATACCATTCTTAGTCTTAATATTATTCTATTGAAGAGCTGCATTTTTTATACAGAAATTTGCCTGATATTTATTTCCCATGGTTAACCAATATGCAGATTAAAAGACCAATTCTTTTTACTTACCGAAACACCCAACATAAAATCTCTCTATATTGCCACAGCTAAAATGACAGTAGTAGGTGTTGGTTACAAATATTATATAAGGAGTAGTGCAGTTCATGAAACTATTCATATATTTAACAGTTGCTATCTTTCATAAAGTCATGGGTATCACTTGTGGGATACGTTTGAGTTTTTTGTGTTCTTTATATATTTTAGCTCATGAATCTACATTTTCTTGATTTCACTTTTTTTTCTAAAGTGAGAGATTCAGATCCTCAAATTGTATACACTCCACCCACCCTGGTATGGTGTTAAGTGCCAAATTATAGTAAAATTGTACATGATTTGTGAGGCACTTAGTATGCATTTATGTAATAATACGTACAATTCTTGATAACTTAGTTAATCTTGCTCTGTTTAGGAATTTATCGTGTTTTTATTGTTTCAGGTTAATAAATTAAGAAAAGAGGAGATAAAGAAGAAGGGTGAAGATTCTGAATACTGCAAGTCTCGCCTAAGCGAGGAAAGAGTCGCTCAAGCGACAAATAAGAGAAAAAGCACCAAAATACCTGATGCCTCTCGCTCAAGCGAAGGACTCTCGCCCAAGC
>NC_032027.1:14547187-14547458 GCF_001865875.1 Lupinus angustifolius | reverse complement strand
CTCTTGGATCCTCGCCCAAGCGAGAATCTTTAGCTTGGGCGAGAGCATGGAAGTTGGAAGTAGAAGTAGCAGTTTCAGAATGGAAAAGAGGACTCACTCATTTTTAGAAAAGAAATCTGGCACGAAATAGAGGAGGAAGAAGATAGAAATCGTGGAAACGATTCTATTACACACTTTCTTTGTATTAGTTCATGATTTAGGCGTTGTAATAGCGAGAAGGAGTGGCTAGCTCTTCGTAGTTGGGAATCAAAATGTAATCTTCTTAAACTTT
>NC_032027.1:14418911-14547087 GCF_001865875.1 Lupinus angustifolius | reverse complement strand
AAATTAGCGAATCATAAATAATTTAATCAAAATATAAATCCAATCAATTATACAATTTGGAAGTTCCAAATAATATAGAAGAAGCTCATAACAAAAAATGACAAAATGGCTTATCAGGATCCCTAATGATGAAAATGGATTCAACACTGAAACATTGGATCTAGAACTTTAGTAAGTGTGGATAGATAGTTGTAAGAATCAAAATATGTTCAAAATGGAGACATGTGTAAATGATGACATGACAATGAGCTTAAGTTAAGGAGATGGTGACATGTGTCAATAAAGAGTTTTTTTTGTTATATAGATAATAGACGTTAAAAGTATATTTTGAGACTTTAAAAGAATGTTTTTTCAAGTTTATTAATGTTTGATACTTTCAAAATTCCAAACATCAGTTTGAGAAAGAATTAAAAAACCGTTCACTTATTGTTTAAAAGATCTCAATTTGATATTCTTTTTCATAATATCCTAAAAAATTATTAACTTCATTATGATATGTGTATTATCTAATAATAATATATTATTATTCACCACTTTAATATAAAATTATAGACATGTAGATTTAAACAATATTTGATTTATTTTCCTCTTTTATTTAGAAGAATCATTTTGGAGAATCAAAATAGTAACAATTTTAAACTTTAAGAACATCCATCTTCAAGTTCTTTGCTTCTAATTTGTTTAGAAGGAATACATGTTACTTATAATATTTTAAGAAAATTACTATTTTATTGTGTGATTAATGGATGAGTTTATAATTTAAGTTTCATTGAAATACACAAACTCGCTTCTAAATCACTCAATGTGTTTTCCCAAGTATATAGTTTCATCATCAATTATAAAATAATCTAGTTATATTAAACAAGTAGGAACTAGTTTTGACATAAAAGGATATATCAATAAATATGATTAAAAGATAAAATAAGATAAGATAAACAATATAATTATACAAAGCTTTCGAAGTTGGAATTAAAAGAGTTAGCTATGTATTGGCTCATAATTAATTACTTTGTGAATAGTTTATACTTTACATTATTGAGTGATTGTCACTATATATACAAATCAAAAGTTGTATTTGTACGGAGTGATCTTAAGTTCTTTGGGAAAGAGTCATTTTGTTCTTACATAACTATAGATAGTTACAATGTGCAAGAATACTTGGCATTCTCCTACTCATGTTGTTGGAACAATCTTATTAGACCTGTTGCCTTAAGAGTTTGTGTCTCAGCTTCCGGTTCATATGGTGCACATCTACTGCCAATTATTTGCCTATTGCCGCATGGTTCCATGTTATAGTCCTCATCCTCCAATGCAACACAAGGAGGGTGTACCAAGTGTACGTTGATAATAGAGGAATAAGGAAATAACTAAATGCATTATTATTTTAGTCCCACATTGATGTCGTTAATAGGCAGAGAGAGATGACCAGCTATAAAAATGAAGTCCAACAGTAGAATCATTCATACCTTTCTCGGCCTTTTGGCTAAGATCAAGTGTAGTATCTGTTCTTATCAGTTTAATATCTGATATGTGGGTCATTGGCCCACACGATATTAAATTACTTTTTTAAAGGGGAGGGGCCATGACAATAGCTTGCTATTGGGTCTCTCAGGTATCGCCCATGTGTTGCACTACTACATGGGCTGGTGCACCCTATCATTCTCAGTATTAAGATTTATCGGATCTGACAGTTGAAATGATGTTGCTTTTTGAACTCCAGCTGTCTCTGAAACACTGTTTTAATTGTTTTGAACAGTAACAGTTAGTTGTAACAAAGCTATTCATATTTCGTATATAAAAGTGGCACAGTTGCTACCTTTCTTACAAGTCAAAGATATCACTCATGAGATAGGGTTGAGTTCATTGCCTTCTTTATATATTTCAGCTCATGAATCTCTACATATTTTATTGATTTCACTAATTTTCTAAAGTGCAGGATTTAATAATCTCATCGTATATCTTCAATTTATTACTGTCATCTGAACATATACACGTTCAAAACTCAACTGGTTCAACCAACCCATAAAAAACTCACCAGGTTCTTGTGCCTACAATAGCTAAAAAAGGTTAATTGAATTGGGGGAAAGGCTTAGAAGAACATTTGAATAAGGGATGAGATAACAAGTACATTTAAATTTACAATGAGTAGAAGTTCATTTAAAATTTCAATAACCACAATAACTTCATTATTTTGTTACACGCTATCAAGTGTTGATATATTTAATGGATGAAGGAAACACAATATCTTATAATGTTAGATAGAATGAACTAAAAAAATATGAGCGAAGATTTTACTTCTGATGTGATCATCTTTGTCTCAGAAAACAGTTGTTATACAATGATATCATTGCTTAGTAATCAATATTTTATTAAGATCATCTTGGGGTCCTTCATTAACTAAGACGAACTCCATGCAGAAGCAAGCTTCACATCTACTTTAATTCGGCTTCAATGTTTATTTGAATTTCCATATTCCAAGATCAACAAACTAAAATATTAAGAATATGACAGTAACATCAAATATAAATTGTGAAAAAAGTAAAGAGCCTGAAAGTGAAGAAATACTACAATGCAAAGCCCACACCATCCAAAGCATGGAGAGGAATCAAATGATACTAATATAAAAGTAATGACCTTGGCATTTAAAGAGATATGGAGCCATGTGATAAGCACAAAGTGAACTATTCTTTCGCCTTTTACTAAAGAATACCGTGTGGCATATGCTTATTTTTGGAGGAGCTCCTCTTATTGAGGGCTCCAGAATTCAGTCATAATGTTTTTAAAATATGATGTTTGTCACCTTTTAAATTGTTACTAGTGTTATGTTCGTTCATTTGGATGGTCTTAGCTTTCAATAATTGAAATTAAATTTTAATGACATAATATTGTTAATAATAAATCTCAATAATTCAAACTTTCATTTCATCATCGAGTTCAAAATATGTTTCAGCATAATTGTTACAACTTGAGACAACAACATATACTGACTACAAAATCTAACATGTTAGTTCAACAATTTGCACATATAAATGTAATCACATGGATTTGTAAACCATTATGACAAATTAGTTGTATTTTAGATTCCACACCTTACTACAAATGTACATCATCATTATATTTGAAGATGTGCATCTACGTAATTTTTTATGTGGGCGAGTAGGCTTATGTGGGGCCATTTAACTTTGTCGAGGCAAGTGCGAAGAATTTGGTAAGATATTTGAGAGAAGTTATTTTACGTGAACAACCTTGTTTTGTATTAGGCATTAAGATTCTTTTGACAATAACCAAATGGAAGTTATTAACTTATTATGCCAAAAAAATCTTCTTTGTATGATCTTAAAACTGTTAAAATAGTTATTTCATACACCAATATCTTGAGTCCACGTCTCCTATTTGTTTTCTTTCTTCACTAATTCCATTTTCATTACAAAAATTATTGAAGAGCTTTATATTGTTATATAAAATATTGGGATAGAATGACTTTGTTGTCACCTAGTTAGTGAAAGCCGAGAAGGTGGCTTCTTCTCCTTAATAAGATAATGGTTTAATGTAGAAGGTATATAGAATTCCATTTTCTTTTTTATGCATACATAATATTAATTGTGAATGTTTTGAGATACATTTAAATTTGTAGTTACTAAATATTACATTTAATGTTTTAAAATATTTTTAGAACTATTCTGTTTCTTTGACAATATAATTATAATCATGCATTAAGTTTTCAATGTTAAAATAAATGTGTAATATGTTCAATAAATCACACTCACTATGGAATTCAATGAATCAAGACAATTTATAGCGTAACGATTTCAAATATAAACAAATTAATTATGTGTTCACACTTATTTATGGTTGCCAGAAAAGTTTAAAAAAATCTAACTTGCCAATATTGAATCGAAGGTATTGAGAATGATGTAAAACATTAATGACACGAAATATTAGTGGAAGAATGTAATATTCCGCAAATTTATTAGTTATAATCCTATAAATTTATTTCTATAATGAACATTGCTTAAAATTAGGAAATCATGAATAATTTAAACAAAATATAAATCAAATCAATTGATTATCACAATGAAATCGAAGATATTTTTTTCTTATATCATAAATTCAGGTACAAGAATAATATGATTGTAAAATAAAAATAACATTAATATAGGCAAGCTGCTAATTCAATCCCAAAACACAATAATGGGTCAAATCACAAAATTAGTTGTGGGGAATGAGTGTTTAATTCTTAGAAAACATAACAAAAGATATTGAATCATGGCTAATCGTGTCATAGTGGCTGGCACAAAGAGGGTAGATATTTAAATCAATGACTTTGCTCTTCCCTAATAACTTATTCAAGGTCTCCAAAACTTGTATTTTATGCCAGTCCCCTGATATTGATTTTAGTATTGTTACATAAGTGATTTTTCTGAGCTTCATTCAGGTTGGAATGATATTAGATCTATTGAGACATTTGTTCAGGAGTTGATAAGGTAGCAACAAACCAATACCTCTACAATTGCATTAGACTAAGCAAAAAATTGATGTTAACCATTCTTATCTCACAATTAGCAAAAGAGTGAACTCTTGTCACAACTTCCTAGCACTAAATAAATTATACTGTAGCACTTGCCTTTGTCAAGAATGAGATGTTAAATAATAGATGTTAACCTTTGCTGGCAATTCTTGTAAATTATAAGCCTAAATACCAATAAAACATAAATGTGTATTATATATTTATCAGTGTTCACCCATCTTTTCTTAAATCGGATGACCTTGCTTCTTCAGGATAAATGATCCTCTCCCAACAACTTGAGGGCTATGATTTCCTCTGACTTGGCCTTAGCCTGGGGCTGTGTACTTTATCTGGGATCCTTGGACTATGAAGAATAGTGAGCTCTGTGGATGGTATTAAAGTGGAGTTCATCACCTTCGGACTGCAAATACGTCTAACCTCACCCCGACTTCTAGTAATCATTCCATCTAGAATCTCTTCATCTGTAAAGGAAGCTGTCTTTCCCAACTCCCCCTCCTGCATAAACACACCAAGCATAGGGCAAAAGCCTAAGTTGCGGATCTAGTCGATTGACCTCAAAGTATGCAATAACCAAGAAGAAAAAAGTTTGCACACATGTTCCTATGCAACCTATATCATTAAGGAACTACAGATTGCATAGGAAGTCATGGAGTTGAATGAGTTTAAAAAGGTGAGATATAGAAGTGAAGACTTTACGGCAGTTTGGTCGAATGGTAAAGCAGGTACTTCATATTCTGCAGCATCTAAATCCTGAAGGTGTACTCCTTTGAAAAACTTGGGAAGAATGTACTGTCTTACTGGAACCAGAAGCATGATCATTAATGGGAATAGAACCCCAGCAATTGGAACCCAGGTGATACCAAAACAAACAAGCAAGTAAGCAGCTTGAAAGAGTGTAAATACTGCAATTGTCTTGAAAGGTACGGTTTCCACATAAGTTGCATGGCACTCCTCCAGAACTCTAATTATTTCAAAAGAAAAAACAGCATCGTCATGTTTGGTGAATGTAACTCATAATTTCTGAGAAAGACGGGAAATGGTGTTTAAGAAAATACTTGTATCTTCTGTTTGGAGCAGTGAAGATAAATAAAATCCGTTCCCAGAACTGGTTGCCTGGTAAGTTTTCAATGGCCATGAAAGCAAAATAGCCCCAAAGTACAGAAGTTGGAATCATTTTCAGGAAAGGCATTGCTGCTACACATCCTCCTACCATCAAAGATTGGAGCAAGTTGCTCAGTCGTTGTTCTTTAACCTCAACCGGCAATAAGTCGTCAATTTCCTTCTCAACATCAAAAATTGACTCATCAACTGGAGCATTTATAGTCCCCATGCCTGATGCCAATTGAATAGTTGACTCTTTCAACTCGTTTAATCCCTATAAAACAAGTTTAGGCAAGGTTGCACAATAAATATGGTATCATACTTCCTGTTTAAACTATATCAGAATGAAGTTCAGTTTGTTAAAACATGAAAACAATGACATGATGAAAGATTCTTTTGCATCCATATAGGGAACCGTTTGACATAAAACTATCATCAACTTCAATTTGTCTGGTATTGAAGAGTAATCATGACATAGGTGAATGGGAGAATAAGGGTATCGATAAAAAGATCACAGTCATACATACCCGAGAGGGAGGTTCCTGGTGAACTAGAGGGCTTTGCATTTGCCAGTAAGCTTCTTGCATGTTTCCATAAACTTGTCCCAAGCTCGCATGATTTCTCATACTAGTTCGAGCTGTTGCGACAAGCCGGTTTCTAAGTAACTGCAAATCACCCAGATATCACGAGTAAACAACATATAAGGAATGAAATGAAAGTTGTAGGCCTACCTGTATTTGTAAATATGAAACTTTATTGGCAATATTTATTAGTGAAGTTTTATAAAACAAGAGAAAAGCAAAACTGTTTTGTAATTAATAACTCTACCAGGTGCTTCAATGTAGCTAAACTTTTGGTGTGCATTGGAGATTGTGGAATGACACCATTTGATGGAGGAATTCCAATTAGACCACATAATATAACCTGTCATACATTCAACATTTCGAATATTTTCAAAAATCAAAACTAGGGATCACATTCAGTTCGACTAGATCAAGAAACCATACTGCTTCAAATTGCAGGGGAAAATAGAGCATTATGCAAAAAGGCAACAAACCAAATGGGTTTTCTTTAAGGTAATGGATCAAACAAAGCATGGAGGAGGTTAATGTACCATGAATCCCAAAAGAAGTAAGTCATAGTGGAAAGAAGGTGGCTTTCTTAAATTGAACTCTTTCTGCTGGGCAAGCTGAGATGCCACACTATGGTCAAAATAATATAGCACAGCGATCATCGTCGCTGGAATAAATGCACCGAAAATGTAGAGGATTGGCACATTCAGCATGTCCTGTTAGTGATTTTGAATTTTGCATAAGTACTTTGCATGGAAATGTTGAGAATATAAGAAAAATGAAAGAGAACATAAATCAACATATATATCCTAACAATAATAATATGGAGCTATTAACTAATCATGCCTTTATGACACCCCAGTTTTCGTATGCACCGGGAGACCATGGATTTGGACTGAAGAGACGCCTAGGGATTCCTTTCGGAATATTTCCAGCTGGTATATAAGAAACAGCAGTCCATGATAAAATCATCAATGGGACACCATAATCTGCTATCAAGCCTCGTAAACATCCTGTAAAAAGGGGAAAATAAATCGATGAACTGCCGAAACATAATGAAAGAACTTGGTAAAAAGATGAGCCAAATGGCTATATTTTCAGTTATGAAGTCTCATAACCATCCTTAGTCTGTGTTGATCAGAATCAGATTTAACCTCTGGATTATATCCAATGTAATTCTTCGGGTCTATAGAAACTCATAACACTGAAATATTATAGGTTATAGTGTTCTTCATGCATGAGAGAGAAGTCAAAATCTTACCAAATCAATTTCAAGAGTAGCAACTAAATTACTGTTAAGAAAGAAGTGCATAAGTTCTATGCCTTAAAGACAAGTTTAGGAATGTTCTTCAGGCAGTGTTCAATTTACAGATTACCAACTCCAGTCGGTAACATCGAGAGCAACAGTTTCCTAATGAAATGCCTCATCAAATCCATGACCCCTCAACAACATTGTTCCTACTTCCTATTGTGGCCATCAAGAGTAATAAATAGCATTGTTGCATCTTGTCAATGTCCACAAATTGAGTAAGCAAAATAAAACTTCATGCCGTCTTACTCGTTTTTTATGCAAATGAACATGATTTATTTCACATGTCTTACCTGAACCATATCGCCAAGACCTAGCTTTTCGGCTTTTCAATGCTGTAAGTAGAAGGCCAAAGGACAGAATCAAAGCAAACATGCCATTTCCAAATCTCCATGAAGATTGAAACTCTATTGATGTTAGGTCTGATCTCTCAGGTATATGAAACTCATTAACCAGTCCCTGTTAAACCCAACGAGGGAACATCATTATTAGTTGAGTTAATCACTATCCAAGGTTATAACATAAACTATCTTATTTTTTCATTACTCCATACAAGAACAACATAATCATTAAGTCAATATTATGGTACAGAGAAAAAAGAAAGATGCATCCTACTTTAATAGCCTCTTGCATGAACAGCATTGCAATAAGAAGGCCGAAAAGTTCCCCGACTAGGCGAGTGAACCTGTTGATGATGGAGCAAGCTCCTAAGATAGCAAGTAGGAACAACAAAATGGCTGTCCACATGCATACCCTGCCAATACAACAAATTCATGAGGCAAAATGTTTCTTCTTTAAGGCAACTTACAATAGTAATTTGCCATGAAAATTAAAGCCGAGAACATAAATGACTATATCCGTTCAAATTCTGAAAGCGAAAATGCTATATGCTATACCATCCGGACCATGCTAGAAAGAGCTTTGAACCCAACTCTGGTCTACTTTTAGCAAAGTTGAACATGAATATATACATAATCACAGTCGGTTCTGCAACTCCAAGAATCAACAAAGGCTGGCCTCCTATAATAGAGTGTATAATTCCGCACAACGCCGTAGATGCTAATGTTTGAACTGCAGTGAGTACTCCATCTGAAAATTATTGGACCACAGTACATCAAATCCCAAGTACAAGATATCAACATCTCAGCTTTTACATAATCATCTATCTTATCATAAACAAGATTTCATGCATGGACATGATGTAAGAAACTTATGAGTAATTGGATCTTAATTTGTAAAAAAAATACTTAAATAGGACTATGTAATGTACCTGTATCTCTTTCCAATTGTTCCCCAAATGAAATAACTGGAATTGCTGATGCAAAAAATATATATGTGGTAGGGGCTAATATCCTAAGAAATAGAAGTTTAATAAGTATCAACACAATAATCATATCAACTTTCTATTTTTCATTGAAGTATATGTCATGATATCAAAATCCACTAGTCCAACTCTAAGAAATATTGTATTTTGTAGCATAAGAAATATCAAATGTACCTGAAACCTGCTGCGACACCACCAATCCAATCTTGCTTGTAATACATCAATCTCTTTTGAACATCATTTTTTATTCCACGAAATGGAACAAATGTCTCTTCCATAGTTTCTTAATCAGGACTAAGGTTGAGAAGAATTAGAACTATGATTAATCAGTTAACCTACCATGTTATCAATTTATGTGCTAAAGAACTATAACTACACACATATATGGTAAAACCAGCAAGCCATTACACATCATTTTGATCTATAAGATAGTTTATAAAATAACACAAAACCCTTCTAATAATCTATAGAAATAACATAAAGTTCATAACTCAGCCGGAGTAACATAAGAAAATCATGAAAATGAAAAAGGGTAGGATAATTAAGCAGAAAAATAAGACTTTTCAAAGCATGAGGACACAAAGAAAGGTTGAGGTGATAATGAAAAGCAAAGGATAGATAATGAGAGTCAAACTCAAAACTCAAAAGGGTGCAAAGAAATGTCCTTGGTCATAGTAAAAAAGAAAACTTTATAGAAAATAGAAATATAGTACTAAAAATGAAAAGATGAAAAAAGTGAGAGTGAGAAAAATGATATGAAAGGAAAGAAGCCCAGAAAAGCAAGCAATGAAATAAAAGTGGTGGTGATTTGTACTGAAAATGTAATGTATAATGATGAAGAAGGAGAAAGAGAAAGTGTAGTAGATGAAAGATGATAAAAAAGAGAAAGTATGAGTGAGTATGCTTTTTATCTTAGTTAGATGAAATAGAAAATGTAGCATTTAAAGAGACATGATCATAGTTTTGGCAGATTATGATGACAAGCTGGCTTGGAATCAAACATCTCACCACATTCTTACAACCATTCCTCTTCCTAAGTACACAATTGTCTCGAACCACACTCTATCTTGGTTTTTTTTCTTCAGTAAATTTATAAGTATAAAGATTTATTTTTAATCAATATATTGTTTACTGTTTATTTTTTTGAAGACTCAATGATGATTAAATGTGAATGACTATAATTTTGGTGACAATTTTTTTTAGTAACATCATCACAACAATTATAGTATTGTGATATCACTTTATTGCACGCCAAAAACTAAATGAATTTAGGTTGAAAAGGTGGTGAGTGTGAAAGCATATATGCAAAGGTGGATCTCATTAGACGTAGAGAACTAGTGAACAGATTGGATTCGGGGTAACTTTTTGGATCTTATTTAATATTTAAAATGTATAAAGGTTTTTATAAAATCTCAGTACATCATTCATAATTGATTTATAGTACTTTTATTTTAGAGTCAACTAATAATTAAGATATAAATGATAGATGATTGACTGATAGTGTAAAAACACTTACATTATCGATATATATTAAATCCTATTTAAAATCTCCATATAGATATAGTTATGTACCCAAAAAAATAATCTCCATTTATAAAATACAACACTTATTCACATTAAGTTCTCACTCATACATTCTCTACCCACATTTTTTTGAATTTTATAATTATTGTTGGACATGTATATATTATGAGTATAATATTTATACACTCATAATATAAAAATTTATATATGATTAATGTATCATCTATCATTCATTTATATTATTTTTATTTAATAGTTAAATATAATAAAATATAAATGATAGATGATGCGTTAACATTGTAAAAATTTCTTACTGGATGAGTGTTAGCATATTTATATCAATCATCATTCTCGAGGGATTCCAATTTACAAGTTAAAATATGGAAAACTATGATAAGAAAATATATCCTAGAGTTGGGACTCAGAGAGAATGTCAAGAAAAGAGTGTTGAACAAAGTGCAAAGACCACATATCGGGGCAAGTTGGATTTCAATTTGTTTATTTAAAAAGAAAAGGAAAATTAGTAAAATAAAACACAATAAAAATAAAGCAAGGACTCTCTTAAAATAAGCAATTAAAAAGGCTAAAAATGTATTGAGAATCTAATTTCGCTATCATAAAGTATTAGTTTTTTATGTATATACACTTTTTTCAGGCAGTGATCATTGGTCTTAAGCGTTGTGTTTAAGAAAATTCACAAAGTTTCTTATAGTATTAAAATATCATACCCCTTTTATATTGTTCTATGACATAATAATTTTTTAATTGTGTTTTGATTCCGACTTCAAAGTATACACTATACAACTAATAATAATGTTATACAAAATTAACTTGAAATTGTAAATTTGATTTCGAACGAATACCGAGTTAGTTCGGTTTATTATCACTCTATAAATATAATTGAAAGTTTGTAATAATAAATATAACTTATTAAACTGCTGTTAAACTAACTTCTAACTTGGGTTCAACCCATTAGCCATTTACCACAAAAAAAATACAATCTATTTTTCACATTCATAGCGAGATATAAACATTACGAATTATTTTGCTTAAGAAAACGATGAATCATTAGCCGTTAGGTTTTTGGAATTATGCTTATACTTCAAAGAGTAATTATATAAATATTTATCGCAAGACTGTCATTTTCAAAAAAATATATTGTCTTGAAACTCCAAAGAATAAGATATTATTATTCCATATTTAACATTTTAAAGAGGAAGAGATTAACCTACTTTAGTACTACCTTAACAAAACTACTCAATACATTAGTTATTCATTCAATAAAAATATAATAGTTTAAATTTATTCATTCATTCAAGTTATTGGATTTTCCTAAAATAGATGGTTAAAATATACACTAGTTTTTTTAATTTACTAATTTAAGTTATTGAATTTTCTTAGAATAGATGGTTAAGATGTGCAGTAGATTTTTATAGCTTGTTTAGTAAATTATATTTTATTGATTTGATAAAAAGAAATCTACAGCTGTTTGGTGAATATAAAAATGAGATATGATTATAGCCTTTCAATAATTCACATCTTACTTTTGTTATATAAGAGTATATATTCCTTCAATTTTTCAGCTAATTATATAATTAATACTATCAAACAACCCTAATTATCAATGAGTGTTGCTTCAAGTAGTATATATTTTATTCCCCTTAAACAAGGTCTCGGGTTTGAGTCTTGTGAATGGAAAAAATATCCGCTGAGAGAATTAGCCTCATATACTTGAGGATGTTCTCAGCTCAAACATCATGGCCTCCCGTATGCGGATACATGTGGGAAACAAAAAAACAACCCAAGTTTAATCAACTAACTCCTAACTATAAACTTTCAGTAAAATTATCTCACAACTTTATAACCTAATTATAAAAGTCTTACAGTTATAACCTAATTTTCCTGAATAAAACAAGTATTACTTATGTGCATTTTCTTCATATTTTTTAAGCTGGTGCATGTCATATTCAGTATGCCATAAGTTATCCACTACATTTACTAGTTCACTTCTCTTACATATTAATATTCATAAGTTAGGTATACCTCCAACACTCGAAGTTATTATACTTTGGTTAGGTGAAATTTGTGAGAGAATCATAAGTATGCATGTTCATATTGTTAATTATTATACTTAGATTGTAAATAGGATCATATATAGCATGAAAAGTAAGGTCAGACACATAAAGATTCGCACAATATTCTCACCACCCAAGTGCATATTTAGTTATCATCTCATTTCTTTCTAGAGTGTAATATATATAGGGATAGTATAAAAATTTATATACAGTCGATTAATATCTACTAATTCATTTGTATTATTACTTTTATTTAAGAATTAATAATGATTGAAAATGAATAGTAAATGATATAGTAATAATATAAAAACTCTTATATTATGAATGTATATATTTTTTCTATTCTTTCTAATAGTAGAATAATTATCTAAGCGATCAAGCATATCTTTATTCTCAACCTAACTTTCCAAATGAGATATTTTGTATAAATCTTAGCTATAAGAACACTCATAGTAGGAGGGGATATACAAAATTGTATGTGGGGCCTATGATCAAACTTCTACAAATCTAACCTAGTTATTTAGTATGTGGAAATATAAATTCTTAATTAAGGTAAAATATGTCAATATAAAAACTCTCTAACTACTGATTGTCTTAAGTAAAAAAAAGTATAATATACTAATTTCTTAAAAATTATATCTATCTAAAAAAATTAAAACATTGTTTGAAGAATTTAAAATTTATGCACTAACAATATGTAAAGTTTTTTACATTGTCAACATATCATTCACCATTGATTTATAATATTTTTTATTAAAATATAATGGTAATTAACATATCAGTAGTGAAGATTTACCAACAACTTAAAAAATACTCACATTATCAATATATATATATATATATTAAACCATTGTTTGAAAAATATTAAAATAAGTTAATTTATATATGAAAGTCTCCATGTTCACATGCTTTTGGGTATACTGGACTAAAATTTTAATTGTGAGTAATCATGCAGGTAGAGGATATACATAAGTATTCAACCAGTTTTTAAGTTTATGTATATATTTTATAAAATTAATATATATATATATATATATATATAATTATTATATACATGTTAAATATATAATTATATTTTAATCATTTATATTTATTATAAATGACCACCATTTGTAGGGTGTACATCAGTTGTCTCTCATACTTAGTGTCACTCTATGTGTTATAACCTTGTGATTGATTGAGAAAATATATTTAACTTAAAATTTAATTTTTAAGTAATTTTTTGACCAATCACAAGGTCATGGCACATGAAGTGACACTAAGTATGGGACAGTAGATGTGTACTCCCATTTTTAATACTCATTTTCACCAAAAATGATTTTTGAGGTCTCATTGTAGGTATCTTTCGGATATTGGTATACTTAACTTACCTAGCTTATTTTGCCAATCATCTTAAGACGATTTTGACCTTCCTCGTTATCATCTTTGACAAAGACAACTCAAAACTTGGAAGAAGCCAAAATAATATTGATATCACTTTCAGTGTTTCAAGTTCTATGTTGGGATATTGCATATTTGAATATAAATGTGCAACTTAAATAACATGTGAGTGAAAATAAATATATCAATATTATAAGGTTTTGGCTAGCCTATAGCTTGAGAAGCATGTTAAAGAATATATGAATTCACAGCATCATATTTTTCAAATTAAGTTAATCTCATTATATTTGATACCATCTATAATTTTTACTTGTCATTATTTCATTGTTTATAATAAATTTAAAATTGATTCATATTTGAGTTTCACTCAAAACTTCTACTACTTTCCTAACCAATATAGACATAAAAGTTTTATAATTATGTTGAAGTATGGAAGTATACACTGTCAACAAATCATCAACTATTGATTTGTTAATCATCATTGATTCATAAACAAAAGTAATACAAATCAAATGTGGATGATGTATACATAGATTTTAAACTAGAACTTATAGTAACATTTATGGTGGGTTCACTTCCCAAATGATTGAGTGAAAACTAAACCAAACAAGGGAGAGACAACTGTCTATTTCATCCCATCCAATGTCATAAAAGTATAATAATAAAGATGGAAAACAGAGTCATTCCACAATACAAGGAAATAAACCAAACAAAGATATGTTACGTTCTTAAAACGAAGCTCTAATTCAGTCATTGTTACATTTCCTCATCTTCAAAACAATTCCAAATGAAACACATTCTAAACAATAGAACAGGCTTAAATCTTGTTAATATAGCAGAATAACAAAAACTGAAGTTGAACTTTATGCAGTTTTCTCAACAGAGATTTGTATGAAATTTCCAAGGGAACTTCCCTTTGTGTATTGAGCACTGACAAACAAAATGCAAAAGAGATTAAACTTTCATGAAAGCTCTATGAGAAAACACAAACACATTCCAAGACCCATGGCATTGGTCCAGCCTCAAGAAAATCCAAAAGGGAAATGAGAAAAGATCAAAGAGAAACTCAAATTTCCAACTGTATGATTGGGCAGAGACATGAATCCAACTTCACCAAAATAAGACAGAACCAAACAGTCCTCCAAAATGATGCAAAATTTAACGTTGAGATCCATTTTTAACAGCACCTTTTTTTGGTTGTAATGACCTTGTGTGAAGTGGGATACTGCCAACCTTCAAGATACCAGAAGATTCAGCAAATCCTTTAACTTTGACTTGCATTGACCCAACTGTAACAACATCACTTGGTTCTTTATTACCAATGCCAACAGACTGCTTGGTCTCAACCAACTTTGGGGTAATAGTGACTGAACCAATCTTTAAAATAGAGGAAATATCTTTGTCAATTTCAACTTTCTCATCCACAGGGCTTGAAATGGAAGTCTGCTTTAAGCAACCAAAGTCATCTTTGGGCTTCGAATTCTGCTTTAAGCTATCAACATCATCCTTGGGCTTTGAATTCTTCTCAGCATTGACCAGAGGTGTATCAACAACAAAATTCAACTTTCGAGGAGCTTCTGAAGCTGGTATAAATGGACTTCCAAAACTCTTGATTACGAACTTGGCTTTCTCATCTTGCATGATCTTTTGACGGTTTTCGTAGTACATAAAGTCGTCAAGCAAAGATGTCTTCAAAGTATGGTTTTTGAAAATTTTCAGCATTTCTAAACCTTTATTATACATTATCTGCACATATGCAAGGGACATTTGATAATTAATGTTAGAACAAGTATTAAAGGAGAAAAGTAATAAATGTAATCAAAATTTATCAGTCAAAGCAAAGCCACGATGAAACCATAAACACAGGTAACAAGCAAATTCAGTGAAACTACTCAGGTATAAACTTAATGACACTAATATTAAAGGTTAGCAGATAAACCACCGATTCTTTATTCAACTAAAGAACTTCTACGCAGAAATAATAATGTTTATACCTCTTGAGTGTCTCTACTATTAGTTACTGGCTTGTGCTCATTGTTCTCCAGTATAATGTGTCTAAAATTTGAATTTTGAACGTCTTTAATAAAGTGCCACTTCACAGGGAAGCTCCCACTCCATTTATCTTGCTGCCAAAAGTTCATATCCTTGTTATAATCAACTGGACCTACCATCTCTGCAATCCCACAGAACTGACCACTTGCATTAACCTACATTAAATTAGAAATGAAAAAGACAGGTCAAGGTAACAAACATAGTGCAAATAAGGAAGAACCAGAATAAAACATCATTGAAACATCATCATAATGGAAACTCACAGAAAAAAATAGGAAGATAGGACACACTCCAGATTTTTCAGCTGCAATTTTCTTTGCATCCACATATGCACTATGCAGCTTCTCATTTCCATGAGGTGTAGATGACCACACATTATATTTAATGCTTTTGTGCACATCATCCTCACTGTATGATTTTATAACAAAAAACTTCGCATTTTGATAGTCTGTAGGGAAATCCTCCTTGTTATATTGATCAGGATAAATGATAATGTTGCCATGTTCATTATCATCTCCTGCATTGGTTGTATATGTGTTCACAGACAGCTGTTGTTTAGATCTACTAATTCTGGGACCTCGATTTTGCTCACTTAATACATCAGAACCACCATTTACGTCACTTGACACTTTTCCTATGTGAACCTTGGGCGGAAGTTTTGCAGCTGCAGGCAGTCCATTAGCAGTAGATCCAAAATCAGAATATCCACTATTATGAGTCAACTGAGTACCATGAAACAAAGTATTCCCATTAGCAACACTATCTACAGGTTGGTTTGAGGCACCTGAATTTCTACCCTACAAAAAACACACAACCATCAACCAGTTTGCAAGAAAAAAATACATTTTAAGAAGAAAATACATATCCAAGAATCAAAACTACCAGAACTCGGAACAAAAAGGATTTTCAACAGATAAAGACCAAGAGAAGGCGACAATCTAGCCATCCCACCTGGCCTTGTGAAAAGTAATAAGATGTAGGTAGGTAAAATCTTTCTATATAGAAGCAACTAATGTTACCCATGGAACATAGATTCTCACGTAACCAACAACAGAAATTACGAAAGTCAAATTTAAATCTAATCTAAAATGGAGAAATTCCCTACCTGAATAACAGCAGATGGAGGTAAGTTGGGAAAACTACTCCCAGAAACACTTGCATGCATCAAATCCTGTTTCCTCTCATTATTAGCTCTCAACCCTTCAGATACCCTGGCCAAGGAACTTGTCTGATTTGATGAAGGTTTTGAAGAATTCCTAGAAAAGTTACCAGAAGATGGGTTGAACTTGTGTTTCAAACCTCTTCCATCAGGTCTACTGACAGAAGCACTAGTTCCATACAATGAGTCCACAGAACTGTCAGGGAAGTTGTCAGGTGGAACAACAAAGGGAATATAAGCAGATGAAGAAACGGGATTTTGATAATTGGGGAGGGTATAATACTGCTGTCCTCCAAAAGAACCATCAACTCCAATCACGGCACCAGGAATGTAAGGATTATATGGATTGTATGGAGACTGTGTATAGCCATAGTTACAATATACATACTGCATATTTTCATTTTGTGCACCCTGAGAAAAAAAACATTAAAATGAGCCACTGATTCCAAATAAACAAATATATATAGAGAGAGGAGCTAGACTCACTGTGTACTGAATATCGGGACCATCTACACCAAAAATCCTATGGTGATCCTCCCACTCCCTGGGTGATTCAAATCCTAACCATAACAAATAATCAAATATCAATATCATGCATATTTGAAATACCACCACAATGACAAAACCAAAGCATTGACAATATAATGCTTGAAAATTTACCTGTATAGTAATACCCATAATTGGTGGTAGCAGGGTAATACAAGTTCTGATCAACAACAAACTCAGGGGCTCCTTCGTTCAACATGAATTCAGTTTGTCCAAGATTAGGGCTTGTGAAGTGTGAATTCAAATCAGCAGCTTCAATCTAAGTCAAACATTGATGCACACATTATTGACTTTCATACACCATACATACAATGATACAAGTACAAATATTCTGTTTACACGAATACAAAATCATTGAAGGACACCTGATATATCAAAGTTAGGAAAGAAGATGAAGATTTCATTAAAAAATTACCAAGTAAGCATCTGGGTTTCTAGTTTCAGAAACATCATACATTTCCATACCAGAACTGCCACCACTGTATACAGCCACGGAATGAAGTATAAGAAACAAACTCAGAAATTATTATCAGAAATGGTAAGTGATTGACATTAATGAACAATAAATAACAAACTATAGTATGCAGAAACACTCAATGCCTAGTATAGTGCAAACGCCTCATTTATATAACACCCAAAATCAACACTAGTTCTTCACAACCTCCAAAACCTTTTATATGACTCAGTACGTAACAAATTAGAAAAAACAAATTCACAGACGAAAACCTAAACAAAAATCCCAATTTCCTCAACCTATAATAAAAATCAATAGATTCCTCCATACAGAAAATACATGAATAATAAGACAATAAAGCGCTAAATTTAAGAAATACAACTTCAGGTACCAAAGAGAAACAACGGGAATAAAAAAACACGTTCAGAGAGAAAGGATAGAAGAAAATATTACACTAGAAAAAAAGGAAGAAAGCGAATCAAGCCATGGTTTGGGGAAAACGCAGTTCCACGACGGAATTGAAGAGGAGAGAGGAAAAAATAGTAGGATTCTGCAACATTGTGAAGCGAGTACGAGAGAAATTACGAAACCCTAGTCACGAATTGAAACGACGAACGAAAGAGCCGTTTTGGTGTGAGAGAGAGAGAGAGAGAGAGAAAGCAGAAGATTCTATTCCCCCACTATTTAAGATACGACGCGTTTTGTTATTTCTTTACTCTTAGTGATTGCCCAAAATACCCTCTATTTATACAAGTTACAACCAAAAAGCCACTCTTTGGGGAAATGAGGAAACACTGTCGTTTTGGATGCTTGATGCGCACGCCATGGTGGGGTCACATGTCGGTCAGTGCTTACGTAACTGTTTTCATTTGACTATAATGCCCTTCGAGTTTCTTCATCGATAAGTCAAAATTTACTTCTTTGGCCAACGTTCTGTTGTATATTTTAATGATGTGAAACCTTAGTGGGATGTGAAATTAGAAGAGATCTTGTATTATGTTCAATCAGTTTAAACAGTTAATTCGTTTGATCTGACCGGATAATTGTATATATAATTAAATAATTTTATCTATAAATATATAATTATATATATATATATAAACTTTTATATGATTAATAATCATGTATAATTACATTTAAATAACGTCTCTTTATCTTTTCTTAGTACTGAAGTAAAACAAAATATTAGAATAATATTCCATTTTTTTATAATTACATTAATCAGGTTTAACCGCGTTTAACACAGTCAGACCGGAATTTTCCTGGTCAAAGCGGTCTAACCCTAATTAAGCTAAAACGGTAAACCAAAGCCGTTTTCAAAATTCGGTCATCGGTCAAACTGATCGGACTGTATAGTACAGTCCGGTTATCACAATACTGATTTATTTATGTTTTTAATCTTAATAAGGTTGTGAAATATAACAACTAGAATATGATTCTAAAAGAAAATTAAAACCATCAATATGGGTGCTCTAAGTAGGAAAAAAAACATATGTAAAACTTATCCAATACTTCATATTTAGACACAAGTATTTATATTTTTTAGTGTTATCATTTTAAACTAAACTTTATTTAAAATTAAAATTTAATGTGTCGTCAAAATCATTCTCCTCTAATTATTTGTTTATATTCTTAGCAATTGTTCGTTTTTGTTTGTATTATTACATTAATTTTTTGCATTAAATAAACAATACACATACGTATACTTAATAATGGATAAGATAAGTTCCTTAATAAGGTGACAATTCCCCAAAAAAGTAATGTTAAAAAAGTACATATACAACAAGCATCTTAACAAATAATTAAAAAGAGGTTGTACCACGAAAATCATTATTAGAAATTAAGTTCTAACACTTCTAGAAACATGAAATCATCTCCTTGAGATAGAAATTTTGAGGGCTGTTAAAATATTTTTTAACATTTTCCATAAAAATTATAAACAATAGAACACTCTACAAAGAATTGTGGTATTTTTTTATACCATGGCCATAGTCCAGATGAACCTCACTAGTATGCAGGCTGTGTCTAGAAATTATTGAAGGGAATAGGCAAAATTTGTATCAGGGTTTAATCTATTATAATTAGTCGTTTTAATTTCATTTTTCAACTTTCTGAGTTGTAAAAGTAGTTACCAATTTTTTTTTACCACAAATAAGATATAAACAAGTTTTACTTTAAACCAAGGAGAAAAGGAATTTAGGTAGCAGAAATATAATTCCAATACTTTTGTTAGTAACCAATGGTCTAGTAGTGTAAGATTTTGTTAGATCTTTAGGATGACCAAAATGTCAAAAGTTCAATTCCTATGAGCAACACAAACCCCGAAAGGAATTAATTCTTTACGATTACATTGGTGGGTTACTTTTGAAGCTCGTATCTTTTTACCTTCCCCTTCTCATCTCTTAGTAAATTGAGCTTTGATAGTGCATGCTTTTTACCACACTTTGAAAATGATAATTTACACATCAAAAATCACTTGGGTAACTTTAGAAAATGCAACTACAAAGTGACCACAAAAGCTAAGAAAAAAACATTGGTACATGCATAAGTGTTGGTAAAACTTTTTGAGAATGAATGCTTAGCTCACGAGGAAGGTGCATAAGGAAAAGGAAGCAAATAAAGAAAAGGTGGATACTTTTTTTATCTCTCCATTAATGGGATTCGAGAGTATGTGCTTCGCTTAGTCCATCAATATCTTTCCGACCACTCCAATTATCTGTGAATATCAAGGAAACTATTAAACAGTTTAACTTCTTAAGAAAAACAGACTCTATAATGATAAAGATACAATGACATTAATACTATTATAAGCTTAAAATATGCTAATTGCATGTACCAAAAAATATTAACACTTCTCTCATTTTTTTCATGGTTCCACCGATTTAGAGTTTTCTTGGAGATAAACATATGAAAGTACATAAATGACCTTAATAAACTTTTGTAATTATATTATTGTTATTTCTCATTAATTATATTTTTAAAGAATGAGAGAGATCCACTTACTTCAAGAGTAAGTGAAAAAAATTTACTCCTTATCATATTCATCAATTATAGGGAATCCAATGACTTGAATTAGAAAGTAAATCTAAAACATTAGATATCCATATAATTTATGGTTAGGGGAGTAAGTGGATCCCCATTCTTTAAAACAATATTGTTACATTTTTATTACTGATTAAACTGTTCATTCTTCTCCCATCTAAGTTTTATTCTCTCAAACAATAAAGAAATTATTAACAAGACATTAATGTAGTAGTGTAATGTACCGCTATATCTACAGGATGACTAAAAGATCAATGATTCAATTCCTAATAACGACACTTGTTAGAAAGTACCATCATGCACTCCGAAAAAAATTAGTTCTTTAAAAAAAAAATATATCTTTGATAGTACAAAAAAAAACCAAATAAAAATTCAACTTCATTTGAATAGATGACGGCAGGGTTAAAATGACAAATAACCTGTGTATCAAGTTTCACCATCTATCTTATTATTAAAAGACAATAATAAAATATTATAAAATCATGAAGTTTTCAAGCTTATTTTTAAAAAATACATATAGTGAAACAATGATTAATAATAAACAAAGCCAATTCAACAAAATTGTTTATCCCAATTCAACACACAACTACATAAATAAATAAATGCCACAAATTCATAGAATGAACCAAGTCTCACCACTGTTACAACCAAACATCAACTCATTCAACAAAGTTGCAATATATCATAATAACACTCTTTGTCATAAGATAATCAATATCACCATGTCAAACCAATCATAACAAAAGTGAGAGGTTAACATAGTCACCACTCAATGGACAAAAAGTCAATGCTCTTTTAAAAATTAAGAGTTGCATAGCAGCTTCAAACACCTGAACCTGATTAATGAGAAAGGTCTACTACAGCCTCTGGATTATCTGGGCCGGTACTCCCAACAACAGGTACCTGCTCCACATGTTCAGCTCCCACCATTCTAGGATCAGCAGCTCCTACTTCTGGTGCCATATCAGAGAACTTACTTGGCCTATTGCGCCTGACATTGGCAGCCGGGCTGCGGCTGCGGCTGTAACTTCTACGGCTACGGCTATGGCTGCGGCTGTAACTTCTACGGCCACGGCTATGGCTGCGGCTGTAACTTCTACGACCATGGCTGCGGCTACGGCTCTTACGTGGGCTAATGCTATGGCTGTAGCTGCGACTACGATCATGAGACCAGCTGCGGCTTCGGCTGCGACCCCGGCTCTTACTTCTACTGCGGCTTCTGCTGCTAGCATCCCATGTTCGAACTCTTTCAGGACTACGACTAGTACTTCCGCCTCTGTTTCTGAAACCAGTGTCTCTTCTATTGTCAAATCGTCCACGTCCACGCCCTCGTCCACGCCCATCCATGCTGTAACGATCATTCGGACCCTGTTCACCCCTACCCCAACCAACATGACCCCCACGAGGGCCATCAAATCCCCGACCTCTGTTGCCCCTACCAGAAAAGAAATCGCCTCTCCCACCTCGCCCACCAGCTCCATCCCTCATGCCACCACGACCACCTTCCCTCATGCCACCAGGAGGACCACCAAACCCACCGTCCTTCATGCCACCAGGAGGACCACCAAACCCCCCACCATCACCCATGCCGCCACGACCACCAAAACCATCATCTCTCATGCCTCCACGACCACCAAAGCCGCCATCTCTCCTGCCGCCACGATCACCAAAGCCAGCATCTCTCATGCCACCACGACCACCAAAGCCACCATCTCTCATGCCACCACGACCACCAGCCTCCCAGCGCCCACCAACACGGCCACCAGAGTCAAACCGATTCATTCCACCCCGATCCTTTGCGTAGTTGGGCGGCCCACGCAAAGCTATATCTCTCAACTGTGGAAGCACAGGCTGGTTAGCACCCTCCAAAACTTTGATTAAATCACCTGCATGCTTCCAGTCCTGCTCAGAGAAAAAGGTATATGCCACTCCAGTAGCACCTGCCCTTCCAGTTCTTCCGATACGGTGTACATAGTCCTCAACTCCAGTGGGGAAATCATAGTTGATCACCACCCTGCCATGTGGAAAATCCAGAAAATTCAATTAAGATACAACATCATACAAGTTAAGGAAAAAACAAAGGCTGAGATGTACTAACTAATAGGATCATCGTTATCTACCCCACAGTAATAGATAAGCACTTTAAATACAAAAGAGGCTAACCTTATATCCTTAATGTCAAGCCCACGAGCAGCAACATCAGTGGCAACCAAAATTGGTGACTTCCCAGACCGGAATTGATTTAAAACATAATCTCTCTCACCTTGAGACTTGTCTCCATGAATTGCAGCAGCCCCAAAACTACGGCCAATACCACGGGCAAGCTGATCACATAACCTCTTTGTGGAACAAAATATTATAATCTTAGAACCTTGTTCTTGCTGACTGAGGATCTCCTCCAAACGCCTCTGTTTCTCCATTTGTGATACAACTTCAACATACTGTCAATTTACAAAATGCATTTATGCAGGGAAAGGAATTAAGTCACCAAGAAAAAAAGGCAATAGATATTATTCTTCAATTTTCATTTGAGACAGATATTCTTAGGAATAATTACATTGTTAATTCCAGAACTTTTTGGGGAAACTCAAATAGGTCCCTACAATGAAAAAATTATTCAAGTCCTTAAACTTTTAAAATTTATAACTGAGTCCTTCATACATATTTTTATTACAGATCCCTTGAGCGATCTTCCACTCCTGCATTTATAGGTCCCTAAAATTTCTGGGAAAACTCAAATAAGTCCCTGTACTTTCTGGGAAAATTCATAACTTAATGGACACTTAGCAGAACCCTAACAAAAATAAGCATGAGAACCAAATACAAATGTTCACAAGTTTAAGAGACTGATTATAAATTTTTATATACGGACCTATTTGAATTTCCCCCAAAAAATCAGGGGCATGCAGAGTAACTAAACTGATTTATTACTGTGTCATATATATATATATGATTTATTACTGTGTCATATATATATGATTTATTACTGTGTCATATATATATATATATATATGATACTTCAGTTCCTTTACTGTGGGATAACAGCAATCAACAGTCAAAGAATAGAAAATAAACAATGACATTGGTAACTTTGAGGTCAAATCACTGTAAAAGCAACATAAAAGTATCAAAAATCATTTTTTAACTGAGTGGACACTAATTGGATACCTGAGTGATAGATTTATTCGCAGCAAGCTCATTTACACTTCCGATGTTAATCTGGACAGGACTAACAAGCAAATCATTGGCAATTTTCCTTACTTCTTTTGGCCAGGTTGCTGTATACATGAGAGTTTGTCTGCGTGGAGGAATCTCATTCACAATCTTACGAATTTGAGGTTCAAAACCCATATCAAGCATCCGGTCAGCCTCATCAAGCACAAAGAGTGAAACTTGCCCGAAGTCAATTTTCTTCATTTCAAGTATATCATTGAGGCGACCAGGTGTGGCAACAACAATGTCTGCTCCCCGATCTAATTCTTTTAGCTGGAGAGCTTTAGGTGCTCCACCATACAAGCACTACAAAGGAAAAAATCAGGAGATGCAACAAAGGGAAAAAATCTAGAGATGCATAAAAATTATGGCCAAAAACTTAATAGACTAAAACTACAAAGAAAAAATGAGGTAAAAGTGCTCAGGACAAACCGTGCAAGAGACCCGTGAAGAACGACAAAATTTAAGGATCTCATCTTGGATCTGTGTTGCCAGTTCACGTGTTGGAGCCAAAACCAAAACAGTAGGGCCATTTAGGGCGTTATTATGTCGCTGTTTAAGAAGAAGGAAGGCAGGAATTACATAGCCCAATGTTTTCCCAGAGCCTGTTTTGGCAATTGCCACTATGTCTCTACCCTGTAGTGCAACAGGCCACGTTTGAGCCTGAATTGGCGTTGGATTGGAGAAGCCAGCAGAATATATCTGAAATGAGAGCATATGGCAGGCAATCAGGCCAATGAACAGTTAACACATCCAATGCCAATTGATTTAGGAAACACGAAACTACATTCAACAGTGTCAATAATTTAGCAGACAATGAACTAAAGGACACAGGTTTTGGTTGCTTACTGAAGCAACTTGAGGCAATTAAAAAAGGCAAAAAAGACATAAGAGGCGGAGCCAATATCAATCAACAAATCCCACGTCACATGAGGTGAAATTTGAATGAAGGGCCATCCACCCTTATAGAAGATGCTCAAGAAAGGTTCCAAACATCCATTTAGCAGGCTCCAAAAATCGGAATAGTAGTTGTACGTGTAAGTGTGCCAATAGCAGATTAGCAGTGCAGCGTACGACATATGCTCCTGCTCTGGAGCAGATATCGCACCTGCGACAAGCGAGAAAATATAAGTTTAAAAGTAAAGTTTAAGTTAAAAGAAAGGGGGGAGGAATAAAAGCATTACTTTCCTAGGAAGAATCAAATCATGCAATACCATATAACAGGAAAGAATAAACTTACCTCCCTCAATAACTCTGGCGGAAACCCAGCAGCATCAAATGACATAAAAGGGGGTGGAATGTTGTCTCCCTATTTAGTAAGATACAAATATTCATGTAAAAAAACAGCCCATCAAAAGATATACAAGAAAATGAAGAAATATGAAATAAACATTTCAAACGAAGGTGATCATCCTACAAATAAATAAGAACATTGCGACAAACCCCAAACCATGCTGCCTATATGTCAAATTAATACACTGAAAAGCAGAATCCGCCAAGAAGAGATCATACCATATCAATAAATATGGTTTTTGTTTGCTCTTCTGAAGCATTCTAATTTTAACAGGAAGGTTACAGGCTTCTAGAAGCTTGATTGTGTCAATCCACCCCCATGCTATTTGTAAGAATAAGGGTTTAAAACAAATACTAGCCAACTGCCAGGAAAATAGTACATACTGTTGCTGTAATTTCATGTTGCTGGCAGTAAAGTTCAGCTTGTGAGAGACCCGAGACATCTGAAGATCCAATATAAGGAGGCCTTATCGGAGCATTACTTGAAAAAGATGGAGGTCCCATTGGAGGAGTGAACGTGTTTTGCATAGAATTCCTGGAAATTCCACTTCCCCCAGGCATTACATTTTGAAAAGGGGTGTTGCCAATTGTCATATCCTGCAAAGAAACATTGCATAATCATCAAGAGAAAAAATATATTTAGTTAGAATACGGAGCAAGAATTACAGGGGGTATGATGAAAAATGAACTCAAAATTAATAGAAACAAAAACTGGAGGAAGACGAGTGAAACTTTGATACATGCACTGTAAGAAGAATAAGTCGAAGAAGAGAGAAGAGAAGAATAGAGAGAATAGTAGATTTATGTTTTATTGTTATTCTGAATTGTTTTATTGAATACAATGATCAGCTTCTATTTATAGAAGCAGTTACAAGTCATGTGGCAGTTACATAATTGTAACTGCCATTCTTCTAGAAGCTTCTATTCTAACAGACTAGAATGCTTAGTTAAAAGACTAATAAGGCAAACTGCATACACTAAGCTTTGAGTAGCAAAGCTGATTACAATTATTAATCTAATACATCAGTTACTCTAATATGCACTATAAACACAATGTGCGTTGAGGTAGTCAAAGCAATTGGAACCTTTAAGGTGCTCGTGGGTTTAACGCCATGAGGCGAGATGCACCAAAAAGTGCAAGCCTCTCTGAAGAAAGGTGTCAACGTTGGAAAAAGAAAACGTAAATTGACCGGCTTTGCATTAATTTGGCATATCATTAAGATGTTCATTTAACAAAACCTTTAGTTCTCTGCTGCTTAGGATTTGGGAGTACCAAAGACCAACAACTGGCAATATTCATTGAGCCCATTATTTTACCCCCTTTGGCATCACAGTTAGCAAGTAAGCTTGGGGGGTTTGGGACTTCAAAATTAACAATAAGGTATTAAAAGCACGCCACACTTGAGGCAGAAAGGCATGCCAAAGGTTTGTCTCGTTAAAAGGGGCAACAAATCAAACTCCAAGAGGCCCCAACCCCTTTAGCACCTCTACCTGTGACTACACTACTTTATCCTGTGATTATTGTTGTTTTGTGTTCCCCTTAGTGCATACAAACAAATATATGAAAATGATCGGTTTCAACATTTTCTTGCTTTAATATTGTACTCTTCTGGGCAGTTTTAGATACCATTAAATGCAGTAATTTCACTAATGAATGTTTTTTCTTTTACTTTATGGGGTAGGAGAGGGTCTCCGCATATTAAACCATTATTTTAAATGCTTACAATGAGCAGGCAATGTCAACTAAATGAGGTGGAGTTTGAATAATGTTAGCTATGTTGCACTGATACAGGTACAGTATTGGGATAGTCTAGGACTCTAGGGTACGCATACATCACTATATATAATTTTCTAATTTTATATACAAAATGGCAGACAAATTTTTACATTCACAGACAACATCGTGCAAGAGGAGAATTTTATGTATTTGGCCGTACCCAGACATACTGGTGCCATTCCGACAAATTACCCATTTTTTAGTTTCCAAATAATGGGTATGTACCCTCATGCGTATCCAGGCATCCCGTACCCGGTACGTACAGGTACACATACGTCAGCTGGAATGGACAGCCTGTCAGAGTCAATAAAAAATCTTCTGGGCTGTTTTAGATTCTGTTAAATGCAGTAATTTCAATAAGGAATGTTTTTCTTTTACTTTAGGTCGCAGGGGAGGGTTTCCACATTAAATGTTACTTTAAATGCTGACAATAGGCAGACGTCACCTAAGTGGGATGGAATTTGAATCTTCTCAGAGTCAATGGCTTTCAATTATACTTTAAACAACTTTTGTAACAATCGGCCTGACAATCAAACACGTGTAATAAAAAAATGGAAAAGTTCAGATACAATTTAAATTGTGCATGCAGAAAAAAGAAAGTACCTTCCGGTTTCCTGAAATGGGTATTTGTGCCATATCTGGCTGATGATGACCCGTTGTTGGCATCTCCTTGCTAGAATTATAGTGATATTCATTCCCAGATCGACCGCGTAAATTTTCCTCGTGTCCCATTTTTTGTCCAGCAGGATGGACATTGGATGGATGACCATGCATCATTCCGGGGCTCATCTGGTTTCGAAAGTTAGGACGAGGACCATGTGGGTAAAATAAATCAGAACCACCCAGTGGCGACTGCATTGCAGATGGAGACTGATGCACGTTTCCTGATAAACCCCTGAACTGTTGCGGCTGGCCAGCATTAAAACCTACGTTTGGCAATTGATCAGAACTGATATCAGCATGAACACTCTGGTTGTTTTGAACAGGCAACCCACTTCTTTGTTGATACTGGGATGGTGAATTTCCAGTTTGGCTTCCATTTTTAAACTCCGTTTCCTCTGTCTTCGGATAAGCTGTTTTATAATCTTGCTGACTTTCAAAAGGGGGCTGACCATGCATGCTGTGATTCTGAATGTGCTGGGAGTTAGGTTGCCCAGAGGTGTTCATGTTCGGCTGCACCGACTGGGAATTCGGCTGGCCGGATTGAATCATGTTTTGCTGATATGACATATACTGCATGTTCTGGGGAGTGAATTGATGTGCTTGTGGTTGCATGTTACGCAAGCTATGATCCTGAGGTGGTCCTTGCCCATGATGCTGGGAATGCGGCGACGACATCTGATAATGCATTTGCTGTCCTTGAGGATGCATAATTTGTTGCCCTTGAGACTGCATCGCGTGCTGTCCTTGAGCATGCATCATATGTGGTCTAGCTTGATATCCCGGCTGTGCTGCAGAGTGTGACAGCTGAGAATTCTGATGCTGTGCAGATTGACCAGCCTGAGAAGGATGCTGCTGCAGCATCGGTTGCCCATACTGTTGGCCGAAGTGATTCCCCTGCTGTTGTTGTGAGGAGTGCACTTGCCCATACTGTGCCACCACCCCACCAGATTGTACCATGTGTGCACCCGGTATGGGCGCCAAGCTCGGCGTAGACGCCCCAGGTGCAGGTCCCGCAGGCACAGGTGGGGCCAAGGGAGCTGGTCTTTCATATTGAGTATCATTTGTTTCAGGATTCCAGTAGTACATCACACCGGTGCTACCATCGATCAAACCCTTCCATGGCTGTAGAAGAGTAGGATCATCGGGTGCATATCTCGGACCAGCCCCATCAGAAGCTGCTTCTGCTGATGCCATCCTACTAATATCTACCTACACAATTGAAAACAAAGGCAAAAAAATCACTGTTTACATAACATACACAAAACTCAAAAATAAAAATCCATATACACCCATTAACACTTAGTAACAATAGAATTAACAAGATTAAATCTGATGATTCGATGAAATAAAAAAGACCAAACGAACTTTGTTAAAAATAAGATATAGATTGAAGAGTGAATAACATAGAGAAGGTTAAATCTAAGCTTACCTTATGCGAGGGAGAAAGTAAAAGGGGTGGTTTGAATTGTAAGTGTTGGTGTTAATAGAAAGAAGAATAAAGAGTGAACATGTTTGTTGTTAATTCATCTATGAGAGGTAGAGATTGGTAGTTAGGGTTCAAGAGAGGAAGGGAATCAAGAATATAAACTGAATGGACGGTTGTGATTATAGCCCATCTTAGCTGGACGCTCTTGATTCATTTCATCTATCACCTTCTTCTAAAGAAGTGATTGATTTAATAGTGTAAGACTTCACTACATCTTATACATATCAAAAATTTGATTCACGGATATTATTAATAGTATAAAATATGTACTTTATATGTCCATCATATCCTTAAAAAAAATGCATGATAAGTTTGATATACATATATAAAATAGATGTATAAAATTCATAAAACATAACTAAATGTATATTTATTTTTCTAAAATTCGAAATAAAAAATACATTTCATAGATATTAATAAATATAAAATGAATCATAACAAATGAATGTTTATTATACATAAAATATGAATGATATTGATCTTATTGGTCATTGATCATCATTATGTAAATATCCTTCTTCTTCCTTATATGACAATACATGTGATTTACTTTTCTCTTTCTACAATTTTATTTAGTAGATTGAATAATATGTTTATCTCTTAACTAACTATTTGTTTCTCTCTCTTAAAATGACTCATAATGTAGATTGAGTGTATGTAAAGTCGTAAAGGTATCAAAAATATTTAAAGATATGAAAGGGTATTAAGAAAATATATGACTCATAAATTATTTACTTTTTAAAAAATTATCTCGACACGATATGTATTCAAAAAAATTAATATCTTCTTCGTTGATATAAAAAAAATTCCTCTATTTCTCTCTTATTCTTTAGCGGCAACACACATAAATGACAAACATACTCCAATTACTTATTCTCCAAGCAATCACTTCATATACAACAAAAGTCCAAAAACTCATATTTATATATGATGCAATAATAGTATATAAAACTCATACACTGTTAGTGCATACATTTTTTTCTATATAGAGATAAACGTGTTATCACAAGCCATCTCTTTATGTACTAATAATACCTTGAGAATGTTAATTATATTTGATTTTAAAAATTAGATTACCCAATTAAAAAAATTGAAGTTTAGGTAGGGCACTATTACAAAATTGATAATAATTTTGAAATGGGACTTCAATTTTTTTTTATAAAAATAGTGAGTACTCATTTCATAGAGATGGCATGTGATCCATGGCTCATTCTAATTTCTTCTAAAATAAGAAAAGTACTAAAGTTAATAATTTAATTTCAATTGTGGTGTCCTTTTCTAGAGAAAGAGCAATAGTAGCTATTGTTTCCATTTAATTTCAATCTCCTATTTTGATTAGTCCATTCTCCTTTCTTTTTCCATCATCTGAGTTTGTTTCATACAATTCATTCACTTATGGTTTTAAATGTATTTTGATTCGGAAATGTGTATAAAATTTCATCGTTTTATCTAAGTATGACCAATTTGATTTTATTCCTTTTTAATTTTTTTATTTTCTGGTTGTGATTAATAAAGAAACTAATAATAAGACATTCGATTGCTTTTTCTTGTTTGGATTATATGGAAATGAGTCACTTAGCTGCAACCAAAATTTTATTTATTCCCCTTTTAAAAATGTGAATTTTCAAGTTTGTTTATTTTTCTAAATTCATGGTCAATATTCCTTATGTTAAAATCATGGATTTCTGGGTTTTCCCTGATTACTTAGGTTAGTGTTAGTGGGTCTATAAAAAGTAAATTTGTAACCTTCATTTGTTATGTTTTGACCATTGCAGTTTTGAGGTAATGCTGCTTTAGAATCACATCTACTAGAAAAACTGGTTCATATCACATTCATAGTATGCATGATTTCATTCACAATTTAATTGTAATGTTTATTTCACACATATCATTTTCACAATGATAAATTTCAATTATCACGCCAATTCAGAATAACACGAGATAATTTTTACTGGTTGAGTCACGACCAGATCACTCTTTTTAAGATGTTTCGTGGTACTGTTAAAATTGTGCAAGCAGACTATCAACCACGTCATCCCCAAGATAAAACAACTCAGTTATCTGTTACACAATGTTTTACTGCACTCTAAGAATCGCTCTCCATTACACCCACAATATGACTACCAGTGTCAATTCTCATAGTATGACTACTCTTG
Organism: Lupinus angustifolius; assembly: GCF_001865875.1. Classification (NCBI taxonomy): domain Eukaryota; kingdom Viridiplantae; phylum Streptophyta; class Magnoliopsida; order Fabales; family Fabaceae; genus Lupinus; species Lupinus angustifolius. The sequence goes on along the minus strand of NC_032027.1, from coordinate 14,515,433 downwards.
TCAATTCTTTTCCCACAATACTCTGACTACCAGTGCCAGTTCTCGAAATTATCACTTTAGTTGTATGTGCTAATTCTCTCCAGTGCTAGGAAAAAAAAGGGAGAAGGTTGTCGGAAATACGTCGGCAAAAATATTAGGGAGAAACAAAAGTTGAGAGGTAAACGCTTTCAACTTGGTGCGAGTTATAATGAGGGAATTATACCTCTTTTTATAGCCTGAGACCTTCAATGGCTCCCTCATCTGACAGTGCAAGATATCAGGTTAACACACGGTGCAAGCCCAAAAGGCCCCAAAGAAAATAAAATAAAAAATTATTTAAAAAGAATATTGGGCCCAAGTCGGTCAGTGGAGGAAGTGGTAATGCATGCGCATGTGGATGAGTTTTGTTTGTGCGAGTCCTCACCTACTCACAAAATCCATTGTACTCCTTAGGGCACACCCTAAGATTGTAACTTAAGGCTTATAAAGTCTTTTAACTTCCCTCCTCCAAGCAATGTGGTACTAGTGAGTTTTTTCATTTCACAAACTCAAAGGCACCATAAATGACTAGAGATGGCAAAACGGGCATTGCCCGCATAGCCTGTATTTTTTTGCGGGCAGAGTATACAAAATTTGTCTATTTGCCCATTTTGCCCGCCAAGTTTGCGGGTATTTCCGTTAGACATGCGGGCGGCCCATAAACAATTTAAGGACAAGTAAGAAAATTTTAAATAAGTTATGATGTAATGTGATTTGTTAAACTTCATATAAAATATCAAAAATTTTGTTAATTTTTTATCTTCAACTACTTTATTTTATTTAATTTCATTTCATTTATTATATGATTTTTTTATTTTTTTAATTATTCAATAATGTCCGCGTACCGCCCGCTAGCCTGTTAGTCCATTTTAAAACGGGCAGGACATTGAATTTTGTCCTTTAACCAATCCGGACATGTCCACTTAAATTTTTGCAGACATTTGCAGAGCAGGCTAAACGGGTCGGGCGGCCCGTTTTGCCATCTCTATAAATGACTACTTTAATGTGTATTAAAACCACTTCAAATCATCATCTCTTTTTTTTTTTCACAACAATTTCACGCTAATTCAAAATTATGTTACTATTGTTACTCAATTTTCAAATATAGACTAAACAATTGGAGTTACAGCATGTTTGGTTATCTGAAGCTTTTGATTATAAGCTGATTAATACTCTGACATTTGATGACGCCTTATTGCACATTGGGTTAATGGAATGACAGATACACAATGGGATTATCTTTTGGGAAGCTTTTCTCTCATGTCTTTGTTAAGAAATAAATGCGTATTCTAATGGTGGGTCTTGATGCCGCTGGTAAAACCACTATATTGTATAAAGTCAAGTTGGGAGAGATTGTCACCATTATTCCTACCATTGGTATGTTTTTTCCTTTGAATCATAATTTAAATGTATAAACCAAACTTTCTCTATCTTGATATGTGTGGCATAGTGCACAAAACTCTCCTTCAGTGGAGTTTGGGAACGGTAGATGTATGCAAGTTTATTTCTATAAGTGGAGAGATTGTTTCAAAAATTTGAACATGTGACCTTATGATCATCAAGCTCATGACATAATGAAGGAAATTTATTGCTTATTGGCCCTTTTTGGACTGAATGGTTACATAATCATGTTTCTAAGTTGAAGAAAGAAATGTGTGTAGTAAAGTTGATTGTTGTCCCAAATGGTATCAAATTTTGTTGAACAAATAACATAGTTGTGTTGGGTTTGGGGTCCCTTCCTATATGGAGAAATACCTAGTTGGGCAAAGCTCACTTGTCTCACTTAATCTTCTAATAGATAGGGGTCAGATGTGGCAAGACAGTCAAGGTAATTTATGCAAAAATAGGCAATTGAAAAGTGTGGAAGAAGATAAGAAAACTCAACTGGCAGGAACTCTGAACAGCTGTAGAAAACTCACGACTGCGTCTTCGTTCGCCGTTGGATCGGGCTGAAATTTGGACAGAAGGTTCACAACTTATAGTACTTCATTCTGAACAGTTGGATCGGTGAGACGACGTCTGAGGTGGTAGAAAACGAGTTGTTACATCAGCTGTTTTTCTGGTTTTTGCTGGTTTTTCTTGTTCTGATTTTCAAGTTTGTTGCTCTATTGTATGCCGTATTGTTGAACACATTTTGTGCTGTATTTTGGAGACATTATTGTATTCCTATTTTGATTATATTGAAGCTTGATTGACTGACTTGTGCCCGTGGTTTTTACTTCTCACTTTTGGAAGGTTTTCCACGTTAAAATTCCCGCTGCGAACCTGCTGTGAATATGTGGATATTCCCGGTACGGACAGGATTGATTCAAGTGCGAGAATACATGCGAGAAACCAAAAAACAATATTAAGAGACATGATAGAATGCCATAAGGAAAAACCCAATTTTGAATTTAATGTAATTTATTTTAACATTTTATTTTAAGTGTAAAATCACGGTTTGGAAAGTTACACAAATCAAATCAGAAACTATTAACAAAAGTATTAATGACTAATGAGAATGATTTATGCATTTACATGTACTTTTCTTCTAGTGTTAGCTCGCCATCTACAATGTATCAATAATGATTATATCTTAAAAATAAAAATAATGTAATAGTATAATATTTATGCTATATCAATGTAAATGTTTATACCAATGGGTGTTGGTTCAAGTGGTACATGTTTGAGTCACTTTAAGCAAGAACCCGGGTTCGAGTCTTGTAGATGGAAAAAATGTCCGTTGGGAGAGTTAAGCCCCACTTAAATCGATGTTATTAATCATATCACCACTTGGATAACACGCACCACTTCTACTATGGGTGAATAGAATCAGATCCTATTCGTTCACTTAATATGGTCCGATCATGATCGGTTTCGAATAGGGTTGAATCTCATGGGTCTAGGGCGAGTCCGAGTTCAAAAATTAGACTTGATCAATATTTAATATCAAATAGAGATCAAGCATGACTCGGCCTGACCCGACCCATGGTCACTCACTTATCATGTTATGTATCTCTATTCAAATATGTACAAAGTAATGATACATTTTTGGTCAAAACTATTAGCGATTCTCTAATTTTCATCATATATACATGATTAATAATATATACATATATCATTTTATATATCAAATTACAGAATGAGAATCCTCTTCGAGAGGCAAGTGATGCTAAAAAACATAGAAAATATGATAGGCTAATACATTTATATCCTTCTGTTTATTATGATAAAACAAGTTTACCCTTAAAACTAAAGGGAAAAACTGCATTTCTCTCTCCATAATGGAGAGAAGTCTGACCCTAAATTACATATTCATAATAATCAATAATATTGAAAAAACTTTATATAGAATGAATATGCACTATATTTAATCAAATCTAGAGTTGAATTCGAGTTGAAAGGTTAACCCAATTGACATTTAAGGTCGGATTAACTTCGGGTCTAAAGCCGAATCCAAGTTCAAAAATATGACTCAACCAACATTAAAGACCGAGTAAAGACAAGTCTTAACCCGTCCACATCCTCACTTCTACCACCATCTCGATTTCCAATAACGCTTCCATCTCACGATTAGTAATTTAATAAGAAGTTTAAAAAAAAAGTTGTTTACAAAAATGATTAGATAAAATGACTTTTTCGGAGTACTAAAAGAAAGTCACATTATAAGGCAATGTAATTGAGCCCGAGCCCAAGCCCAACAATTCTCACACTCGCATTTAAGATACAATCTGAATCTCCATTGTTGTGAATCCGAGTTACAGAAAATTTGAGATCTACATCAAAATTCGACAATGGCTACACCAGATCACTTGTTCAACGTGAGAAACAACTTCTACTTAGGCGCATATCAAGCTTCTATCAGCGCCGCTGACGTCACCAATCTCTCACCAGACGACGTCGTTGAGCGTGACACCTTCGTTAACCGCTGCCACATCGCTCAAGGTCACGGTGCTTTCGTTATCTCCGATATCGATGCCAACGCTCCTACTCCTCTTCAAGCTGTTAAACTTCTCGCTCTTTATCTATCTTCTCCTGATGATAAGGTTTTTTTTCGTTTTCTCTCGATTCGATTCAGTAATTTGTGTTTTCCGATTATTCATTTTTTGCGTTTTTTGTTTGTTTTCGATTTCAGGAATCTACGATCTCGAGTTTGAAGGAATGGCTCTCAGATCCTGCGATCGGGAACAACGCTACTCTGAGGTTGATCGCTGGAATTATTTTTCTTCATGAACAGGATTTCAATGAGGCTCTTAAGTACACCAATGCTGGTGGAACAATGGAACTGTATGTTATAATATGAATATGAATTTGATTTGATTTTGATTAAGTTATTGTGATCGATTATTTAAATGACATTCGATTGGATTTGTGTTCAGGCATGCGTTGAATGTGCAAATCTTTATTAAGATGCATAGATCAGATTATGCAGAGAGGCAATTGAGGTTGATGCAGCAGATTGATGAGGATCACACCCTCACTCAACTCGCCAATGCTTGGATTGATTTGGCTGTGGTATCATTCATTTATTTATTAATCATAAAACCATCATTTCACTATATGATTCCAGCGAAATTGTTCATATTAGTTTTTGAAGTTGTGATTCACCAGTCAAATAGATCCCTTGATTCAAGGACTTATGTGACTCTTGGTTATAGGAAATTATCATTTTAGTCTCCAGGATCGTAAACACGGATCACTTTAGTTATTGAAAGTTTGATTCATTGGTTAAACAGCTCCATAGATTTAAGGACTAACATGACTTTTGATTTTAGGAAATTGTCTTTTTAGTCTCTGAAATTGTAAGCACTGGTCATATTAGTTCCAACAATTTTAATTTATTGGTCAATTAGGTCCCTGGTTTCAAGGACGAACATGGCTGATTCGTACAATGTTAATTTCCTATAGTCAGGATTAATAATGGTAGTTTTGTCATTATTAAGTGATATGCTGCTTTTGCGGCTTTGGGGGTTGAAGAAGAGAGATAGATAGATTGATTAACTTTATGGTGTTGGATACAGGGTGGGTCAAAGATCCAGGAGGCGTATCTCATCTTCCAAGATTTATCTGAGAGGTATCAATCCACCAGTTTGCTCTTGAATGGGAAGGCTGTTTGTTGCATGCACATGGGCAATTTTGACGAAGCTGAGACTCTTCTGGTTGAAGCACTAAACAAGGCATGTTTTACATGATTCATCAATATACTACATCTCCTTCAAATCCAACTATTCATTCATAGTCGTTACTCTTATTACAATATTCACTTCAATACACCATCTTGCGTGTTAGTTGCTTCAATTGTTAAATATTTTTTCTGAATTTATAGTTTCCACTATTCTCTTTGTGGTACTTCTCAATTCCAAACTTTCAAGCTTACTTCTCAGTTTCCAACTCTTTATTTTGTTTTGAAAATTGTGTATGTGGTGAAGAAGCTTGTTTGTGACTTATTCAGGATGCCAGGGATCCAGAAACACTTGCTAATCTAGTTGTATGCTGTCTTCATCTTGGCAAACCATCTTCTAAATCATTCAGGTAAACTATTGCCACATATTGATGTTTTCTTCTCTCTCCCTCTCTGTGAATGACTAGGTCCATATTTTGGTGAATCCGTTTACCGCTCCCCTCACCTGTCATATTTTATTGCTCATCAATTGACATTATACTACAATAACAACCAAAAATTTTCCATCTACTATGGATGTTGATTGAAATTATTCTAGATTTCTAGCATGGATGCAATATCATACATAGGCTAGTTAAATATTTTGTTCCTTAAGAAATTGTTATTGAATTCTGAATCAACTTTATGTGGTTGTTATAAATCAAGGCCCGCAAGGAGTGAATATTGTAGGTGGAATTTGCCTTTCCTAACTAGTGGCCCTTAGTCTTTAGACATGCGTTAAGAGGCATTTGTAGCCCCTACATGTTAAATGATAGTAATTGCTAATGAATTTTACTGAATGGGAGTTCCCACCTAGATCATCACAGATGGAGTAATAGCTTTATAATTGTTTAAAGCATGCCACTAAAAGCCGAGGAATATAATGGTCAAGTTTATATAAATTCAGGTCATTAAACTCTTGAGTTTAGACTTCAAACTGGTATTGTCTGATTACACACCCTAGGGTGGACTCGAAGTAGTAGATCTGAAGTAGATGGTTCTCATGATCAAGGCTGGTTTAGGTTTAGGCTCAACAATGAACCAAACAATATTTTGTGGGTCACATATTCTAGAAACCAAACAAAAGCATGCTTCTCGGGTTACTTTGTTTCCAAACTATGTTCATTTTTTGTGTCAACCTTTCAAATACCGTGTTAATGCTGAACTACTTACATTCTTATTATAACATCAGTTGTATAAATAACTGTACAGAACTTATTCCCAAAGACCCAGAGACTCAAACACTGCCTAATATTAATGGAAAATCAAGCAACAAAAGAATAAAGTAGTTTGTCTCAGTTTAAATGATTCAATTATTCTTTTAGACAGAAAGTGATCTTTGTGTAGCTGCTTCTCCGCTTGTGTGGGGAAAAACTCTAGTCCAATAATGACCTCAGGCTTAAAAGAATAAACAATTCTTATACACTTTTCTGTTTGCTTTTTGCAAGTCTAAAACACATGGAGTTTGGTACTTTCAAACATAACTTTTATTGTATGAAGAATGTTGTTTCTCTATCATTAGTGTTTCTAGCAGTATTTATAAATTAACTGAGACAAAACTTACTTAGTGTGACTGCTATAAATATTTGCTCATATTATGTGAGGATTTTAGAGTGTGAGCTTTGCACAACGATAAAGTTGTTGCTTAGTGTCCATGAGTTTACAGGTTCAAATCCTTGAAATAGATTGTGCCACCCTTTTTCGTGTGAGGATTTTCCTCTAATGAGTCACTTGTGTGTCTATGCAGCCAGCTGAAGCTTTTACACCCAAATCATGCACTGGTAAAACGAGTATCAGCAGCTGAAGAAAACTTTGATAGAGCACTGCAATCATTTTCTTGAGAATTGATTATTCAGTTTCTTTCAGCAGTTGAATGGTGTGAGGTCTTCCCATCCAATTTTTACAGCTAATTGTGCCTACTATATTGGTTGCTTATCTTAGAACATAATCAGTTGGGTAATATGTCATAGGATTTATATTTTATGACAAATGTTTCGTTTACTTGAGTCTTGATGTTAAAGCTACAATTTGTATTAATTTTTAAGCAATTTCATTTACATCATATGTAGTAAAACAAAATTTCGATTGTGTGGAGCTCCTCATAATATTTTCACTTTAAGCTAAAATTTTGATGGACCAACATTTTACATATTCAAATCCTAGATATATCAACTTCTTAACTTCAAGGCTCGAGACATATCTTTTTAAATTATCTAGTCATGACATAGATGAACACCTAACCCTGACACCTAAACAACGAAGAACACACTGTGCCATGTAACGTGTGGTAAATGTTTAACTTTTTAAGCTAATGGACATATGTTTAAACTAAGTCACGTTTTTGTTTTGTTTTTTTAATTGTGCTCATAATCATATATTTAAAATTTTGAAATTTTAAACAAGCAAGTTATTGTTATTCGTTGATCTCACTAAGGCTGTTATTGTTTTTTAGACGTTGTTATTATGCCACATCAGACCTGTATCTCTCCAAGGACATGTAATGACAGAATGATAAAAAAGCCAAAATTCAGTATGGGTTTGAAGGTAAAATTAGTAAGTCAAATTTACTAATGATAACTCATGTTTTTTTTAATTCACACATTTTATCCTGTATCCTTTACCAACTCGTTTAAATCTGATTAATTTATATTTAACTGCGGCACTAAAATCTTTATTCTAAATCATTTCAATGATCAACTTTTCCATTATTAAAATTAATAAGATTAAGATTTGATTAATAATTAACATCTTAACATAACCACCATAATTCGTAAAATAATTAACTAATTAAAGCTCCATTTAAGTCTTTGTTATCTTTTAATTAAAATATTACCTAATTATGACTCAAATAAAAAATCATTAACTCAATTGCGATTTCTTTTTCTAAAATCCTTACCATATTATTAGAATCAAAATTTTACATCTCTAGACCTCAACTTTTATACCAGGCCAAATATTCTACATCCTAAACTATATCTTACACATTCTTCTTCATTTTCTAGTCTCTATTAATTAGTGTCTTTTATATACTTTGAATGTTTTGTACTGTGATAAAACAGAAGAAAATGTCCTGCATCTATAGTCTGAGACCAATATTTGATTCATCAAGGAGTTGCTATCTATCTCAAAATCATTTGCATCCGTCTCATATTATCAATGAAACTATAGAAACTACAATTGTTTGATATAGTAATAGTTAAATGTTTAACAATGATTTGCAATTGTTACCCAGTTGGTGTATAAATGATTTATGATATATCATTATGATGTCATGTACCGAAGTGTGGAAAAAGTGTCATTCATGGCCAATGGACATAAGACAAAAAAAGGCTGCCTAGTGTTTGAGCCTCTCAACTAGTGAAATCGGGAGAGGATAAATATATACAATCTTACCCTCGCAAATAAGTTATTTCCAGGACTTGAACTCATGGCCTCCAGGTCAATAAGAAAACAACCTTATCATTGGGCCATAGTATAAGTCAGTGTTAAGATATAAATTATGGCAATGCAGCATTGGCTTGACTATAACAGAATGGCACCAAATAATTTATACAGGGTAATTCCTTGGAAATGTAAAGAAGAATCTAAAGATAGAAGAAAGCTATACCAAAGCTTGGGCATTATTTCATTATTGAATCATCATGTGTTGAATACATATAGGTAATTAAGTATAGTAAATGAACTATTAACTCCCTAAGAACAAAAAAAGCTTCATCCCATGTATGAGTGCAACAGAAAAGAAGGGTAACTGATATGGTTTCTATGCTAAAGCTCTATAAACTTTATATTGTGGATTGAATGCCATAACCATCTCGATGAGATTTCTGCCATTTCCATGCAACTTGTAAACTCTTTTCCAGGTCAGTGTGTTGTGCAGTCCAATTCAGTTCAAGTCTGATCTTAGTAGGATCACTATACACCTCAGCGTAATCACCGGGCCGACGAGGAAGAAAGTCGACTTTGATGTTCGCCCCTGTAGCCTTTTTACAAGCATCAACAAACTCCTTCACTGATCTACCTGATAAACAAAGAAATATGTGAATTAACTTCCAAGAAAACCAAAGCATTGTTGTTCATATATTCAAAGTGGAAAACCTACCCTTTCCAGTGCCAACATTGTAGATTCCGACTTTAGCCGGTTGTGCCTTTTCAAGAGCTTTGACATGAGCATCAACCAGGTCAGTTACATCAATATAATCTCTTATGCATGTCCCATCACCTGTCTTATAGTCTGTTCCTCTAACCTGCAAGGTGGTAGATTAGTTTACAAAAAATCGTCTCAGATGGTTCCAAACTCTTGAGAATGCTGACTAGTGAAATAAATTATCATAAATAGACGAGTGTTCTATGTAATGGAAAATTAAATAGCTTAAACTTCTTTAAAAATTAAAACACAGTACGTATAAAACTTACGGCCAAATATTTCAAATTTTCTAAAAGAGAAAATAAATATAAATTTATTTCCAAATACTTTCTGTATAAAAGATACAATTTTTATCAGCTTTATTTTCGGAGGAACGTTATGACCAAGGCGATACATTACATGGATACTAAAGCAGGCACAGATTAGCCAAAAATATAAATGACAATATTAGCATACCTTTAAGCCAGACGTAATGCCACGAGCTGCATCAAAGCAGGCACCTGAAATTCGACCATGCTCTCGCAGTTCAGGTCTTGGAGCCTCACCTAATCTGCCCTCAGGATCTGATCCAATCACATTGAAGTATCTGTATGTTCCCAAAAAAACTAATTACCACTACAGCTGATTCTGAACTACTATATTGAAGTCAAGTTCTATCGATTAGTTATCTTTCATCTGAAGTCAGACCTTAAACCATGTATCAATAGTCCAAAGTCACACATCTTATGAGGTACTTAAATAAGGGAGAAGTCAGAAATGTAATTATACAATACAAACCTCAGAATCATCACTGCCATGTTAGAATTTTTGGAAAAATCAAGTATCATATCCTCTGCCATCTTCTTGGCTTTTCCATATGGATTAATTGGTTTCTGAAACGAAAGATCGTCAACTTTAGCATTAGATTCTCATATGCATCAAAGCCATTGCAGGATGCAATGAAGAAAAATAGTTCTTAACCAAACTCCACAAGTTCAAGTACTCTTAGACTTTTCACCTGTTCTGTTACTTCTGTAATAGGCATCTTTTCTGGCTCCCCATATGTTGCGCATGTACTAGAATATATCAATGTCTTCACACCAAATTTAGCCATAGACTCCAATACCAACAATGTATTTGATGTAATATTGTGATAATACCTGACAAACAAGTAACATATTTCATATAATATTGAGAATGTATTTTGTATCTAAAAAGACAATTTGTTATCCATACTACTACATAAGTAGAACGTAAAATTCGGAAACTGAACACGTATGCTACTTTCCACAACTTGTTCAACTAGGAATGTCCCTGATAAAAGCTAAAAGTACTTACTTAAGTGGGTCCAGTGTGCTTTCTCCCACATAAGCAACAGCAGCAAAATGCATCACAGCATCAAATTTATTCTCGGAAAATATTTTATAAACCTGATAACCAGTTAAGTAGACAATTTTTTTGGCATTTTCTCCAACGTATGCTTCAATGGAAGTTTAAATTTAAAACTTCAAAATATTTCTTGTAACAAGGAAGATTATAAGGATACAGATTTTGCATCTCCCAAATCAGCATATATAAATTGAAGCCTTCCAGGTTCTGGAAATAAGTTCTGAAGAACCCTAACGGCACCCAAATTTCCCCGAGACAAATTATCCTGCCATGAAGAAAAATTGTTTTGTCCTTACAGTGTATTTGACTTAACCAACGAAAATTTTCATATTATGAATAGACATACGACTATGGTGACACGATAAGAGTCCTTCAAAAGTCGTAGGGTAGCATGTGAGCCAATATAGCCTGCACCTCCTGTTACTAAAACATGAGTGACCCCTGGTTCATGGACGGAAAACTGAAAAAAAAAAAGAGCAAAAAATAAACAACAAAATGGTAAAAAGAGCTACAGATTTAGAAATGACAAGAAATCATGGGATATAGGGATTACGGGACTCGGGGAATTCAAAGATGGAGATCTTTTGATCAAGAAGATGCATAATATTGTCAACACTGCAGCAAGAAAAACTTTTACAAAAAAGTTGCCCTTCCTTTTTGGATCAACGTAATCCATCCCTAAAAGAGAATTCAATTATAATGATATACATAATTAGTAAACAACAAAGCAACATGAAATACATCACAGACATTGAAATTAATGATTTTACAAACACTTCATGCCATATACTTGCATCCAACCTATCCTATACAGCTATAATCTAACTCAAGTGCTACAAAAGACAGCTTTTAATTCTTATTTGTTAATTGACAGTACTTTAGGTAAACAAGCTTCATGTGATATAAACCGAGAATTGATTAAATTGCCATTTCAGTTCGAATTTGGAAAACATAACCTTACCTCCCATTGACATAGACCTGGTTGCCCTGGGCTGAGTTCTGGACCTACCAAAATTAAACATTTGAAAAATCAATACGGTATTATTCCCCGAGATCAGTGATCACAACAAGCTCCACTCTCCGGAAGGAACTTGACTCTTGAGTGATATACTGCAGTCACAACCAGTCCAAATAAGTTATTTTTCCTGCTCTGGAATGATTACTACACTGAATAAGTTCAAAATGAAAAATCAATAGTAAAGGATTTGACTTGGAAGAAAAACAAAAAAAAGGAAAAAACTAAACCAGGAATACAGAACTCCAATTGTATAGGCCACATTGAAAAGTAAAAAAAAAATGGAATTGAAAAACTCAGTTACTAAATACAGTAAAACTTTAGCAAAAAAGCGTGCCAATTCACTAATAAATTCAAAACTACAAAACTGATGAAAGAGAACATATCTAGAATTGCAAGATCCAGAGAACCCCAAAAGATGAAGATCATGTGATAAGGAAAGCAAACAAAAGACATGCAACATATTTCAGAATAGCTAGAAAAAAGAAGACACCCTATGCAACAAATTTCACAACATTGGTAATAGACATGCACATGAATTATGTGTCAGGGTATATCAGGCAGAAAAACACAAGGGAAAAAAGTATCACTTTCCACCCCTTGACATTACATGTGTTCAAAAAAAGGACATCAAATAATGTAGACAACCTACGAGATTGAGAAAACACCTTCAAATTTTCGAACTTTACCCAATAGTTGGAAGTTGGAGCAAAAAAATTCAAAACACCTCACAGTTTCAATATCAAACACATGACAGGCAAACAAAAACAACAAAAATATCATCAATGTTGAACAAACAATTCAAATTCAACAACATACAAAAACCCTTTTGCTTCTGCAGCATCACCAACTTGAAAACAACTTTAGAAACAAGCATAAGCTAAGAAAGATACATAGAATGAAAAAACTATTGAAATTAAGAAAAGTAAAAAGGAGACCTTATAGAGTTGCCCAGAAGAGCATAATAACTTAGAATGAAAAAAGGTAGAACTTTAATGGTCCCAAGTTAGTAGGAAATTAAAAGAGAAAGAAAAAGTAAAAAGGGAGAGATTGGGTAAAAGAGAAAAAGAGAAATTGAAGAATTGGTGTTGTGGAAATTGAGAGAAAGGATTGAAAGAAGAAGAAAGGTGGCAGATTGTAATAAGTGAAGACTTCTGCATCCATGTTGTCAATGCATTATGTGCAAACAAAGAAACATATAATCAACAACATATAATAATAATATGTTTATTTTTTAGAGAAAGAAACACGACCGGATGGTGCAACTGGTCTGACCGCTTACTAAATTTAAAAACAATTTTAGTTTGCAGTCTTAACCGAAATATGATTGAACCACTTTAAATTAGGGAAATTCCATGATAAACTAAGTTTAACTGTATTAATCCGGAAAGTAAATCAGACGGTTCATTAAAAAATTAAAAAAACGGAATATCATTCAAATATTTTATTTTTGTATTACTCTTGTCCAAAATAGATGAAGATATGTTACTTCAATATATTTATACATAATTATTAATTATATAAAAAAATTTATATTTACATATAATTGTATATCTATAGATAAAAGTATTAATTCATGTATAAAATGATCTGGTCAGACCGAACGGTTTAAGTGTTTAACCTAATACAATATCTCTTCTAGTTTGACATTCGGCTCGGATTTCATAACATTGATGTTATTGTATCATCTATCATTTATATTTAATCATTATGCACTTTTAAAAAAGTAATCTAAAAAATGAATGGTATTTAATCATCATTTACTGTGGAACATATTAATTTTCCTATTTTTATTATCATTGCATAATAGTTACAAAAAATGTTATTATTACTTAACTCAAACGGATTGATGACAAAAAATGACCAGTGAATATAACATAAAAAAATTGCATTGAAAACACACTCAAATATTGATGTTGTTAACCTTTTATAATTTAGTAAGTGTCTATTTCTTCATAGCACATCTTCTATCATACAAACAATACCCCTCAATGTATTATGAGTTTAGATTGATTAAAAAAATATTTTATAAGTATATTTTAAACTTAAATGCATTTCCTCAAAGGACTGATGGCAAAAAAATAAATAATATAATAACTATGTACAAATTTTATAAGTATATAGGTATGAACCAATCTTTATTATAACTACATTGTTTTCATTTAATAAGTCATAAAATCTAAGAGACAATTTGAGTAAGACTTTATCCAATATTTGAATTAAAAACAATAATTATGCGCATAGTTTCATAGGCACCACTTTCCATCCTTGAATGTATTAAATTGCTCAAATCAGATGCCCATTAAAGACTTAAATTTGTTCAGCAAAATAATACAAAGCAATATATATATATTATATTTATACATAATAATGATTATTTTATTTAAGTTTCAGTATATCATAATGACAAATAAAGTGATGAACCCAAAGCATCATACCCTACAAAATAGAATAAGTTAAATATAAATAATTGCAAGCTGGTTTCAACCCATGAGAACATGATTATCCTTTATCCACCTTAGAATGAAGTCATTATCTAAGTTCAAAACCTAATTAACTTGCCAAAATATAATGGAAAAGAGCTTATGCATGTCACCCATTTCACGCTAAAGAAGGTAAACATTGTCTTATTTTAACAATCAAAAACATTATTTTCAAAATTTGAACTCACAAACAGAAATAAGAAACCTTGCAATAAGTTATATATACAAATGACTATTAATTTAAATAAAATAATTAATGTGTAATTATAATGAGATTTATTTTTTGTATAACCAAATGATATTCCTTCATCATATTGATAATGAACTAATTTCTTTTGGGTTGTGTGATTCTCTCAATAAATATCACTTATATGAATCGAACATTTGATTTTTTGATCTATATGTGAATCAAATTTGACTTTACATCACTATATCAATAATTTTTTTGGTTAATGAGATTATATATGTATATAGATTATGAAATTAGCCAATTAGGTGGAGTTTGAGTTTTCAATGCCTAACTTCATTGACTAGGCTAGTGATTGATTGGGGTAGGAAGGAACCAAATTGGTGGGAAGATAGCCTCAAAATCACATCACCTAGGTAACAAATACCAAGTCTTTTAACAATTCTAGGAAAAAAAGACTTATTTTAGTTTTATAATTTAAGTGGAATCCAACACTTACTTCACATTTTAGACATTATTGTATAGAAATTTAATGTTTAAGATTTATTTATTAATTCAAACTGTTGAATTTCCTTAGAATGAATGACTAATATATACAATATATTTTCCTAAAATTTTGTTGTTAAGTTTCATAAGGAAAATAATGTCTAAAATGTGTAAACCATTTAAAACAAGTTTGAGAAAGTAATCACTTAACTGGTGGATAAGAGAGATAAATATTATTATAATATTTTATTGATCGGTGAAAGAGTGAGATATAGATATTGTCCTACCCTATCATATTAGCACATTATATTTTTATCCCATATAAGAGTTTATCATATGGTATTTTTAACTTCCACTCTATCCTATCTTAATCATCAAATAGGTGGTAAATGTTTCCCACATTAGATAATTTATATTAGTTGGTTAAGATGTAGATTCACTTTAACTAAGTAAAAATTTGATACACCTTTTTTCTTTTACTTTACATAACAAAAGGCACTAAACAAGGACCCATTAAAAGATATTTAAATTGTAGGAGCTCACACAACAACTAGCCCAATATAAGTACGATAAACAATAGGTCTAGGCAATAAAATGTAGATTCCTGTAAGTCGAGATGTTTTGGGAACTTGGTAACCACATTAAAAATGATATATTTTTTATATAACTATCTCATCACCATATGATTGGTGAATTAATATCTTTCGTGTGCATGATTACATTCTCGACAAATATTGCTTATAGAAAATTAACTTTTGATATGTCTAGAGATCTAATAAAATTTTATGTCACTATACTAACCTATGATCGATAAATTAAAAATATCTAAATATAAGGCTTAGGCAACCGTATTTTTCCTAGCATAAGCATAAAGTATTTTGGTCCATTCCGATTGAGCAAGAGGCCGAATTAGGCCACACCAAGAATATTATCAATTTTAATGAGACAAGTTAAATATAATATTATGAGAAAAATATGTATGTAATAATAGTGTAAGAGTTTTTCACATTGTTACTATATCATATACCATTCATTTTTTATCATAATTAACTCTTAAATAAAAGTAATACAAATAAACGTCGGATGATATAATGACTATGTATAAATCTTTACACTCGTTTTGTCACATTTAATATTATTTACCCACTGAATTTGATTTTTAGTAAGAATACCTTTAATTATGGTTATGAGGAGAAGAATGCTAATAAGAAGTCTTATAACAGGAAGAAAAAAAGCAAAGAAACAAGTGAGAAGTGATGAAAATTCACTCTGAAGATAAAAATATTTCTAACTTTTATGTATGGTTTGATGCATCTTTAGATTATGGTAGACATTTAGAAATGAGAAGAAAAAATACAGACATCTCAACCCAAAGTTTAAAAATTAAGCACCACTTCATAAAAAAGAACTCAACCTTTTGAAGTGAGAATAGGGCCTCTCTTATTTATTTATGTTTTAAATACTATTTTTAAGGAAATGATGGGAGCAAAATCTATTTCTCTATAATATTACATGGATGTGAGCCGTTGGATCAAGCCAATGGTCAATTTTAATTTTCATTTTAACTTTAAAATATAAAGGATAATACTAATATTAACAATTTGGGCTTATCTTATCCATATTCGGATAAAGGAATGGAGTATCTCCTTATATAAGGAGATAAGTTATCTTCTCCTGCAAGTGAAATCGAAATCATGACATGTGTCATGTTTCACCATTTTCTATAAAAAATATTTTTAAAAATGAACAAAATAGCACACATGTCACATTTTTATTGGTTAGAGGAGATAAGTTATCTCCTTATATAAGGAGATACATTGTTCTCTTCAAATAATGCCTACTTTAAAATGGGTGGGAGAACTTTTGGCCTGTTTCTTGTTAGTCACATGGGGATGAGGATCTGTTGTCCCCAACCATGTCCCCAACCACGTCCCTGATTAATCACAATAAAACAAAATTGATAAAGTTATGAATATTTAATTTTTTTAACTGACATGTCATAATAAAATTAGTCTGAGATAGGGTTTGGGACAACAGATCCTTATCCAGTCAGATAGTCCCATATTTAGTTGGTAGATAAATTCAATATTTATTTACTATTAATATTAATGTAAAGTTTTTTTTTACCGTTGTTCATAAATATTATTTATATTTATAGTTAATAATTTAAGATATGAACGGACATCAGATGATATAACTCTTAGCCCTGTTGGTGCATATTTGTTCTCTTCGAAACTCACTCCGTCGACAACTTATTTGCCACATGTCATAATTGGAGCGTTAGCTTTAGGGATGGTACGGGTGGGAACGAGTAGTAGCTACATGCTACCTATTTTAAAATAGGATAGCATTATCCATACCCGCCTGTACGAGTACCGTATGTAGGTATTCGCGAGTATTTCTTAGTACCCATGAGTATAACATGTACTAGCGAGTTTCCTATTTATAAATGAATTTTTTATTTCTACTATGTATCAAATGATATGAATTTAATTATTTTTGTACCTTTTGATTAAATATTTGGCAAAAATGCTAAATTCGTGATGTTTCTATTTGTGTGATTTTTTGTTCTCGTTTTTTTAACAAAAAATATATATTTACACATATAATAATATTTGTAGGGTGTCTTACCATTAAACTCAATAAAATATGTAAACAAAGTAAAAAGAAAAATGTACACAATATAATGAATGTTTGAATAATGTACTTTTTATTTTAATTAAATATAATATATTAATCATATAAATAATGAGTACCTGCACATACGAGTACCATAATACTCCTACCCGACCGTATTATTACGAGTATTTTTAAAAAACTGTTTATAATACTTGCAGGTATCCGTTTGTGGCTCGCACGCGTATGGGTTTTACATGTAGGTATCCACAGGTAGCTTGATCCAATGGCTGAGATCAAAGCAATGTTGGGCATAGCTCTACCTAAGTCTGCCAATGAAAATCAGCAAAATTGGGTCTTGTTTTATACAGTTTGGGCCGAAAATCTGTTTGTCACAAAACCCTAATCTGTTTCACTTTCAGATTGGGTTTTTATCTCTCAATCTCATTATCAGATCACTACTTTCCCCGGCGAACTCTATTCCGGCGATAACCCAATACCGTAGGTATTTTCATTTCTTCTGTGCTCTCTCTTTCCAACGATTTTGTTTTAGAATTCTGGGTACCTTTTTTATGATTAAATTTTAAAAAAAGAAGCTTTGGGTTTGAAATTGGATAAGATTGGAGTATTTTTGGGTCCACATTACTTTCTGTTAACATAGTTTGAACTTTCAAGTTCAGGGTTTTTATTTACTTCCTCTAATGTTTACTAGATTTACTTGTTTCTGTTTAGCTGTTTTTTTTATAACTAAGTTGCTCTCTGAATTCTCATAGGATTTGTAGATATGGTTTATTGTTGTGCTGGCTTAGCAATTTGATTTGGACGAGATTTTGAATTTAGTTTCATTTTTAATTATTATCATCACCTATCTATCCATGGATACTAGTTATTGTGGAAGGTGCTGGTTCGGTTGATCAAAGAGAGTGGGAATATGAGTAGAGGGTGTATAAGATTTTTGTATGATATTGGGGCCGGAAAAAAGATGGTGAATTTGACATCACGATAAGGTTGTTGCTTTGCTTTGTGACCATGAGGTCACATGTTCAAATCCTGAAAACAGTCTCTTCACTTGCGGGGTAAGGCTGCGTACATATACCCTCTCTAGACTCCATTAAGTGGTAGCCTTGTGCACTGAGACACCTTTTTTTTGGTGCTGGAAGTGCTGGGTACTTCCAAGTTCCAGACCACGATTCAGTCTATTATGTTTTCTTTGGTGAAGTGCTGGCATTTGTTAAATTAGAATATGATTGTGAATGTGAACTAGTGTTTAACTTGCAAGCATATGGCATTCATTTATGTTTAATTGTCGATAAATCTAAATGTGAATCATTACCCTATTACAACCTTATGATGATTCTATTTTATACTATTAAAAATTATGTTAACAGTTATTTTATTTGTTAACAGGTGCACTGGTTATTAATAAAGATTTTGTTCCATCTTGCCAATGAGGGGAACCATTGGAATAAGGCTCCAAAATACAGCTATATCCAATGCTACCAGAAGAACTCTAGTTCCGTTCTCTACTTCAAGCTCTGGTGGTGGTCGTGGCCGTGGAGGCCCTCCCTCTGGCTCGGGCCCATTCAACTTCAATGAAAGAGCTCCGGGTAAACCTAATTCCAGTGACTCCAAATCTGGCACACCAGACTCACCCGTTGCTCCTGGTTCTGGTCGTGGTCATGGCCGTGGCAGTCCAATTCTTCCTCCATCAGGTCTTCCTTCCTTCTCATCATTTATATCTTCCATTGGCCGTGGCCAAGGTACTGGTCCAGTAGCATCTAAGCCTGAGCTTGATTCACAACCACCAGCTTCAAGACCTGAAAAATCTGTTTCCAGTAAAGGAGAGGATGGTGTCTCTCTAACAGCCACACAGGATTCTTTGCCACCCAAAAAACAAATTTTCACTAAAAGTGAAGATGTTGTTAGCCCGACAGCTAGAATCAGTAACGATGAGAATGATAATAGCCTTCCAGGGAGCATAATAGGTGTGCTCTCTGGACTTGGGAGGGGAAAGCCTCTCAAGCAGGCAGATCCAGAGGCTAAAGTCACGGAAGAGAATAGGCACCGTCGCACTCGGCGAGTTCCAGCTGCTCCCTCTGCATCTGAGACTGCTGTGCCTGATAGAAAGCCTTTACAAAGCCGGGAAGATGCAATCATTAATGCACGGAAAATTTTGTCACAAGCTGAGGGTGATGGAAGTGGTACTGGAAGAGGACTAACAGAGAGAGGTGGGTTTGGTCGAGGTCGAGGGCGAGGCCGGGGTCGTGGAAGAGGAGGGTTTGTGAGGGACAATGATGAAAGGGCTGGTCGGTTTCAGGATGCAGAGGATGGTGCAGGGCTTTTTACTGGAGATGATGTAGATGGTGAGAAGTTAGCTAAGAAGGTTGGGCCTGAGATAATGAAACAGTTGACTGAAGGATTTGAGGAGGCAGCTAGTAATGTTTTACCCTCACCATTGGAGGATGAATACCTGGAAGCACTTGACTATAACTATGCAGTACGTGATTTGATTCAGATATCTGTGTATTTATTTGGAAATGATCAAAATTAGTAGACATATAATTTTTTTTTTAATTTTTTTTTTCATTTGTAGTTTATCTGTGTACAAATAAAACTTTCCAGTTTTTCAGGCAAAACATAAAAAGGGTATTCACTTAATTGAATTGCTCTAACCTCATTAGGGTTGCCTGTGTGGACTCTGAAGATTTAAGGACACCATTTTTATTTGTGATTTTTTAGTCAACCTTCAGTTATCTATTTATTAAGTATATTATAAGGTTTGTTTGTTTCTGACATTTTTCTGTTTCTTGGCTGATTACTGCAGATAGAATTTGAGCCAGAATATTTGATGGGTGACTTTGAAAGGAATCCAGATATTGATGAGAAAGAACCAATTCCACTTCGGGATGCACTTGAGAAGATGAAACCATTCTTGATGGCATATGAGGGGATCCAAAGTCAAGCAGAGTGGGAGGTACATTCTATTGCAACTCTCATCCGTGATTGAGGATTAAGGGTCAATATCTAATAAAACCATGCAAAGGTTTAGGGCATTAGTTCACTACTATCTTCTGTTCTTCATTGATAAAGATCACCCCATTTTTTTGAATAGTTGTCTACCTTATGGGTGAGCCTAAGCGCAACCGTAAGGCTGCTTGCCTTGTGACCTGGAGGTCATGAGTTCAAATCCTGGAAATAGCTTCTTCGCTTGCGAAAGTAAGGCTGTGTTCATCTACCCTCTCTAGATCCCATTGGTGGGAGCCTCGAATATTGTGCGTCCCTTTAGCTGTCTACCTTATGGGTGAGAGTAGGAAAGGGTTTTGTAGTATTTGTCTACTTTATGGCTGGTCATGTGTGTGGGATTTTCTTATTTTTATGTCTTCTTTTCTAACATTCAATATCGTACTAGGAAATAATGGAAGATACAATGGCTCGAGTTCCATTGTTGCAAAAGATTGTTGATCACTACAGCGGACCAGATAGGATAAGTGCAAAGAAGCAACAAGTAGAATTAGAAAGAATTGCTAAAACCCTTCCTCAAAGTGCACCATCTTCTGTCAAGCAATTCACTAACCGTGCTCTTACCTCTCTCCAGGTTTGAAACTGTAAATATTGAACTGTTAGGTTACAGTTGTGTTAGAACGACTTTGATTTTATGGGTGGTAGATGGATGGATCGAATGGATTTGGATTTGTATCCTAATGGATGGATGGAAAGCCATCCACCAATATGTAAATCCATTAAATCTTATTTTAAATTATCCAATCCATCCATATGCAAACTTAATGGATGGATTTCAATCCATCCATGAGTCCATTTTAATGGATTGGATGGATATCCAAATTCATTTGATTTTTTAATTAGAACTAAAAACACTTTTGAAAAAAATTCATCCTTTTAAAAAGAGCTTTTTAATTTTTTTAACAAACACTTTTTAAGAAATATTTTTTTTTGCAACAATTTACAAGAATGTGACGTTTAAGGTTCTACATGTACAAGTTTTTTGTACAGTTATTTAGATATGCTATGTATTTATGAACATATTTATACTATTAACCACATCCACATGTCCTACTATTGATCTCACTATCATTTGAGCAAATGTTACTAAGAATATAGGTCAGTACGAAAATTAAATAATAATAAAAAAATCAAAGTGAGGGTGAGAGCGAGAATGAGAAGTATGTACAAGAAAGTGAGAGTTGAAATAGTGAAGGAAATTGAAAAGTAAAGAACAACTTTTGTGAATGTTTGTTTTTTGGACGAATTGTTTTTTATAATGGATGGATTCAAATCCATCCATTATACCCAATAGATATCCATTGGTATGTCTATTTAAATCCATTAACTTTAATGAATGAATTTGGATGGATTTGATTTTCCTATATTTAGATGGATTGTGGATAATTTTACAACCTCTTTGATTTCTATAGTCACTTCTCTCTTAAGTTAGTAATCCCATGATAGTGTCCTGTTGATGTTCATTTGCTTGGTCATGCAGTTTGGTTTTAAAGGAACCCCATTCCTTTGTATGATTATTGTAGTTTGTTATTAGTAATTTATTTTTGAGCATGGCCATGGCAGATGTTGTAAGATGCTGATAAAAGAATCTTTCTAGCTACACGAGTTGTATATTTAATTGAGATCTCACCACGAATTTGCCAGAATCTAGATGCTTGTTGATAAAATAAATCTAAAAAAGTATCAAGACAGACAAGTTGAAATGAAGTGTCTTCTATTTTTGAAACCAATAAAAGGTTGATGTTGTACCTAAGATGAAAATTTATCACCCAAGGCACAGTCAATCCTCAGGCTGCAAAATAACTGGTACTTGTTAGAATCTGTCATCAAACATTGAGAAAAACGAATTAAGATCGTGAGCTGTCAGACTTTACGATTTTTAGGTAAATGATTGTGATAGAATAGCATAATTACTACTCAATACATCATTGAAATCCCTGCAGGTTCCTTGACATACAGTAGTGTTCTAGACCTAAAGCAATTTGCTGCCATGCAGAATAAGTAAATATGTACATCAAAAGAGATATTGAGAAACTTGTGATTTCATCATTATATACTGTTTTTAGAAGTTTTTTTAATGAAATTATTCCATTCATAGTTACAAATCTTAATTCTGAAAAAAATTGTGTATATATGAAAGATTTGCTCATCCTGAGGCGGACTCATATAATCCTCCTGTCTCTTTAATCCTTTCGTGAAACTGCATAAACATGATTTTCGCTACTATTTTATCTTTAGAGATTACAGGCATATAAAGTTTGCTAACTGGTTTCTTCACTTAAAAAGGTGTTTTTAAATTTCATTTAGTTTTCTTGTTATTTTTGTTTCCAAGTGTGCTACATACAAAACATGCTATTATGATGCTGGTATTTTTTCAAATTTTGTAGCAGAGGTTTCTATGGTGTCACTTTCTTTGGAATAGATCAACAATTTGCTAGCTTAAAAGTGGCAACCAACAAAAAAACACACAGTAGAAAAGTATTAAAATTTAGCTCAATGATTGAATTTAATGGTAGATAATGGGATTTTCTTTTCTTTTAGTGTTTGTGAACAACACTGGAATCCAGATGGTTAAACAGTGGCATTCAAGATTTTGCTTGTTTTTGGATTCTTATGTATTATATATGATGCAATTCTTTCTGTAAATACATAAATCTACAAGACAGTAAATTATATGCTTGCAATGATGAATTGGCAATATTGCATATACTATTCCTTCATTTTGATTCTTCTGCTTTTTACTTTCATTTATTTAAATCAAATATGAGAATCTGATTCAGAAAACTATATGTGGAACAATTATTCTGCAAATTATAGTATATTTATGGTTGGTTTGTAATATGATGCAGAGCAACCCAGGGTGGGGATTTGACAAGAAATACCATTTCATGCATAAGCTAGTTTCTGAGGTATCTCAACATTACAAATGAGACATGCTATGCCTTTCAAGCTTAAACATGGTTGGTACACAATGTCCATCTTTTTAGGACCTGCTTTCATTTTGATTCTGATTTTAACTTCAAATAAATGCTATAAACTCAGAATGATAGTTATCTTGTAGCATCTTTGCATGCAATTATTATTGCAGTCATTACTTTGTAATTACTTTTCATTTTAGTTTGGTACTTGTTCTTGTCATTAAATCATTATTGATATTTACTATCTGTGATTGAGTTTACAATATACTCAAAGGAACACTCCTTGAAGCACCAAAGTGAATGTTTTTTATGAGAGTGGTGAGTTTTGTAAAACAGTACAAGGCCCAAAGCTTGGATCTCACTGTAATATCTGTTTGTGCTGCTTCACTAATGCTTCTTCTCTTTTCTTCCACTCTACCTTTTTGTTTTATAATGAATCAAGATAAAGAGAGTTTGTATTGAAAATTCATTTTTAAAATTTAATATCTTAAATACTTTTATTCTTAATGCAAATTCCTAAGTTTATTTCCCTAATAGCTTGTATATATGGTCCAGAAGTTATACTCTTTACCACTTTTCAGTTTTCACAAGGTTGTAAAAAGTTGACAGCTCTAAACAAATTCTTGTTTTCATTCACCAAATAAGCATATAAGTGCAATGTTTGTATTTGTATATGTACTAGGTATGATTGGTAAGGTTCATATATTTATTTTTTATTTAAAATGAGTATACATTATCATTTAAAATAAAAATTAATGAGCAAGGTCAATTCTCTAACTTCATTTCTTTTACATCTTCGTATGTTTTCTGAAATAACTGCGATCTACCTTCACTCTTAGCCTCTAATATCCTTTTTTATTCATTAGTTTATATGAATGATAACATAATATTATTCATATAACTCAACCATCAAAATAGTTCAATGACTAATTTTTCATTATCAATACAATATGGTTTGACCAATTTTGTCCAGTATTTTCTGCTATTGGCTAGTTTATCTGCATGTTTGGTATTATTATCATACTGTATTGATATAGTGACCTGTTCACTAGTTTTCTCGTGATAACTATGGTCTAGTGGGCTTTCATATTCTCTTCAGACGTTGTGAAGCAAAAAGACAAACTCCTATGAACATGCACTGGAAAAATTGTATAAGATTAAAATAATTATTTTTATATTAATGTTAATTGATCCAGTATTGTGATAACTGGATCGAACAGTCTGACCAGTTTGATCACTGACTGAACTTGAAAACGACTCTGGTTTGTAGTTTTAACTGAGTGAGGGGTTGAGCCGCTTTGAATGGGAGAAATTCCGGTCCGACCATGTCGAACATGGTTGAACTGCAATAACCCGGAAGTGAAGGTTCACTTACAATTTTAAAAAATAAAACACTACTCTAATGTTTTGTTTCACTCCAATCCAACAAAAGAAATATGTTATTTCAATATAATTATATATAATTGTTAATTATATAAAATTTTGTATTTACATACAATTATATATTTATACATAAAAATGATAAATATATTTGAAATCATCTAGTCTGACCGGAATGTTTAACTGTTTAACATGGTTAAACCTAATATGAGACCTCTTCCGATCCGACTCGAGTTTCACAACATTGAATTGATCTTTATCGTTATTTTTTTGTAGTACAATAGTTTTGTTCAGAATTAGATAGTATAATACAATGTTATTAATATCGTACAAGTTATCAAACCGGTTAAAATACTGATATAGTGATATAACAGTTCAACTGGTGGTTCACTAAATAAACTCTATACTGACGAAATTAAATATATATATATATATATATATATATATATATATAATATTAACATTGATGTTAAAACACCAATAATAAACTAATATTTTTTTATTAAAAAAATTAATTTTAAATAAAAACTGGTCCGTATGACCGACATAGTTCAATTGACCAATTTTTTCAGTTTTGGCCAGTTTTGACCAATACGATTGTATGATTGGTATAATTATTATACCATACCAGTATGAGGACTGGTTCACCGATTTACTAGTGAAACTGACCGACACAAAAACGATTTTTATAATACTAGCATAATATATGATATATTATATATCATAACGTAATACAATGAAAGATGTTTTGTAGAGATGTAATTTTGACTTTAGCAGTAATATTAGTCTCATAAATGAAAAAGATTAACTTCGATATTATGATTAAGAAAATATGGGAGCTAAGTATAATGATTGTGCTTGGAGCTATTCTTAACCTATAAGAATTGTTCTTGCAATGAGCTAGAGGCATTCTTATATAATTATTATAAATATAAAAGTACAAGGTATATTGTAAAGTCTATTTAAGAGCAAATAATAGTTCACAAATGAAGTGAAAAATTAATTCACATTTTAACTTAGGGGAAAGTGTAAAAGTTATACAATAGTATACTATTTTAACTTATGTATCAATGATATCCCAATTCAAGTAAAGGTCATATAATCAAAAAGAAAATATCATAAAAATAGAAAATAATTTTTTTTATATTACTTGAGCACAATAATTGTTTGGGACATGTGATTATTGTTGTTCTACTCGTTGTATATAAATTGGTTCATGTCGACTAGTTCAACCGGTAAACCGTTCCTAATACTGATATGATGCAACAATTATACTGGTCATGCAATCATACCAATCAAAATCGGTCAAAACTGATTATATCGGCCGATTTTCAATTGAACAGTACCAGTTATATCGGTTGATTTTTATTTAAAATTATATTTTTAATGAAAATAAAAAAAAAATATTGGTCTTTTTATTGATTTTTAAACATTAATATTAATATATTATATATGTATATCTAATTTCACCAGTATGTGATTTAATTAGTGAACCATCTATTGAATTGTTATATCATTCTATTAATATCGTGAGAGTTTGATAACTAGTATGATATTAATAACTTTCTGTTATCACTGCCATTTCTCTCTTAACATCTCAACTTTCCAACTTTCAATAATCTTTTAACTCAAAAGCTACCACTTTCCTACACAAGCCTCCAATTTTCTTTATGATGATAATTCTTCCATAGCTTCAATGCAAAATTAAATTCTTAAGAAACTGAGCAATATTCTCTACCAGTTTTCAAACGTTTTCTCTTTTTTTGTGCACTGAAAACTGCGTTTTTGCTAATTCGAACTGAACTTCTAGAATTGTTCCATCTGATAAGATAGTGATATCTTTCAATTAATAAATGTAATCTTGCGTAATGTTATAATAAAATTGTGAAATTTCCTAATGATTAAGTAGCACCGGTTTGTTCAGTAATATCACAGATCAATTTGCACAAAGCATTGTATAAGAGACTTAGAAAATAAGAGAGAATAAGGTCCTGTAACTTAGCACAATGTTTTTTTGTATCAGAGACTTAGACACGATCGCACTCAAGAAGCTGAATCAGAAATGTACGGACACAAAAAAGATATGACAGGGTCCTGAAGTCATCGAAAAAACATAAGGCAAAATATAGCACACATATCTCACAGAAACAATACACATAAATTCTACATATATTGCTATGCACACTCTTGCCATTAATCAGGGCACAAATTTAATGTCTTTGAAGTATTCATGCTCGACCGCGCTCCTGGCGGTAATTCTTTTGCTGGGATCCAAGCATAGCATACTCTGGAATACAAAAAACATACTTTAGTAAGCACCAACACATATAATTCAATAGTAGAATCCTATTACTAGTGAAATGTTATACAACTAGCAATAACTAAGGAAATTTTGATGAACTACAATCAGTCCTTATTGTGCCAAATATTGGTTCATGCAAGCAAAACCTTGTGATAAAGACTAACATCTAACATCTCAGTTCTCTTGGGTTCCTTTCCTAACAAGCCTAGTAGAGGATGATGGCAAAGAAAAAGAATACGTTGAGATGTTGCACTTACTGAAAGAAGATGAAGACCAGCTGGATCAAGATTTGAAACCACAGTTGCTAGGTCCTGCATAATACAAGATAAGGTTAATAATTACTATAATGAAGAACCCAACAATCAATCCTGGTTAAAGACAAACAGCCATTTGATTACCTTGGCTGGCCACTTGGGAAAGGTTGACTTAAAATCAGGCAATGAAGTTACTCCAGGCCATATTTCTTCATTTGGCGTACCCATGATTCTTCATATAAGGAACACAATGTAAATATATAAGCATATTTATGCAGCTTTGATTATTTATTCTTGTTTGTTTGGAAGCAAAAAATTATAACCTATTTTTGGCATCTTTTAAATGGGCATAATATGGCATAAATTTAAAGAATATTCCCTTGAGGTCATGGAAAACTAAATATCCAAGTGAGACATGATATACTTATGTTTCCTTATATTTGTCTATAGATTATTCATTCACTATAGGCAGGGGCAGCATTTTAAGGCCAGAATGAGAAATAGAAGGGAAATCAGACACACAAAAGCAAGAATAAGAATCCAAGTAGACAATTTGCTCAATAATTCAATTAAACATTAAAACTGAAAACTAACTTGCAAAGAACTTCGACCGTCAAAATTTCAACATATCAAAGACCATTTAAACTAGACATACAAACAGGAATGTGTATGCGTGTATACATTAGTCTTTGTATGTGAGATTGTGAGGACAAACTGTCCATTATCATATATTATTCAGTTTCTTTAACCAATCATTTAAGTCAAGAGATATTAATATGATTTACCAAGAAACGTAACTTAGAGAAATAAAGACATTAACCTGAATATTTTAAATATTTCATCAATCTCAGAGTCACCAGGGAATAGAGGTCGTCGGTTTACCATCTCTGCAAATATACACCCCACTGACCAAACATCAACTGGGGTGGAATAATTCCGAGATCCAAGCAATATTTCTGGAGCTCTATACCACAGCGTCACCACCTACGAGCAATAAATAACGACTATAAGTCAAGCTTTAGAACTACACGGAAGTAAAATTTTCAACCATGTTAGGAGTTCCAGAGGATACAGCAAAGTACATATATTCATTTTCGTGTAAAAAAGGCCATGTATTTCAAGTTTTGATCCAAAATTTATATTGAAATATAAGGTAGCACACAAACCTCATGAGTAAATGTCCTGACAGGAATGCCAAATGCCCTAGCCAATCCAAAATCTGCAAGCTTTAGTGAATTAGTGCGGCGATCTATCAACAAATTCTGTGGTTTCAAGTCTCGATGAAGAACTCTATGTGAATGACAGTAAGCAATGCCACAGAGAATTTGATAAAGGAACATCTGCAGAAAGGATCATTAAATAATTTAAATTCCAAATTAACGGGCACTTTTCACCAAAATCTCTTTTTGATTCCACAACAAAATAGCTTTTGTATTAATAATGCAAGGTAAGGTGAAATATTTAACCATGACCAAAATGACCAAAATTACAAACAATAGGAAGGGAAGGAAATGGGAAAACTATTCACGCTCAGATAGCTCGCTCGGTCAGCAAGAAGTGAAGCTGAAAATAATAGCTGCATGACAGTACAGTACAGCATCTGTATTGCTAAGTGACTCACTTTTACTTGACGTGGATCTTTCACAAACTCCGGAGACGAATCCATATGCTTCTTAAGATCCAAGTCCAGATACTCAAAAACCAGATACAATCGCCTTTCACAGTGCACTACATCCTGCAACCTGTGGGATCCACAATCAACTAGATAAGGAAATGATTAAAGACTAAAGAGGCAGAATATGATTTAGAATAGCAGCATAGAGAATCAACATAGTTTAAAGGAATTTAAATACCCAATGAATGTCAGAGTCAACAAGATTTTCATGATCACATACGATCCTATCTTTTTTTAGCATAAAAAACATAACATTCCACAATCATGTCTTAAGTAAAGCTCTCATAACAGCTGAAAGATATAAAACCATTCAAACATTAGATATATGAAATTGGTGACACCTAAACAAAGACTTGAAAATGAAAACATTCATATAACTGTTGATGCATTTTGTAAACACCGCCTACAATAACAATCTACAACATTACCACTAACAAAAACATAAAGATTAAGCCATAATCATGAACAACACGAATCAAACACACTTTTAAAATACTGTTCACAACTGCAATTGCATTTTTCATCAAATAATGTACAAATTCTATAACTGCAATACCTAACAATGTTCCTATGGTGCATTTCTTTCAAAAGCGAAATCTCACGAATGGCGGTGCTAGGAACACCTTCATCTTCCTGATCGAGACGAATTTTCTTGAGAGCGATGGTTTCGTTCGTAACGCGATCACGAGCCTTGTAAACGACACCGTATGTTCCTTCACCGATTTTCTCAACCTTTTCGTACTGAACAGAGTAAAGAACAAAATTCAGAAAGAAAAAAAACAAATAGAATGAGTGAATTGAAAAGAAAAGCAGTTATGGATATATCACTACTCACCTGTTCCATGGAATTGAAGATCTGAGTGTGTGAACTGTGCAGTGACTACGTTTCTTCTTTATAAGAGAAAAAGAAGACTATGGTCTTTTCTCTTTGTCCCTTCTCATTTATACCCCTTTCACTTTTCATTCTTATTTTTTTTTATATTTATTCTAAGTATGCATACACATCGTAAAAGTTTTATAAATTATCACTTTATCTGTATCATCTATTGATCATTCATGTTGTTTAATAATCATTGATAATTATATGTACTAACTGTATAAAATCAAGTTGTAAGATATAATTGAGAGGATGGAATATGGATGTTGGGTTTATCTCCTACATTGGATATGCGGGAGGAGTGAAAGAGTTTATAAGAAGAAAAGACCCATGGAACTAATGCCTTAAAGTTTTTGGTTCAAGACATGGTGTTTCACTTGTAGTTGGAGGCTCCCCAGTTGCAGTATGGTCTAACAATGAAGATAGATTATGTATCAGAAGAATCAAAAAGAAGTTGTTGCTTTTACTTTCAACTATAATCTATTAAAATGAGATAAATTATGTATTATATATATATAAAGAAATAAAAATGTAACTTATTTTTTCTTTTGTTTTTGATGTACTTCTATTTCTTGAAGAGATAAAAGTGTATGTAGACTTTTGTCTTGGGTTGTACTTGTTGAATGGTGAAGTAAGGTTAATGGTTATGAGTATAATGGAAATAGTAAGATTAAGTTGATGGGCCATGTGCTTGTAAGGGAACATGAGTTCATCAAAGAAAACATTATAGGATATGGCAACCTTACTCGAGGTAAGATTAAGATTTAAGCACTTGTATCCTTTGGGTTTCTCATTGTAGCCCAAAATTATACATGGAAGAGATTTGGGATAAAGTTTATCAAGTGTGCAAGATGGTAGTGGAGAACTATGAGTGCAAAAAATCCTCAAACAAGAATAATGAGGATTTTGATTATGCAAGGGATAAAATGTTTTTTTGGAACTCCCTTATTATTGATGGTAAATGTATTATTTTGAGAAAGGCTTGTGGACAATATATAGGTTGTATTTCGCTTGCGATTGTCATATTGAGACAAAATTGTTTCTTTTTTATAACACTATTTTGTTTTAAAATAAACAAACGCAAAACTTATAATCATGTGTCATTTGAAGCAAAGTAATTACATGATTTACTATATGACAAATGTATCAATATGATGTTGCATATTTTATAAAGATGATATGATGTTTTGAAAAGACCTTTAATAGTCTAAAATGAGTGTTATAACATTTAATAAAACATGTATAAAATGTAAAATTATGATGAGATATAATAGGATATACATAAATAGTTATCCTCTCAAATATTTGAGAATATAGTACTAGATATATGTGGCTGCACGTGGCACAAATGATTTTTAAATGGTCTAGATTTTATTTATTTTTTAATAAAATAATATTTTAAAATTGTTAAACTCAATTATCATATTTCAGTTCGAGAGGCCAATACTAGAAATGACTATATGCATTTTAATACCTAATTTTTATATTTCCCAAGTATTAAATTTTACTTGTAAGTGCCAGACATAAAATTGAAACAAATGGTAATTGAGTAGCCAAAGCCAAATTAAAACTTTCACAAATAAATTCAAAATTTGGCTATTGGAGACTTGAATAATCCTTTCACGAGTTGGTTGATTGAGTAAAGAAAATCTCCACTCTCGTCCTATGTTTCACAAAAAATGTCCTCTTATTCGTATCCTTAATCACAAAATCAAACGAAGAAATTTCTTAAGTGCAAGGATAATCAAATGTCGGATGATAGTGGAATAATAGCATCACTGGTGTGAGAGATATAAAGAGTAACACAATTACCAATGACTACACATTTACTACCACAATAAGGATGAATGTTATGAGTGGAACATTTTTTTCTGTTGGAAAGAGGTTTGTAACAATTATTAATTATGACATCCAAGATCAATTACGGTCTTAGTAATGATTATATCGTTTTTTAAGACATTTTGTGATACTGTCGAAAATATATAAGTGGACTATCAACTACATTTATCCACAAGATACATTATTTCAGTTTTCTATTTTGTATTTTTATTGCTTCGAATGGTTTATGGGCCATGTGCACTTGTAACCGAGTCTCTCCTTATCCTAAATCCAAGCCCCAACCCAAATCGATCGATAGCAAAATCGACCGATGCATGTGTGTAGAGGTTGTGTGTCATCTCCCACCACAAAATCCTTGTATCATTTTGGACATACCCATAAATGTAATAAATGCTTATAAACATTTTTTAAATGCTTCCACTACCCAATGTGGGACATGTTTTTTCATTTTACACCAAATTGTTCCCTTTGTTCCAACAATTTTCATCCAAATCATACAAAGGACACTGTATAAAAATAGTCCTTGTTATAACATTTTGTATTTATAAATCAAACTTTCTATTAGCTTCATATACTTAAATTGTAGGCCTATTTGTTGTAATAAAATGGAGTGTTAGAACCAGCACTATGTCTTTTAGTATATTTAATTTTAGAATATTAACTTCATAATAGTTAAATTAGAGATCCATTTTTTCTCCCACCTTCAAAATGTTAGAACCAGCCATTAGAACTAAAGCCATTTATATCACATGGGAAAGGACCACTAGTGGATATGATATTAATTTTATTCCTATCACTTAATTAAAAAGAAAAATTCTAAAAACACAAAAGAATAATTTTATATTACTTAAAAAAATGATTAATTGGGACATAATCATTTTGAAATTGGAAATACATATTAAAATATTAAAACCATGGATCAAGAGATTAGATAATAAAAAGTGAAGGATTACCCACAAGTGGATATGATATTTATTTTCAACTCTCAATGTTTGTAATTAGTATATAAGTATTATATGAATTAAGAATAGCCTTACCAGCTTCATAACTTGAACATGCCCACGTTTCCCGGTAGAAACGGGTCTTTTCTTATTTGCTTGGTTTATTTTCCCCTTTAGTCTTTCATGTATGATCTGAAATTAGATGCGGGTGAAGGAAATATAATATAATATCTTCTACTTATATGACTACATTATAATTGTAATAATTAAAAAATAGATGTCATAAAAATAGGCTTAAATATAATTTGGATCCTTAATTTCAAAGTTTTTCCCATGATTGTTTTTCTGGAGGATTTTGGTCTTCAATTTTTTTAATTTTACAACTTTAGTCTCATTATCAAATTTCATCCAAAAACTAATAGGAATAGCTTACATGACAACCATTTTTACCTTCTTTTTTTTCTGTAACTAAATATCGTATTGAGTGAGACTCAAATATTTAATATTTCTTATCATTTTTTTTAAATCTTCCACTCTCACCATCTCATCATTTTATAACTCTTATTATTATCTAATTTATATTAGCTTTTGGACATAACAAGTGAGTTATAGTTACATAATTAAAAACTTTATATAACCAAAATTGCCCAAAAAAGGAGAGGATGGATTTCACACATGAAAAACTTGTAGGACCACAAATGCATTCAAGCAAAAAGTATCATAAAGCAAAATATGGATAGACTTTCATCGTAAGGTAAGTACTTTGATTCTAATGTAAACCAATAAAGGTAATCTATGATTTGTGGAGGATAAGCTTATAAGTAAGAAAGCTATTTGGAGTCCATATTCTTGAAAGAAAATTATGATAGTTTTTTAGTTAATATATTTGTTTAAGTTTAATAAATGAGAATTTAATTCTCATGGGCAGTCTTATAATTTATTTTTAGTCCTAGGAATTTAATTATTTGTTAAAGTATTTTATTTAGTTTCAATTAAATTCATGTATTATGAGGGTTGTGAATTTAATTACTAACTTCTTGTAACATGGTCTAATAGTGGACAAGTATTTTGTTTAGACATGACATGTTTAAAGACAAGATGACATGAAGATTAGAAGATGTAAGGAAATGTAAGGAATTGGACATTCACACAAGAGGTGGCATGGAGACAACACAACTACAAACTAGGAGGATCAACCGACTTGATTTAGGGAGTTTCATTTCTATTTTCCTTGAAGATAATGATGAAGATTTATTAGTTTTCCTTGCCAAATCAGTTTGGATTCAAATCAACACATTGTTAAATCTTCAAGATAAGGCAAGGCACAAATCAAGGAGAAGATAAGAATGAAGCTAGGGTGGACTTCTAGCAACATTTAATTGATAAGGTGGTCAATTTCAACTCAAGGCAATTCAAATCAAAGATAGCATGGAAGGGATATGATCACCAATTTAGCCAACAACTTTGTCCCACAAAAAAACTCAATTTTTTTGACAAATTCAAATATGAATTTATTTGACCACATGGTTGAATCACCTCAACACAAGTCAAGGCTAATTTGAACAAGTGAAGTTTTGAAGTCCAAGTTCAAGTCAAGGCTAAAAGCAAGTGAAATCAGCCAACAACCCAAATCCCAACCAAAATTAAGTTACATGAGTATTTAGGATTTCTTTTTCAAATTTAATTGTAATTTAGGATTTTAGACTTAGTCTTTTCCTTGGTAGCCCAAAGGCAACCAAATTTGCTATTTATGTTTGCCATTATTCATTAATGAAAAACAAGTTTAATTTGAGTAAAACCTTGTGTTTTTGTTTAGTTGAGAATTCTCCTAAACCCTATCTTGGTCATGGCCAACTCCTTTGTTCTTATCAATCATCCTTGCTTGTGACAGACTACTCTAACTTACCAAACATGTCTTGCTTGTGGCATTTTCCCCTCCCATATCTATTCCACCTTCTTCATCATCATCATCATACACAATCTTCCCATAAACTTCCAATTGAGATCAACCTTCAAACTATACATCCAAACCGAGTCAAACCAAGCCCTAAACTATATATCCCAACCTTAAACCAACCCTATACACATTCCCCAAACTAAAAAATCACTGATCCTACTCTACACACATAAAGTCAATACCTTTACACCCAAACATCCCAAACCCTATATTACCCTACCAAGCTAAGGCCTTTCCACCATACAACACCCAAAAACCCTAAACACATACCCCAAACCGAGACCCTGACCATATTTCCTCAATTCCCCTTAACCCTAACCTATTTACTGCAAACAAATCAAACACAAATTGGCCAAAAATCCCTATTGAGAACAAAACCGAATTACAGTTTCTAAAACTTATAAATTCAAGCTAAAAACGATCCTAAAACAAAGACACCCCTAAAGGTTGTCATCAGATTCCTCTGTATAAAATATCAAATTCAAGTTTTGTGAATAATAAAAAGGAAGAGTCTAGATGAGTTTACCTTTAAAAACTTTACCACTCGACTTAAATTAGCCTGAGTTTGTGGAATGTGACTATTGGATGATGAAATATCTCCACAAAAAATATGGTTGCAATATCTCTACAATAAAAATATGTATACATAATTGTGATCACAAGTATTATTATAGATATGTACAACTATGCTATACCGTACTATATACACTTGTTAATTTTTCTAATGCTGAAATTAACGTACGTGTGGGTGGTGATGTTCCATTGCCTATATAAAACTCTACGCTTAAAAGTCTTTCGAGAAATTATTATAGTCTAATATTAATATTCTCAATCAAATTCTCACAAAATGTTGATTTAATGGTTAATGATTAATATTCTCAATCAAATTCCCACACTTCGAAAATGATAAATTCTTTACTTAAAAGATAAGAGATATCTTTGGTTAATACACAAAAATTCAAATTCTCACAATTGATAATGTATTAATAACTTAAAATTAAATAAGTGTATTCCAAATTAATGATGATGTTATGATTGAGACCATTGATAATGTAATAATTTTAGTAGTACTATTCAAAGTTGTTGGTGGCTTGGTTGTAGACTTGTAGGGTGCAATTGAACCCCACCCTAAGAGATATAATTACTTTGTCTTCTTCCTAATGCTATGTTTCTTAGTATTAAAAATGCAGCTGACTAATTCTAAAGTACAAATTAGGATTAACCAAACATGGCCCTAGCTATAATCTATATCTTGAACTATCTACAAATATACAAAAAAATCCACATAAAAAGTGCAAATTATTTTTGCTTCAAGTGAGATACTTAGAATTATTTTTGCTTGTGTATTAGAATAATTTGGTTGAACTTTATTTGAAAATTTAGCTCAAGGGCTATTAAATGTGCATGCCCTATAAGAATTATATTTAATAGCTGCCTATCCCATATGAGACCTCAATACACTCATGACTCCTCAAGCTTTGACCATTTTATATGTGGCATGGATTTTACAAAAAAAACGTTCTTCAAGTGGCCCATTATGGTAATTGTGTAACTTTTTCTCTCTCATCACTTATTTCACTCACCAATTCATTCGTTAGATTTTAAAAAATAAATAAATAAAATTAAATGTAATTAGTGTAACTTAATTTGGGTAAAAACAGATCACTCCTTTATATATATTGAAAAAACTTTATTATTAAAGGTAAAATCTACTATATTTATTTTTATATTATGCCTCAAAATGGTTTAATCTTCATGTGGAAACATTCTTGATATTAATAAACAAGATGAAAAATAATTGAGTTACTTAAGGATAATGCTGAGAAGGATTATTTTCAATTATAATTGATGGGTGTGTTGATAGATGTTCAAACTAAACAATGTACTTTAACATATAGTTTAAGGGTTCACTAGAATGTGCTAATCACAACTTCAAAACCCCTAACAAGTGGAATGCATGAACTTAGCCCTCCATGGGTATGATATTCATGGGAGCATTGAAAAAATATATTTAAGTTAAAAATTTAATAATTAAATATTTTTCTGACCAAACACAAGCAATGACACATGTAATCATATACTTTTTGGGATAAAA
The DNA here is from genome assembly GCF_001865875.1 of Lupinus angustifolius. Lineage (NCBI taxonomy): Eukaryota > Viridiplantae > Streptophyta > Magnoliopsida > Fabales > Fabaceae > Lupinus > Lupinus angustifolius. The sequence continues at coordinate 14,478,717 of NC_032027.1, read as the reverse complement.
GATATTCACCAATATATGTATGGGAGTGACTTCTCCACCCTGCACTGCCTTTGTAAAGAAACTAAATTATCTGATACATGAGAGCCTAATAATAAATGAAAATTCTATTACCTCACATAATTAAACTTTTAACAAGTATGATTTTAAATTATTTTTCATTAAAATAATTTTTAAAATTAACAAAATATCATTTTTATTCATATTCAACTACTGAACTCTTCTAATGCTAGAAAGAATATGAATCTTTTGTAAGTGTCCAGCGTGCCCATGAACAATGTTGTCACAACCATCCCCAAATAAATTATTTTAGTGCATTTGGGTCTTAAACATTTCATTAATTTAATTGGGAGGTGTCATTGATCAGCGAGTGTGAAGGGTTGGTATCTTAAGTGCCCTATGGGTCATTGTTTAGTTATATTATTTTGTTTGTACTAATGATATCTTCTTACTTATGGTTAAAGAACTAATCTCTTTCAGGGTTCATGACTATTCCCAACAAGTGTCATTCCCAAGAATCGATCTTTTAACATTTTAGTCATCCCGAAAATCTAGCAGAACCTTACAGCTATAGACCAACACCTTGCCGGTTAGATATATTGTTTGTCCATGAATTTTTATGATATAGTTTTTTATTTAAATGTATGATTAAATTAGAGGCCTGCTTCACATGGTAGGATACAGATTATGATTCTTAGTGGGAAGATAAATAGGGAAAGGATCCCAATTCAATTTTGTTCCTTTGTGAGATATGTGATTGGCCTGTCATGCAAGAACGTGAGGCAAGTGTTTGTTGAAACTCTAATCCATAATAATGATTTAACAAGATACCACTAATTATGTTAGCTAGTTCTTGTTTTGTGGGATGCACCACTATATAAATATCATTGCTCCCTGGTTTCATGTATCCTATAAAATTGGTTCTTTGCAACAATTGGCCAGCTTCAATAAATATTTTGTGTCATGTTGAAATGAATGCTTTATATCTTAGTGAATGGGTAAGATGCATGGTTTAAGATTTTAATTAATTCAGCGGTACTAGTTTGAGCCTTTGAGTGCTCAGGGTTAAAGTTCATTATTTTATTCTGCCTTAGTTATAATGTCATTTAAGTTTGTATGAATAGTGTACATAACGTGCATATGAATAACGGGCATCTTTAAAATTCTGTAACTAAGTATTATAATAAAATATGAGAGATATTGATACTAGAGTGTTTTTTCTTAAAAATAGTGAGATTTGAGAGATTATTTCCAGCCCTTGTGAACATTGAGAAAATTTATTTTGGTAAGAGTTCTTTTTTCCATTTGAGAGATTATTTATGAGAGGAAATACTCTATATCTTTATTATTATTAGTGTGTACAGGCACTTCGTGCCTGCCAGCGAATATTGTGTGATACAATATATTCAATTTTTATATATTATATATTTTTTGTTTATGATAATATTTAATTTAAGGTGAGATATGTGGTTAATTAATGTATTGGTGGTAGTTGTTTATTATTTATAATTTTTTTGTAAAAATTAAATAATGTTAAGGGCAATATAGGAAATGAAAATTACACCATGAAGGAAGTTATTTCAAGTTTTGGCTTTATATATAGTATAGATATATAGTATAGATAAGCAAATTTGTTGTTCTCTTCTTTTTTTATGGTAAAACTTTGTTCATGATAGTCCATGATTTTTAAGCTCTCATATTGACTGATATGGTTTTTTTTTTAGGTAAATAAAAACTCATAGGGACAAGAGACCCGTGAGAATAGAGAGAGGAAATTGTTGGTGCAGCGGAAGTGACCGTCACGCAGCGTTGACCACAAACAATCAAATAAAGTCATAGAATAAATAGAAGAGAATAAACAAAATAATTTGGTAATGTGGTTTCGGCCACGCCTACATCTCCAAGAGTGCTGAGCGATAACCAATATATTATTAGAGAATAAATATAATAACTCCTACCACACCTATAGACCCAAGCGCTCATAAGATGTTTCTACTTAGTGGTTATATCTGATGCACATAATAACAAAGAACCTGAGTCTAATATAACATTGATATATGCACTCTTAGTGTAAATATTTATATACAATTATTACATTATTCATTTGTATAAATTTTTGAAGAGTGAATAATAACTAAATGAATAGGAGATGATAAAGTGACAATGTATAAAAAAACTTACATTATTAGTGCATACATTTTTTTTATGGATAATAGTATCTCAATATCTCTCATCAAACTTAAGAGATAGGTGAATTCTCTCTATGATCATTGGCCTATTGAAAACTTGAACCCTTCAAATTTTAAACAAAAAAAATTAAGGCACCCCTTTGTCCCCACATGCCCACATCCTGTGGAAGAAAACGTTTAGAAAACAATTTTGTCCAAAGTAAAAAATTTATTAGAGCCTTCAAAAGTGCCTTATCATGCTTTTATCATCATTTTATAAACACAAAATGAATATTCTTCGAGCAACATCTTTGAATGGGTTCTCAACACCACACGCATCACCGAGATTTAACTTTTGGGACAAAACAAACGGCATAGATGTTGATATGACCCTTTACACCAAGATACTAAGCTTAATTTATATTTATATAACTTGGATTAGGCTTTTGTCATTTTGTAATATTGTTGTTTATTATTCCGACAAACTATATTAGTTCCTAGTTAATTACATCCCACAACCTCATCATAATTATGCTTTGAGGTTTGATCATTTCTAATTTAACCAATCATTATTTTTAAGTTATGACGTGAGAAGATGATGAAAAGTGACATTGATCTCATTTGGTATAAATGAAAATGAAATCAAATGTTAGTACTTAACATCATCATTTACTAATGATGGATGGAGGACGGTGAAAAGAATGACAACTCTTATGATAGATCGATAATAATGGTAACAATATTATTTTGGTGAAAATGATAACAAAAATGATAAAGGGTGAATGTTAATTAAAAGTTTAAAACTAATTAAAACATAATCCAAAAATATTTAGTTAAAAAAAGTGTTGCCATGCCAATGGTGTTTTTTTTCTTCTTCTCAAACAAGTTTTGATTAATTATTTGTTTAACGGTATCAAATGTGATTGTTTTGAAGAAGCCCTAGACATATAGAAAGGTTCCATGCTAATCAAAACATTATTTCTTTGTTTATGCAAAGAAACGGGAGAGTGAGATTGGAAGGCTCGAAACGTTTCTCCGAAAAATGCGGCTACTTGCCGCCTCTTTTGTTTACCTGTCACTTGTCTTGTATAATGAAATGACCATTCTACCATCAACTTTGTTTTTTTAACTTGCCACACAGATAGTAATAACAATAACAAATTATCAACAGAACACTAGGCACACTTTATAAATCTCCAAGCAAACCACCTCGCCATCTCGTTGATCTATTAGGGGAAAACTCTTCTAGATTTTAATAATAACTAAAAATATTAAGAATTTGATTTCTACAAGTAATAGTTAGTTATTGGAACGAACCAAGAATAAAATGTTACTCTTAATAATTGGTAGTGCCAAAAAATATTTGAGATAAAATGGGAAAACTGAAGCTTTATTTTATAAGTAAAATAAAAGCACATTCGTTGTTCCACAATTTATATTACTGTATGTATCATCAACCTATGATTAATTGGAAAAATATTTTTAAATTAAAATGTCAATAATTTTTCTGAACAATCATATCTGGTGGTATATATATTAGTATAATTTGTAGGACATCATATATATACCCTAGCAAAATCCGCATAAGGCTATACTCAAATCTTTTGTATATATAGCTTACTGTGGTATATTAGACACGTATCTCTTGTAATTGAGGTGTTCCGTTGGTACCCACCCTTTACTAAACTATTTTTCTGATAAAAAAAAGACTATACTCAATTCAGCGGCATAATTAATTAATATTGTAACCATGCTATTTTAACAAGTCTAGAGTTTGAATTTAAGAAAATATAGTTGTGTTAAATATTTGATTGAAAAAACTTTGATCACCCATGATATATAATTCCATTGTTGTTATAGTCCATATTCAATATTCATGAATGATTTCACAATCTATTGCATTAATCAAATAAATAGAATATTATTTTGTGTACTCTAAAAATTCAACTCACCAACAATAAGGTGTCATTAGAAGTTCAATTCTTCTATATAAAATATTTTGTTGAGAAGACAAAATATATTCATGGCATAAAATTATTTGTTTTTGATTATCAACTTATAGTACTATAATGGTGTATACACCTAAAAAGTACTAAATTCATTTCAAGATAGTTTGTAGCAGCAAAAGTGGATTTTGATATTATAGGGAAACATAATATATTGTCTTAAAGTATGTTTCAAATATTGTCATAAAACAATGAAAATGTCATATAAATTAAATAATTATTACTTTTTCTTTCATTAGTGTAAAACATAATTTGAGATATAGCTTAGGACAAATATCCTTATTTATTCCGTTACATTGTCATCTCTCACCTTGTGTTGAAATTCTAAATTCTAAAGTGAAAAATGATTTCATTTAATTATTATGTATAATTCAAAATATGAAGGATATTGGGGGTGATGGTGAGCGTACATGTGCTTAGCCAACCTCAAATTTATCTAAATCCAAAACTCTAACTCAAATTAAGCGGGTTGATTTATATATATATATATTAAATTTATATATGTATTTATACGTAATTTTATATATATTAATCGGGTTTAGGGTAGGTATTAATTGTATAAAATCCAAAATTTGAACTTAGGTAAAACCCGAACCCAAATCTAATCTTATTGAGTTTTTATCGTTAAATTCGAGTTGGGTTCAAGCAAGTATCTATAAATTTGGTTTTAATTATCATCCCTAATTAAAATATTAGGATCACAATTATGTGAGGGTAAACAAAACAACACAAACAAAAATTTGATATACTAAATGATGTTCTAAATTTCCTCACACACTAATGACAATAAAACAAATTTTTTTTAACTTTTTAATTGACATAATATAATTATAATAAGAGATAATTTGTGACATTATTGGAGAGAGCGAATACTCTTTCTTCAACAAAACATAATAGAGAAAAACTCAACCATTGTATCTTGTTAATTTCATACCTTATTCTCTCTTTTGGCCACTTTCATCCCTTCTTTCTTCATTCCTCTCTCTTCATGTTGCGTATGGAATGAAGCTTTTTTGTGTGAAAAGTCAGCCTCTCTATCTAAACCCATTATTTTCTCTTTTGTTTGTTATTTAGAAGGAACAAACAATCAATATCAACATGTTCCTTAATTTGCTTTTTCTTGCTTCTTATCAGAACAAAAAATAAAACCCATCTCCACACAAGAAATTTTATATTCTATAATCAACAAAGTTCATTCCTAGAAGAGAAATTGCATGTATTCCACGTCTTTCATTCTTTGTCTTTCAAATTAGAGAGCAAGATATATATATCTATCTATATATATATATCTATATATCTATGCTGCAAAACATGATACACCCTTCTTCTTCTTCTTACTACTACTTATAAGGGAAAAGAAAAGCATGTGCAGCATCTTTGTTCAAATCATGGAGAGTTATCAAGGTGATTTAACTGATATAGTTCGTGCTAGTAGTGGTGGAGCATATAGCAACATGGAAAGCAGCACCACAACTTCTTCATCATCACAAGCTGCAACAAATAATCACTTTTCTCATCATCATTATTGGCAGCAAAACTTTTTTTCTGACCCTATTAATTATTTCTCTTCTTTTATGGAAGGAGGCACTAACTTTGGTGATCCATTCTCAAACATGAGAGATCCTATCTTATATGACCTTGATATTATGCCTAGTTCAGGGAATAATTCTTCACCCTACTTCAACAACACCATAACAACAACGACAACATCTTCTGCTGAAATTATAAGAACTTCTTGTGGGGCTTTGGAAGATGCAGCACCTTGTTTTGGTTCAAATACTAATACTTCTACTGCTACTACTGTTTTTGGACACAAGATTCTTGAAGATAACAGCATCATGAGTTCATCAAGTCATAATACTAAGAACATATTCTCAAACATGATTCAGATCTCTCCCAATGCTACAAAATACAATTCTACTTCTCCTGTTATGGGAGCTTCTCCAAGAACAATTCAACCTTCTGCTGTAGTTTCAGGCAACATGATTAATGCAACAAATGATTTCCTTGTTGGCAACACAGGAGTTCAGATCTCATCTCCACGGAATCCGGGTCTTAAGAGAAGGTAAGAGATAAGTATATGTATATTATTAATTTAATTAATACATAGCCAGGTGCAGCGAATAAAAGTTATGCTTCTTGATATTAATTTCATGGTGGTTCATCATAAATTTTGTAAAAGGAATAAGGAAATGAATCTCATAAACTGTCATACGTTTTTTGGGGACTTGAAATTTTGTGAGGTGGAAACTGTAGAAAAAGTAGGGTTTGGCATGAGTTAGGTACTTGTTTTATTTTCTTATGCTTTAAATTTCCAAATATGTAATAATACCTTTGACTTATTAGGTTAAACATTGTTTCATTGAGGCTTTTCATAGGCTTTAATCAACAACCTAAAAACTATATAGACTTAGTTGTTAGTGTCTCACTACACACAATCATAGTCACAGAATTAGCTTTCACTTTCAAGCAGTTTATCATAAACTACTTTTCTTCCATATATGATATACACATGAAAAGTCATATTCGTCTCTCATCATACAGAAATTAACCCATGTTCATGTGCATAGCCGAAAAATGTCACTATTTCAATGAAAATCAATCAAATAGGTTAATTACTAAAGAGCCTGATTTAGTAGTTATTATTAAACATTCTGTATCTCTTCAATCTTTATCATATCCTTATTTTGAACATTGGTTTAAAAAAGAAAAAAAGGGTAATTTTGCATTGGGAAATTAAAAGCAATTGATAAACTGATCATATAAAAAACTGTTGGACTGAGTTTTTGAAAGAGAAAAAAATGTATACATTGACAGTATAAAAGTTTTATACATTGTCACTGTATTATCCACCGTTCATATTTAATGATCATCGACTCTTCAAAATAAAAGTAATACAAATGAATAATAGATAACGCAACAACTTTTTTATAAATCTTTACACTGATAATGGATAATATTCCACTCCTTTTGAAAACAATCATATTTTTGTATTCCTTAACTAGTATCTTAGTGTAATCTTTAACAGATTTTTTCTTGTATCATGCCTTGTCTGGTTAAAACTAATTGTAAATTAAGTTGATTTAAGTAGCTTTGGTATAATGGCAGGAAGAATCAGGCAAAAAAGGTGGTTTGTATTCCTGCACCAGCAGCTGCAAATAGCAGACAAACTGGAGAAGTGGTGCCTTCAGATTTGTGGGCTTGGAGAAAATATGGTCAGAAACCCATCAAAGGTTCACCTTATCCAAGGTAAGTTAGTTAGTTTATACTTTAGGTACATTATTATTCTCGGTAAGAGATAATATATTTTTTAAGAATATAAAGTTATTGGTAACACTGCAAAATAATATATATTGTAATAACTTCCTTGCTGACTTTTAACTATATTCAATAACTTGTAGTGTACTACTGTGTTTCCTCACTGTTTCTTGACCATTGAATATTCATACGTCATACTTGAAGGATTAAACATTTATACACTTGACCTCATTTATTTGTATATAGTTTTTCAGTTTCACAATTTGATTATTATTAAATTAACTGATTGTTTGCAACTTTGCATACACATCATTAATTGTCACACAAGTAAAAGTGATAAGTGTTAGTGATGAAAACGTGATTATTTATACCTATGACTATGAGGTTAGGGTTCATTTGTGGAGTTGCCATTTTGGCTTAGTTTTACACTTTTACTAAATCATCACCCTCTGCCATTAATCATAAGGCTATGTCAGTGAAATACCCAGTCAAATACTTCAGAAAACAATTAGGCTAAAAGCAAGATTCTAATTTGGGATTGGGATTATGCTACGTTACCATAATTGCAAAAAATTGTGGGAAAATATAGTTGATTTGGTCATAATGTCGTTGCAGATACTCCAAAATCACAATATCGTGAACACAATGAGTTTATGGAGTACAATTTAAAATATTAGCTAAAAGTTTTACCATTCTTTCTTTTTCTATTTGTTTTAATTGAAGAATTTCATGGTGATCAAGTTATATAGAAATTAATTTTAGTAAATTATGCAATTGAAGGTGTTGATATTCTTTGCCATTATCATTTAGAGTGATTCTTATCCCTCACTTTTGCTATACAATCAGGGGCTATTATAGATGCAGTAGCTCAAAGGGTTGTTCTGCAAGGAAACAAGTTGAAAGGAGTAGAACAGACCCAAACATGTTAGTTATTACTTACACTTCAGAGCACAATCATCCATGGCCAACTCAAAGAAATGCTTTAGCTGGTTCATCAAGATCACAACCATCCAAGAACACCAACAATGCTTCAACTTCAAAGAATTCAGAAACTTCTCACAAAGCCATAACAATAACAAAGCCAAAAGAAGAGAAACAAGAGAGCAACAATAGTGAAGGGAATGTGTCTGTGAAGGAAGAGATAGAAATGAAAGACATAGAGAAACAACTTGAGATGGATGATGGAGAATTAAGTGATGGAATCTCTTACAAGCCATGCATGTTGGAAAATATTACTAGCCATAATAATAATAATCAATCTCATGAGGACTTCTTTGCAGAGTTGGGTGAAATAGAAACTGATCCACTAAACCTATTGTTTACTCAAGGTTTTCATGATCAGAAGGAATCTAAGGCCTTAGATCCATTCCATCTCTTTGATTGGTTAGGAGCAGGAACCAACAACCACAACAACTCATTTGAAGAACCCAATAGTAAGAGAGGGTTATAACAAGTCTTTGAAAAATTTAAGACCCTCACAAAGACCCTTTATAGTAATCTTCATTCAACTTTTATTTGGTGGTGCTTGGTGCAATATTATTCAAGATCATGCTATGCTAATTCTCATGACATGGTTTGGTTGGATGTATGCCAAGTGGGAGAGAAACTATTATTTCTTGATCATGAATTATAATAAATACATGGTTCATAATGCATTTTTATTATTGATTTTAAATTAACCATGAGGATGCATTCTGGATCATATATTTATTGAAAAGATTTGTTTGTTGTGATTTGTTCATTTTTATTTTTTATCTTGGTATTTACCAGAAAAGTGAGGGAGATAAATTATTAAGAGTGAACAAAGGAGTGAGTTCTGCTTGATTTGAAACAAAAACAAAGGAGTTTCACATTCCATTTGGGAATATTAGTGGATGGGACAGAAAGCTGAGGAACAGAAGGTTGCAACAGTTAATTAAAACAAGTACATTTCACTATAGAAACATGCCTAAAAAAAAGCTTAGTGAGTAGATTGATGATAAAAAGGGATGGGACTATAGCTCTTTCATCTTTTCATTTCAAGTGGTAGAAAAAGTATTGTCATGTGGGGTTTATTTCCATAAAGGAAGAATGGGTTTGGAGATTTGCTTCTTGAGACTTGAGAGAGAAATTTTTTATGAAAGAAGAAGACAAAAGAATATATAGGGCTTCAAAAGTTATATTATATTATATATACATACCATAAAATAAAGCTTGACTTTTCATATCAGTTATCTCTAGGGATTTGTGAGATGAGGGGAAAGGAAATGCATGCTTTGGTTCCTCAGCTTTCTGTTTTCTTTTTCTTCTTTTATTATTATCCACCAACTTGTGTTCATTGTTTTGAATGATTACTTTTATTTTTTTCTTTCTTATACTAGTTCTTGCATTGTAATTCCATTGTTTTATGATTATTATTTGGTGATATATCTATTTGGTATGAATGGTAGTTTCTGGTGTTTAGATAACAAAGTCCAGCAAAACGAGGTTGGCATTTAATCACTTTGCATGTGCATGCTTCCCTATTTGTGCAAGTATGTTACTATCTTTATATTTATATATTCCTCGATCAGTTTAAATAAATATAATAATGAGTTTCGAGACAACAAACAAGTATATAATAATTATACAGCTATATTTGTTTTTAATGTTTATATTTAACAAAAATATGGTTGAGCTCATTGACAACATGAATAAGGATGTAAATGTTGGAGATAACCTAAACCTAGTATTAGTAAAAAATTTATTTTATAACAACTAAGAGCCTGTAGTGTTTATTCTTCCTTAACTTTATGTTTCTGTCATATAGTTTTGATTAATATATTGTGTAATTTTGCTTGTGTAACCATGAAAAAACAGATTATCAATAAATTTTTTTTAACAGTCACTGATATCCATAAAGTTATAAAAACTGTATAGTTGATAGTTGCACTGTAACTGTATAGTTGATACTTATAAAAATATTGCAATTAAGATCACAACATAATTAATAATTTTTATAATCTTTGTATTTTTTATAAGTAAAATTTTATTAAGGAATTTTTTTATAATTTTTGAAATATTATTACAACTGCATTTACAATAAACAAACAACCTTGATCAAAACCCTAGAGGAGAACACATATAATCAAAGAGCAATTTATATAGTAAAATCAAAATTCTTGTACGAATTAGGCAACTAATAATCCCTCATCACCAATACATAAGAAACTTACACTTAAATTTTCAATAATTTAATAGGTCAATCTTGTGCATGTTAATGTCAAATGCATGTTATAATTAGCATAAGATATTTATCATCTTAGTATGCTTATCTTCTATGTAGAAGATATGACGTTTTGGCCTCAACAGCTCCGAGCCACATATCTCCTTCATAATGGAGACAACTTGCATTTTGCTCAACCTAAGTTTATTGGCTTTTGTCTTGTCAAATCCATAAACTTTAGTGAAATCTATTCTCACCCCTCCTTACAAAATGAAGTCATTTCATGAATGAATGGGTAGATAAAACAACAGTATATATAGGTGAAATGCTTAATGCTTTTTTCTCCCATCCTAGTTGATTGATGGGGTATGCCTCACTTTGTCTTAGAGATTGAAGAATCAGTTTTACATATATTAATTTCTTGTCCTGTAACTAGTATACTTTTTGGACAAGGATTTTTCAATGGTTGAAAGTTTATCCTATTAAGGTTGAATCTTTCCATAACTTATACTCTCATCAGTTTTACACATGACTTATAATTTGATAGTAATTGTATGGTCTATTTGGCTTCTTAATTCGATAATATTTGATGACAAAAATCTTATTTTATGTTGTTATTATTAGATTAGATTAATGTAAGGATTGTGGTATGTCTATTTGGCTTCTATGTGGATGATTGTGATATGTCATCTAACGTGAATCAGATCTCGAATATTTAGTGAAGGAGATCTCTACTTGATTGGGAGAAAGAGTCGATTAATAGACTATATGATCTTATTCAACAACATTCCTGTAAAGGTAGAATCAGTGACAAATGGAAGTAGAATCTTAATAAATTTGGTTGTTATATTGTGAGAACTGCTTATCTTGCTCAAGTGAAGCATGTTCCCTGAATCACAGGTAATATTCTTTACTTGAGTTGGATTAAGTGTGTTTCGTCAAATGTATGTTGTCTCATTTGGAAAGTTATTAGAGGTAGAGTTGCTAATAAGATGAGACAAAGTTTTTCAAAAGAAATATTTCGGGAGATGGTGACCTTAAGTGTAGTTTATGTTTGTTGAATGACGAAAATCTTGATCACTTATTTCTTTCTTGCACTTTCTCAGCTTTGGCAAGATTTTTATGCATGGCTTGAAATCCAGGTTCTTATTCCTAACTCTATTGTTGATCTCTTACAGTTTCATTTGGAGAATGTTGTAGTTTATTGTGATTTAGCCTATGCGTAATATTAGAAATTATGTAATTTTTAGGGGGAAATTATAGTTTTATCCATATTATGGATTTGATTCAAATTAGGTCTTAGTTATGGTTCTCAAGTAATATTGTTTCTAATTCTTACTCTTTCGCACAATGATGTATTGATCCTATCACTTGTATTAAACTATCCTATAACCTGTAATTGAGTTTGAGTTGACACTACTTGTACTTTTTAATTATTTGCTTATAAAAAGGACATGTTTCATTTTTAATTGGTGTATGAGTCAAATAACGTGTATTTTCTCTTCTTTATTATATATGTAAGCAGAATAAGAATTCTCTCCATTAATAGAGAGATAAATGTTTGTTTATCCCTTTAATTTTTGAAGCATTTATCTCTCCATTATAAAAAAGATCATAACTCATGTAAACATATCAGCGCTTGACTACCCTTTATAAACTTTTTTATCATAAAAAAAGTTGATTGATGGGGATAAGAGTCTTTATGTATTTGAAGGAATAAAGATGCAAGTGACCTTGTGGGTGTAACTGTAGTTGATGATTTTGAAGAAAATATGGGATTCATCTCAGTTCATGACACACGTAAAGTTCCATAATTCTACAATCTTTTTTAAGAAAAATTATTGGGTCATAATTCCTTTTATCTTAATGAATAATGAATAAACTTTATTTTCTAAATCAATCATGTTATGGTTTGCATATATAACATCACTTTTTTTAAAGCAATTTCGTCAAACATGAATCATAATTGTGCTGTGATTTGTATCTTTGATGGGAGGAAATGCTTCTAGGCTTTGATTAGTTCTTTCTCAACCTAAAATATTCCTTGATACATTATTTTAAAAGAAAATGTTAAAAAGTAATTTATTTTCCAAATACTAGACTCTTTCTTCACTTTTTTTCCTTCTTCGGCGCGTGTTGAAACATGTGAGTATTATAAGAAAGTACATACAAGTAACTTAAACCTATATACTGTTAGAACTTCAGAACTAAAATAAACAGAAACAAACAAAAATAAGAAGAAATTCATCTGAAAAATAAAAAATAAAGAGGTTAAATTACGTTATAGTTTCTATATATAGTAAAAAATGTTTAGATTACTAGAAACTCTTCATAATTTACTCTAAAGTCCTTAGATGTGTACTTTAAGAGCTTTTAAATTTACCCCTACAATTTAAGTTCTTAGTTAGGTTCCAACTAATTACAAAAATGATAATGTTGGAATGTCTTGTAAATGATTCGAGAGTTTTCAAGTAATGGGTTTGATTGAATGAACCTGTTACATTTTCTTCCTTAACTATATTAACAATAAAAACGAATTTCACATTAGAATCTAATAATAATGCCACGCGATTAAAAATAATGATAGGAGATAGAATAAGTTAAAACACCATACTCTATATCTTTATCGTTTATTATATAAAAATCTAATGACTCATGATTTGAATTAGTCAATAAATATGAACAATTAGATTTTCATAAAATAGATAATTAAAATGTGAAATGTATTTTTTAACTTACTTCGAAAGTAAGTGGATCAGCTCCAGAAAAATAATAACTTATATAATCAAGAGACACAATGAAGATCGTATCCATACAATTTTGTACTTCTCGACAAATATAATTTGTTTCGTTATTCTAAGTGGTTATTCTATTCTAAGTAATCAATAACTCATCATTCTGAATTATTAGGTTAAAAAATTCTTATATAACTTAACTGATACAATAACAAAAATTTTGATTCTTTTATTGACTAATTTATGTATAGGATTCTATTCGACCCATGATTGGGAATTAATGATTAGTTATGTCTATAAAGATTTTGGTTTTGTTTTCAGTTTTCTGGTAATTTTAGATACAATTTTAAAATATTTGTTCCATTATTTAAATCGAGTGTACACATTTTCAATCCCAAAATCGAGTGTACTTGAGAAATGAATTTTGAGCCCAATCATAATTCATGGTTGAGAGTTCCTAGTTCATAACAGCAGTGTTCAAATGGGTCCTGACCAATGACTCATTTGCTAAGGACTTAAGCTGATATAAAGTACAAGTTGAATTTTTAAAATTTAAGCCGAATACTGTCTAAGTTTATGATGTAAACTAAAGGGAGCAACTTTTAATTTGTGGAGGACAATCTTACAAGCAGGCAAGCCACTTAGAGTTTACATTCTTGGAAGGAAATTATGATAGTTTAGTTATTATTTTCGATAAATTGAGATTTTATATTCTCATGGGTAGTCTTAGAATTTATTTCAATCTTAGGAGTATTTTAAATTATTGTTAAGTATTTTATTTAAATCATGTAATATGAGGGTTGGACATGTAATTCAAGGTAGTCAAGACAAGACTCATTCAAGAAAGACAAGTCATCAAGGTTCATCCAAGTAGGTGTGTGAATCTCCAACATTTCAAATCAGATTTGCAAAGATACAATGCCATCATTTCATTCAAGTAATCCCACGTCCAATGCATAGAAAATCATAAGTTAATTCACCAATTAAAGATTTTCCTTATTGGTATGTGTGTTCAAATGTTGCCTTATAGGAGGGAAACATTTGAATTCGAATCACAACACTTATGACATGCACAATCATCATTATGGGGCACACTAGAAGTTACTTTATATGCCAAAGAAGTTATAGTTGTGTTAAACAATTTCCTTACATGACTACCATAAAGTTAAGAGTGTGATTTTGTTTCCCTTTTTAGGAAATACATTGAACTTGGACATCCTTGACTGCATGACTCATCATCAAACCATTCAAGTTCAAATCCAAGAGAATTATGATTGTAGTTAAGAATATTTTATTTGTTTTATTCTATAGGTAGTTTTTGAATTCAAAATAATAACACTTTGTAAGGGAATTTTGTATGGGGTTGGGGGTTGATTACAATCAACAATTAGTTAGTTTTTATTGTCTTAATTATGCCATTAAATTATGTTTATTTTGTGCAATTTTCGTAGAACCATATAGCCAGCTACAAAACTATATGTAATAAGTCATTTCTCATGAAATAACAAGTTAAATTTTGTTTGGATTAATTCCTTTTTTGTTGAGTTTTGCTCCTAACTCAGAACTTATCAAGGATCCATCTTTGTGGCCTTCATAGGCTTATCACCATTGGTGTGGCGCGTTAACATTGTTCTTATCAATGATCATTCATTGTGGCGAACCTCATTGACTTATCAAGCTACTTTGCTTGTAACGCCTTCCCCCTTCATTCTTTTCCATTTTCTTTTATCCAACACAAACACATAAAAACTCATAAACAAAAAATAAACACCAATTCAGTCCAAACACTAATTCCATACGCATTTCACCTATAATCATGCAAAAAACGTGGACATTTATATAAAAGTGTTATTCCACGAGTCAAATTTTATTTCAAGTAAGAACGATCGACAAACAAAGCAAACCATCCTCTGGAGGTTCGCATCAGTTCACAGTTAGATGGGCTAGCACACTAAGTCCATTTTTATTAAACTTTCATTTTCTAATTTCAATTGATTTTTATACACAAACACTTTATTATTTCAAGAGGTTATTCATCAACATATGAGTGTTAATATAATTTTTTAACCACAAATATCTCCCTACTATCCAATTTTTTAACATAGAGTTGAATTTGAAACTGGTCATAAATAGGAATATACATTTTCCTATGACTGAGACTTGAAAATTTAAACTAGTAAATTTATGTGTAACGTAAACAATGTTATTAAACTCAGACCGATCAATGACTCAATCAGGACATTGATTTAATGAGTCACTAGTTGGCTCAGTGGGTCAATGGTTGGACCGATTTACATTAAAAATTCTAAAAAAAACATAATATTAACTAACTTATTTAATAACTCTAATTTCATATTTAAAAATATTAATATACCTAATTAAATAACCAATAAATAGTATTTTACTACTATAAAATGTCATAAACAAGTTGAGAACATTGTCAAACAATATATGTATTATACTTTAATTGCAAGAAAAACGCACACATATTCAAAATTTAATTAAACAACAAATTTTTTGCTATAATATAAGTTAACAAATGACAAATAAAACAATTTTGTTTTTTTATAAAAAATATTTTTTGATTGACTTGGGCGGTCCAACCATCCGAATAACCAATTTTAGGCTTAAATCAATCAAACTTTAATGTAAATTCGATTAGATGAGAGGATCAGACCAATCAAATCTTCGATTCACAATTGAATCAGTCCAACTGAGTTTTATAACTAGAAGTTTATATTAAAGTGTTAGTGAATAAAATTCATAAACAACCATCAAAGTAATTAGACCAGAATTTAATTTATATATCCATCATTCATATGCTAACCATTATTGACTTTCAAACAAAAATAATATAAATTAATGATGAATAATATGTTGATAGTATAAACAACTTTACACTCATGATATGTAGATTTTAAACTAGCTACATCATGGTGGACAGTGGTGGATCTTGAACAAAATTTTAGAGGGGGCAATAATATTTAATTACAATTAATTAAATAAATAGAAAAAATTTCAAATTTAAATGGCTAACGATACCAAAAATAAAATATTGTCATTGACATATTAACCTAATCTTATTGCTCATTGAAAGTCACACGATAGAAATTTTGGACAATATATATATATATTATCAATGCATACATAATCTCGGTATCTCGATAAAGACATCATTTGGGTGTAGGTAAAAAAAAAAAGTATATCTGCTCCAAAAAGTTTGTATTTCAATGTGTCACATTTTATAATTTGAAAGTTTAATAATGAAATATCTTTTTGGTCAAACGTACTAAGTGACACATGCAATTACACATTATGTAGGACAACAAATATATTTTAATAGAGTAAAAAGTAATAAAAATATTTTAAGAAAAATAAATAAATAAAATCCAGGGAGGGCAGTTGCCCCCACCTGTCCCTTCCATGCTCCGCCCCTGATGGTGGAGATATTACACATCTATTAACAATATAATAAAAAAAACTCATTCATGCCACATGTCACATTCTCCTCACATTTTTTCTTTCATGCCACATGTCACATCCTCCTTACATTTTCCCCTCCTGAAATGTTCTATGTTATTAATTAAAAAATAAAAAAAAACTCATTCATGTCACATGTCACTTCCTCCTCACATTTTTCCTTTCATGCCACATGTCACTTCATTCTCACATTTTTTACCTCCTAAAATATTCTATGTTATTACTATGATCTTCTCACATTATCCTTACTTTTTATATATTTTATATGTTAATAATTTAATACTAATTAGCGTTTGGATTTTGTTATGTTAAAATGCAATAGATACTGAACATTAGATGAGATTGAAATCATTTTTCACATCCAAACTATTTCTTTACATTAATCCATGTATATGTCTACCATTAATCTAAGAATAATTGTATTTTTCACCTCATCAAAGTTTTGTGACACTTTTCGCACTGAACTTTAATATTTTAAATTCTTTCAATTTTAAATTTTCTCTATTAAAATTAAAAAAAAATCAAATTCCAAATTGAAGTTTTTTATAACTTTTAAAATATATTCAGAATAAAAAAACTCATATAGTATAACGATTTGATTTCCATTTTTTCATTAAAAAAATTGTATTTAAAATTAAAAAAATCATTTCATTTTCTATAAATTTTAAAATATTTATTTTAATAAAAATAATATGGTATCGTGTTTCAGACTTTCAGTTTGCTATTTCCATTAGAAAATTCAAATTAAAAATTGTCATTTATTTTCTTTATGTGCTTGAACATGGAAATATATAGGTAAGATATGTATTCTTAATAATGTAAATGTATGAGTAATATGTGTGTCTTAACTATGTGATCGCATGAGTAACATGTGTTTTCTTAAATGCGAATGTACAGATAACATGTGTGTTTTTAGCCATGCGAATGTACGGGTCACATGTGTGTTCTTAACAATACGAATGCACGAATGACATGTGTTTCTTAACCATATAAATGTATATGTAATATGTGTTATTAATCTTGCAGCAAAGAGAAGTATTGCCTCGTGCTGATGCACGGGTAACTTGCTAGTTATTTCCTTACAGCTAAGATATAGGAGATAATAGGAGAAAATATAAGCCTAAAAATTCAACAAAAATGCAAACATAAAAAATGAATGAACAAATTTGATAAATTATAAAATAAACGAGTCATCATTAATGAGGACAATTCCATTAGGTTCGTTATGATTTAATTTGGAATTATGAACTTTTATGTGGATATTAATATACTCTTGCAGTCTTGTGTTGATATATGTAATGCTTAGTAAGTTATTAATTCTAAAAAATAGAATAACATACATGGTCCAGTTATTATATTTTATGATTATATTGGTGGAAAAAATGTCTGTTAGAATAGGCTATATTAGGAATTATGCCAGTTTAATTTATGAAATCGTTATTTTAGGTTTCTCATCTATAAAATGGAAAACCAGTATACAAATCTTAATTGAAATTTAACTAAAAATAAGAGAGTAACCAAAATGGCTACTTTTATTGCTAGAAGAGATTCTTCTCCAATTGATGACGCTAAAACTATCAAAAGAACATGTCAAGGTTATCTCTTTGCAATTTTGTGTCCTTTCTACATATCTTTTATGTTGCACAATAACTATACATATAACCAGGGGCGGAGCATGGAAGGGACAGGTGGGGGCAACTGCCCTCCCTGGATTTTTTTTATTTATTTTTCTTAAAATATTTTTTTTACTTTTTACTCTATTAAAATATATTTGTTGTCTTACATAATGTGTTATTTCATGTGTTACTTAGTACGTTTCACCAAAAAGATATTTCATTATTAAACTTTCAAATTATAAAATGTGACACATTGAAATACAAACTTTTTGGAGCGGATATACTTTTTTTTTACCTACACCCAAATGATGTCTTTATCGAAATATTAGTGAGAGCTCATATATTTCTTTAATTTGTGGCTAAATAAATAAATATAGTGCAACTTGTGTAGTCATTCAAAAAATTATATATATTTAATCAAGTTCCCTTGCATGTTTAGATGTTGGTGGATGCTCATAATAATATGACTTCATAATGATTTTACACTTGATGAAAAAGATTATGTATGCATTGGTAAAATATATATATATATTGTCCAAAATTTCTATCGTGTGACTTTCAATGAGCAATAAGATTAGGTTAATATGTCAATGACAATATTTTATTTTTGGTATCGTTAGCCATTTAAATTTGAAATTTTTTCTATTTATTTAATTAATTGTAATTAAATATTATTGCCCCCTCTAAAATTTTGTTCAAGATCTGCCAGTGCATATAACTATTATATATATATATATATATATAACCATATATGAAGAAGGTTCTACTACAAAAAATGTTCCTGGTAATGATATTCTATCTTAAATATAGCTCAATCTTTGAGCAGGAGTATTCCTCCTCAAAGAAGCTTGAGCTTATAAGTTGATTTTTTTTTGGTGTTTGTACAATATGTTTATTAGTATAAAAGAAATAGAAATGAATCTTATTTTAGTTTTTATTTCTTTTATCTTGTTAGAGTATGTGCTTTATTTCATTACAGTTGTGATACAAGTGTGTATGATCTACAGGATTGGGGACAGATGAGAAAGCTATGATATCCATTCTAGCACATAGAAATGAAGCTAAAAGGAAACTTGTTAGGCAGGCTTACCAAGAAATTTATCATGAGGATCTTATTGAGCAACTTAAATCTGTACTTTCAAGAAGCTTTGAGGTAAAATTATTACAAATCATACCATTATTCTGTGCACAGCATTGCGCTGTTGGAATGTTAGATAAATCTAAGAAGGTTTTAGATAAAGCGCCTAAGAAGGTTTTAGATAAAATTGTTAACTTACAAAAAAGCTTCTTGTGGGGTAACAAGTAGGGTGGCAAAGATATTGCGTGGGCGGCTTAGGACGTGGTTTGTAAATCTAAGAAGTAAGGAGGCCTAGGTGTGAGGGATCTTTCTCGCTTTAATCTTGCTCTGTTGAGTAAATGGAGATGACGTAGGCTGCAAGATAAGGAAGTTTTTTGGGTGAAGGTAATCAACTTAAAGTATGGTCTAGAGTAGCAATCTCATCCGGAGGTGTTGGAAAGACTTGGGAAAAGTGGGCTCTCCTTTTGAGGATTCATGGGATGGTTTGTGAATAATGTTTGGAGAGATATTGACAATGGTCATCAAACTCTCTTTTGGCATGATATTTGGGTTGTTAATCAGAGTGTCAAAGTGTTTTTTCCCTAGATTATTCACTCTAGCTTCTAATCATGGCAATTGGGTGGGGGACAATAGTTATTGGAAGGATGGTGTCTAGTATTGGGAAATTCCTTGGAAGAGAGACCTGTTTGGTAGAGACATATCTATAGCTAAGAATCTTTATGATCTGATTAATCACCATTTGTGTAAGCTGGATTCAAGTGACACATGGAGATGGAGGCTTGACGGATCGAGCGACTATGTGGTGAAAACATCTTACTTGGTTCAGATGAACCAACAACAATCTTCTTTAGGTATTGCGCTAAAAAATTGTTTGATAATTGTTTACCTTCAAATGTTTGTTGTTTTGTCTGGAAACTCCTTAAGAAGAATGTTATTGTGAGCGTGGATGATATGGTTTGTACTTTTTGCAATAATCATATTGAAACTATTGATCACTTGTTTATATCTTATGACTTTATTACAAGTGTTTGGAAAGGTTTTTACACTTGGCTTCAAGTTCCTATCACAATCCCTTCAACAATTATGGATTTTTTCAAGCTTCGTTACTTTTAGAAGCGGTAGATGTGTAAAGTTGTGGAGAATGCTATGGTTCGCGGTGGTTTGGTCAGTGTGGATTATGAGAAATGAAGTTACTTTTTAGGAAAAGACCCAGAGCTATGTGCATTTATTTGATTTGATTCAAACTAGATAATGAATTTGGTTTATCTCTTTTGTTCCTCATAAATCTTTGTCATTTGCTAATTGATATATGGATCCTAAACTTTGTATAACACTAAGTGCGACAAAGTTGTGATTTGTTTCCTTTTTTGTATTGGGCGAGCATCCTTTATGCTCCTTTAATACAATTTTTCTTTATAAAAAAAAAACATTGCTATGTTGGTGATCACAATCATATTCCGTCCATGCTAACCCACTTCATATGATAATTTAACTTAAATAATTTAAAAAAAAAGAGTAAAATATTATTTTCATCCACCTTTAACTTAGTCCCAAAGATCTGTCATCAATCCAGTTCCTGAAAATATCAAATGGACAGTACGTTTTTTGCTGAGACTAACATAGCATTCCAGATACATCCAGATATATATCATATTAATCTCAAAGACAGGACAAACATAATCCATATTCAATATTTTGAGGGACTTAGCAAAATCTTGAGTGCATCCAAAATAAGTCACCTAGATAGAAAGTATTGTTAGGCTCTCACTACATTTCTCTCATCCTTACCAACTAAGATACTAATATAGGGGACAATAATATGTTGTTCTTAAGTATGTCCATAAGATTGTGATTGGTCCAGGGATATGCGAGCAGAACCTTGTCCCTAGGATAATAGGATTTGAAAACATGATGTTTCAATTTCTATTGCAATAAACATGAGTTTAATTGCTATGCACCCTCAATGAAAACTGACATCAAAATGTTAGTGAAGGTAAATACAAAACTTTTACATTCACAATACAAATTAGTATATTACTTTAATTCATAAAGTATTATGGATATATGCATGTATATACATTTTTGCATGAATATCATTCTCATTGCCAAATTAAATATGATTATTACAACCATACGAACCAGAGAGTTATATGCTACTGGACAATGGATCCAGCTCAAAGAGATGCTACTTTTGCTAATGATGCATTGAAGAAAGCAAAACCAGATTACAAAGTACTTATTGAGATTGCTTGCACTAGAACTTCAGAAGAAGATGTAGCGTCCAAAACAAATGGTGATTTTCGCAAAGTATGTGGGTTCTTAACCTATTATGTCATTTTTTTATGGCTAAGTATTTCTATTTGTTTAGGATTAAGAATAATAAACAGGTAATTTTTTTTCTTCTTGTAGTTGTTGGTTGCAATTATAAGTACCTATAGGTATGATGGAGATGAATTTGATGAGGGTGTGGCTCATTCAGAAGCAAATATTCTTCACCAAGCAATTGAAAACAAGGTCTTTAGCCATGATGAAATCATTAGAATTTTGAGCACAAGAAGCAAGAAGCAGTTAAATGTGACATTCAATGCCTTTAGAAACATATATGGCACAACAATTACTAAGGTAATATCATAAATTAATGTGCTAAACAGTGATTGTAACATTTTCCAATTACAAGTGAGTTCATAAAATCTAATGAAGTTATGATCTAAAAATAGATGTGGTGTTAAGTACATTTTTTAAAGATTGTTGTGGCAATACAACTAATAAAAATATAGATTGTAACCTATGGATAAGGATCCCAAATTCAATATAGTCACCAACGTGAGAGATGACTTTAGATTTATTGTAGGAAATGAGTTAAATAGTACATGATATTGTTTGTGAAAATATCATGTTTAGCGTCATTATCAATTATCATTGGCCCCATGTTTGTTCCATTATTTTGATCCTAAAGTATGTATAAAACAGTTTCAACTTTTAAGATCTGCTTCCATGAGAAAGATATATATGAATGTTTCATTCTTTTTCACTTTGGAAATAATTAAAGTTGTGAATATCCACCACCAAACTAATGTTACATAAAAATAAAGCATTGGTATCTTTGGATTAATATGACTCTGTTAGGAATATTCATTAGACAATAAAAAGAACTATTCATTAGACAATAAGGAGGACTAATCATTAGGCAAAGAGTATTCATTAGGCAATAAGGAGCATTAATTAGGAAATAAAAAACCAATATGACTGTCAGGAATATTTCACCTATAATGTTAGAGCACTTATGTGCCTCATTATGCTATTCATATAGGAATTTATTTTTCTGCATCAGTTTTTTTTCCCATGGTATATAAATCACGTGTCTTGTTGATGATATAAGATTAAGCCTTTTACATCACATATTTTCTCTCTACACTTTTGCTTGCTACATAACCAACAAATTTGTATCTAGAACTATGTCTTGAGGGATATGTGAGTACAAACACAACCAAAACACTTTCTCTATTATCTTCTATTGCCTAAAATTGTCAAAATGAGTTCAGAAGTAGTGTCTGTTGCATTTTCACCTTCAGTGTTTATTGGAAAGAATTATCATGTATGAGCTGTTAGAATGAAAGCTTTCTTAGATGCTACTGATCTGTGGGATGCCTGATGAGTGTGAAATTAAGCTACATTTGCATTGCATTTAACTTACATTTTAGAACATAATTAAGACTTTAGAATTGTTTTTAGCTTTTATTTCTCTTTGTTCAGGTTGAGCGGGTGTTTTTGGCTATGTTGTGAATTAAAGCAAAAAAGAGTAGAGATTGGATGCAAAAAGATGGAGTTCAGCGTTGAGGCTATATAGAGACCAATTGAATAGCCAAAAGAAGTCATAGATGTTATATTATATTCCTATTTTTTAGATTTGTTTTGTTGGGCTTAGCCCAATATTTTATAATTAGGATAAATGATGGTTCTCTCTCAAGGATGAAAACACTTTACATTGCAATTCTCTAACTTAGAATTTGATATTCTCTTCTCCATCATGAGTGAGTAATTTGTTTTATTTCTAGGATTGGGGCTATGCTCTTTTACATTCAATAAACATTTGTTCTTACTTCTATTTCATTAAGTGTTGTGATTTGAATAATTAAACTGAGTTTTATTCGTGAGAGTTGTTTGACCAACAAATTACACCTCTTAGATACATTGGGGAAGTACCAAGAGGTGAACCCAACTATCTGGTCATTGATTTATTCAAACTAGAATCCTAATTCATGAGAGTGGTCTTAGGATTCTCGGGGGTTTATGGAATTCACCTTGGGTTTCTACGAAGCGATTGGATAGAAAGATCTAAATAAATGATTTGATTGATAATCGTATCACGAGAGTATGTGCAACTTCCATTGAGTACATGTGTCGCAACTCGAAGAACAATTCACCCTTACAACTTCAAGTTCATGAAAATGAGCAAAACAAGGATTTGTGAATGTAAAGGCGGCAACCCTTATCCTGGGAACTCTCATTAAATTAGATTTCAATCCTTTTTAGTACTTTCATAATTATTCTTGTTAATTTCTCAATCGTTCTAAATTCAATTTTATTTCCTTATTTCAGTTAAGTATAAATTAATTGTTATAATTAAAGGCATTTTTCACTCCTTGTGAGATCGATATTTTATTACTTGACAATATAATCATGCACTTGCTATTAGCTCTATCAATGTCATTGAATAAAATTATGTCATTCCAACTCTTCCACACATCCAACTGTTGCACAAATTAAAAATGAGAAGGAGATGAAACAAAGAAAGTCGAAGGCAAGAGCATGTCTATATGCAGTTGTTTCACCTAGAATTTTTAAGAGAATAATGACACTGAAAATATGCTGTGAAATCTGGAATTTTTTGAAGCAAGAATATGAGGGAGATGAAAGGGTCAAAGGGATACAAGTTATGAATTTGATCCGAGAATTGGAAATGTAAAGGATGAGAGATTCAGAAACAATCAAGGAATACTCTAATAAACTTATAGCCATTGCCAACAATGTAAGACTTCTTGGTACTGAATTTTCTGATTCTAGAATAGTTCAAAAGATTCTAGTTACACTTCCTGAAAAATATGAAGCTACAATGTCATCTCTAGAAATGTCTAAGGATATGTCAAACATCACATTGATAGAAGTGTTGAATGCATTACAGACACAAGAACAAAGGAGACTTATGAGGCATGACTGATAAG
Source organism: Lupinus angustifolius (assembly GCF_001865875.1). Classification (NCBI taxonomy): domain Eukaryota; kingdom Viridiplantae; phylum Streptophyta; class Magnoliopsida; order Fabales; family Fabaceae; genus Lupinus; species Lupinus angustifolius. Next base: position 14,453,973 of record NC_032027.1, on the reverse strand, counting down.
TGGAGAGTGCTTTCCAAACCAAATTACAAAGTAACAATGGTTGGAATGACAAAAACAAGAGACAAAATAACAACTACAAAACTGCAGGTTCTACAAACAACAAATACAATAATCAAAGTAGCAACAATGAAATCTTTCCACCTTGTTCCTACTGCAAAAAAACTAATCAATCCACAAAACAAATGTTAATATTGTTGATGATCAACCAGAAGAGCAACTGTTCGCAGTATCTTGTTTTGACACGAACAGGTCTACAGAAAGTTGGCTCATTGATAGTGATTGTATAAACCACATGACTTATATTGTAACAAAAGGCAAAGGAACAATTGCAATTAAAAAATAAAAACTTGAAATTAGTTCATGATGTTTTAGATATTCCTGAAATTAATCAAATTTGTTAAGTGTTCCTCACTTGATGGAGAAAGACTATAAAGTCTTGTTTGAAGACAAAAACTGCTGATTACATATTCAAAAGGTAGAGAGGTGTTCAAAGTTCAAATGAAAGGTAAAAGTTTTGTCTTGGATTTGATGAAAGATGAGCAAAAGTTATAGTACACAAAGAACAAATAGAAACAAGTCTCCTACATGCATTGTCTGCCGATATGGAAAGCATACAAGACTTCTTTTTCTGCAAAAAAGGACATGGAAGGCTACATAGAAGCTGCAACTGGTACATACAAATATTGGAGAACCTATGAGTATACCATCTGTTGCAAAATATGAAGAAGCTGGAAGTAACCAAAAATTGATAGATGCAACAAAGGAGGAGCTCATGGTCATTGAAAAAAATGAGACATGGAAGTTGGTAGAGATGCCTAAAGACAAGAAGGGTATAGGAGTCAAACGGACTTACATAACCAAGTTCAATCTTTACAGTTCTGAGAATAAGTACATGGCAAACACTTGAAATTTACAGCTTCAGAGTCAAGGAGAAGTGTTGATTAATATGACTCAGAATCTGTTAGGAATATTCATTAGGCAAGAAATATGACTATTCATTAGACAATAAGGAGGACTAGTCATTAGACAATAAAGAGGAATATTCATTAGGCAATAAGAAACATTCATTAGGAAATAAAAAATCAATATGATTGTTATGAATATTTCACCTATAATGTTAGAGTACTTATATGACTCATTATAGTATTCATGTAGGAATTTATTTTTTTACATCAGTTTTCTTTTCCATGATGTATAAGTCATGTATCTTGTTGATAAAATAAAATTAAATCTTTTACATTATATATTTCCTCTCTACACTTTTGCTCGCTATATAACCATCCGTATACTTTGATGATTTTAGGTATTATTAGCCAATCCAATTGATGGTGAATACTTAGGATCACTACGTACTGCTATTCGTTGCATTAAATATCCCCAAAGATACTTTGCCAAGGTAACAAAAGCTACGAAATTATGCCTAGCATATCTTCTATTTCAACAAGTATCATTTCATATGCCAGATTGATTAGAAAATATTATTAAAATTTTAATATAAATATATTTTTTCATCCAAGTGACTCACTTTAACCACAACGAATGTGCACCCAAAATTATGTTAGTAACTATTCTATATTCTATAATGTTTTACTCTATAGCTTGATTTGATTATTATTACGGCATGCCATGAATGGTGATTTGATAACTGAAGAGCATGCTCTAAGCCGTGTTATCATCACTCGTGGATAGAAGGATTTAAGTGATATCAAGGATCTTTATTTCAAGAGAAACAATGTCACACTTGATGATTCTGTGGCTAGGGTTACTTCAGAAGATTACAAGACTTTTCTTCTTGCATTGTTAGGAAACAATTTAGTTTAACTTAGATTACAACATCACCCTTGATGGTTCATGTATTTGCAGTTTAATCAGATTTACTCTCATTGGCAACCCATGCAACACTTTTCCAAGCTACTTGCCTCAGTTACGTTTCAGGAACAAACTCTATGTAATTAAATAAGGGCTTTGTAAACCTTTTTTCCCAAAAGTATATTATTTCATGTGTCATTTGTTATGATTAGTTAAGAAAAATGTATCTAAGTTAAAAGTTTAATAATTAATTATTTTTCTAACAAATTATAATATATATAGAATGATACAAATTTTGGGATGTAATTCTGTATAAAGGTAGGAGTCAAAATGTCCAAGACGGTGAAACGGACAAGTCAGAAATACATAACAATCAATAGCTTAAAAATCTATTTTTAATGATAAAGTGCGAAAGTAGTAAATTAATTTTGTAGATCTTTATATTTTAGACTTAATAACACTGAAATTTAATTGATTATTGAGAAAATTATAAAGAGAAAAAAGACGAAATTGAAAATAATAAACAGGTTACATGGCTGATTTGCCTTTTCTATGTTTCTTTCTTGAAGTCCATGACGAGTCACATGTGTAAAGTGTATTGATGCCTCATACGTGGATATGAACCCCACTGAATTTAATCACTGCATCTAATATTTAGTATTATTTTCCAAAGAAATATCAAATTCTGTATGATTGCTGTTTTTATTGGGCATTCTATAATGTTGCTTTTTCGAAGGTCAACATTTTAAGTGACTGAAGAGACAGCTTGCAAGGGCCAACATTTTTGTCTTGTGTCCAACATTTATTGGGTATTCAACAAGTTTGACTTATCTACTATAAGAAAATTGTTCTTTATATTACTTTGTTCAACTATTCTGTGTATAGATGTCATGTATTTTTAAGATTAAGGATGTTTTTAGATTAATAGCTAAAGATTAATCTTTGTCTTTATTAAGCTACATAGAATATTGGAATGAGTTATGTTTCTATTAAAACATTTTCTATACTCATACACAATGGATTGAATTTTTTGTCTACAAGATAGTCATATATTTATATCACGGTGAATATGTACTAAATTCTTTCTTATGGTGAGAGAATAATGAGCATGTGTTATATATGATTTGATGTACATATTTATGTATATAAATGTCGATTTTGTAGTCAAATATTACTATTTGTTTAATTTGAAGAATTCATTGTTGAATTAGTGAAAAGGGGAATTAAGGTGTCAAATATTTTATAAGACCATAGTTTTTGAATATTAATATAATGACAGATGGAGCAAATGAGATGCATTATATTGCTCTCTAAAGTATAATAACTTGGAGTTTAACAAATGACCAAACATATATATATTTTGGAACTTTTTTGGTAGATTCCATTTTGGTATTTTGAAGAATAAATTAAACACTTATTCCTTGATATTCTGCCAATATGTTCCTATCCTAAGATTTTTGAATAGTGTATAGATCAAAGAGAGTGAAGTTTTCAGATCTTTCTATTTTCTAGCACGCATGCACTGACCTAAGAGATGACATCAGGTAATGAAAAAATTAACATATATAATTGTCAGTTTTAAGAGCCTAAATCAACTTCACAATCTGTTAGCACTTAGCATCAATGGGATTGCACAAAATTTTGTATTATTGTTATATAAGGTGTATGGTTGAAGGTAAAAATGAAATAATATTAAGATGCCAGTAATAATAATGGTTATATAGTTATATGAGCCTAACACAGTGATAATCCAAGGACAAAGCAAGTGATGATCATGCTTTAGGCCCATAATTCAATTTACTTTTATTATAAAAAAACTTCAAGTTTTTCTTAATTTCTTACTAAAAATGTATATAAAGAAATGAACATTTGACAGATATGTTAGTCTTATTATGTAAGACTCTACTAGATTTTAGAATGATAAAAAATGTCAATTATTTCATTTTTTGGAGTGATACTTGTTGAGAGGATAACCACGTGTCCTCGAAAGAGATTATTTTCTTAACCAAAATGGGTAAAAGAGTATTTTTGGTAGTACAAAAAAAAATCCCCTCTTGCAAATCAGTCACTAATTATTAACATAACAAATATTTTTAACAAATTACTGATCTGATTTGAACTCAATTCAATGTTTTCGTTTTGAGCTCAGCATCATGGTAAATACTTTCTCCACTTTCTCTGAAACATCAAGATAATCCACACTATTATGTACTGAATCTAGAAAAGCAATAAAGTAAAAATATAAATGCACAGTTTGTAATATAAGACATAATTGAGTAGTGTGCATGATAACATCAAATTCGAATATCTGATAAAAACATCAAATTGGAATAAACTTTGATATCATATGGATCAATTATTTAATTTTTTTAAGGTATTATAAGAGATAAATAACTTTCATTATATGTCTATAACAGAGTCAAGTAGTGCAATTGAGGAATCCAACAAAGAAGATATAAAGTGTACCTACATACATATTTATCAATGATGTCCTTTTCTTGTCCACACAGAACAATTGTTGGAGTAATGGGATAGATGAATTTCTTAATATGTCTAGACCATAATTTCTGGCACGTTTTTCTTTGAGCTAAATTTTGAAGTTGGATTCCTAACCCAAAACTGAAATATTTGGAAACATGTGAATAACCATGATAAAAAGTGCCAATGGTGGTCTCAAATTTTAGGCAATGATAAAATTACTGAATGTCTTTCATATGTAACATGTTAGAAATTTCTTATTTCATATATATAATTAATATCAATAATAATAAAATATTTAAAATAATATAGTTCGTATAGTGCTATATAATTAAGTTCAAAATTATCTTCGAGTGCCAACTAATAAAACCAGAGATCTTGATGACTCTCCATGACACCCTTCATTAATTTTCATAAGCAATAATTTCATATTGTGAGTATTAGGAGGGGATGAGATCAAAATATTAAGAGATTTCCAAATAATGAGTCAAATTAAAGAAGAATCATAATAATTGGAAATGATATTAGGAAAATCTTAAGATATTAAATCTATAGATTCCCCTTTAAATAACTCATTACTGACTAATACATCACTTTTCGCCAACACCTCAAAGGATTTGTCATAAATTAATGTTAACAATAAGTCCTATAAAATACAAAGGGGAAGATATCATGACTTTTTTATTCTTTTATTTATAATAAAAATAATATTTTTATCTTTCAAAGTAAGTCAAAAATTTCTTTCTCCAATATTTGAGAATATCTTTTTGCAAGTATGCCTCTATTCCTAAACGAGGAAAGATCCGTTTACATTCAATTTAAGTTACACTAATTATACTCAATTTTAGTCAATTTGTTTTCTTAAATCCAACTGATCAAATGAGTAAGTAAAATAAATGATGAGAGAGAAAAAGAGAAATCTTAAATAACTTTTAAATTTCACTCATTTGGTATGTTGGATTTAAGAAAACAAATGACTAAAATTGAAATTGAGTATAATTAGTATAACTTAAATTGGATGTAAATAGATCCCTTGTCTTCGTAAATAGGGTGAGGACAAAACAAAAAGTTGGCTAAACAAGACCTGCCACCTTTATCTCTATGTTTAACTTTTCAGAAATTCATTTTAGCCACCCACTACTATCATGAATTTCCTTTCCTTATGTTCCTATAAATTCTCCCCTCTCTCTCTCACACCATATACTAAGTATTCCCTATAAATATAGAGAAAAAGGGTGAAAGATTTGTCTAAGTTGAGTTGGTATTTTGAGTAACTTTGGTTTTGTAGTTTTCACTTGAAGTTAAAGTGATGATAACAATAGTGATGGGTTCCATATGGGTGGTCCTTGTGGTTCTTGGTGGTGCTCTTTTGGTCCTAAGATACTTGCTTAAGAATGTAAATTGGTGGTTGTATGAATCCAAATTAGGTGTGAAGCAGTATTCTCTGCCACCAGGTGATATGGGATGGCCCTTCATTGGTAACATGTGGTCCTTCCTTAGAGCTTTCAAGTCTAGTGACCCTGATTCTTTCCTCTCATCCTTTTTCTCCAGGTAAGGTTTTAAACCCGAGTCCACGAACTTTATACATGTTTTCGAAACTATATTATGACCACAATTATTGATGTATTAACTACATATAAATCAATTGTTTGAAACATCAAAGATTTGAGAGTTTCCGAAATCACCATCTTTATTTAAAACCTTTGCTACATGTCCTAATGGTTCCAACCAAGGATCCTTACCTGAAACCACACCCACATTTTTCTCACTCACCAAAGTTGCTTTTGCTAGTGGTCATGAAAATGGAAAGAAACCACTTTTCTACTTTATTTCTAGTTTAGCATAAAAGCTTGGCCTATGTGAAATTAACATAATGCTAACTTCGTAGTTTCTAGAGTTTAAGTTTTGACATTTCCTCATAGATTCAATTAGCTTATCAACTTTTTGTTCTTAATGACTGCATAAATTGGGTTTGGTTTTTGAAAATTTTGGTAATAAGCTTTCCATTTCATTTTGAGTTAAACCTTAGTATAATTAATTATTTTATTTTATCAAAATTAGTAATATAATATAACTATTATAGGTTATTTAAAGTTATTTTTTGATAAATCAAAATATATTATTTTCATTTAACAAGAGCTGTGCTTATTTGTCATTTTCACTGCCACTTAACTCCAATCTCTCTCACACACTATCTTAAGTTTTCTTCTATGATATGGCACAGCAGAAGCCACCATTTGTGGACAACATGATACTCCAAATTTCAAATTTTTTTGAAGTTTTAATTAATTGAATATTTTTAAAAAGTAAACAACAAAGTTTTTGACATGTAAAAAAACCCCTTGTTAAAAAATTTAGTACGCGATAAATTATTTCTTCTATTTGTTCCATAATATTTTTTATAGGTAACAGTTAATCATATAGTACAATGCATGCAAACTATTATTATACATTAAAAAGTTGTCCTTTTTTAGTTTTCATGGTTATGTAAACAAAACCGTAGCAACTGATTGAACTAAAAATTGATGGATTAGTTTCATAGTAATATGGTATGGTAGTTATATCGATTATGATATTATATTGGTTAAAATTGGTTATACTGATTAGTTTTCATTTAAATCGTATGAGTCAAGTCAACCGATTTCATTTAAAATTACAATTTTTTATGAAAATAATATGAGTGTAATATTTATGCACTGACAACGTAAAAATTTATATACCATCAATGCATCATCCACTATTTATTTGTATTACTTTTTTTAAGAGTCAATAATAATTAAAAATAAATAATAAATAATGCAATAACAGTGCGAAAAGCTCAACATCTTTTTCACAAATAATATTGTAAGAGATCAAACATACTATCACTATCAATGTTTATACTTTTAAAATATGGTCTATTTCAAGTCCCATATTTTGTTTGAACTAACGGTATAACAAAAATATTTATCAATTTTTTATGTTTTTTTAACATTAATATTATAATATATATAATTTATACTATGTGTTTAATTAGTAAATTGGTCTTACCTATTTCCAAACAGGCAATGAATTAATAACAACAATTTTGTAGTTTAGACACATAGGTCAGGGTGTCTTATATGGCATAAAATTGTCGCATATTGTTGGCTCATATTACAGGAATAAAGTGAACGAGTTTATCTATGAAATATTCGAAATATAATAGAGCATTTCACTCACAGTGACACACACTATTCATAAAGATTTAGCAAATCTACATCATCTTAATTTTGACTCCTTTTTTTGGGCTGCATCACATATTTGACTCTAAGCTTAAAATCTGAATATAATTTTTGATCCTTTTAGATCTTTATTTACACTTTTTTCAATTGTAATATTAAAAGAACAAAATTTGAGTGGAAGGAGTACACTTTCTTTTTTGGCCTGTTGGTAGAAGACTACAAGATGGAGACACTTATGTCATTTAACAAATTTAAATAATTGATTCCGTAGTAGCTGTACCTTTTATAATGTCATTTAACAACAAGACAATCTTTTTTGTCATTTTTAGTTTAATTTTATAAGATATCATATCACAATAATAAAAAACTCTTTCCCTAAAAATAAGTGATGTGACACCCACGATAACAAAGAATTAAGAGCTAAGTAGAGATATTGACACGTAATATAAATAAATTTTTGAGTAAATATGCAATTTAATCGCTAATGTTTTTTTATATTAGTATTTTGGTTTTTCAAAAATTAAAAAACTCAATATTATTTACAAAATTTCAAATGTGAGTCAAATTATTTATTATTATAATGTTTTACAATATCTGATAGAGAATAATTTGACCAAAAAATGACTAATTTGATTTATATTTAAAAAAATTGGAACCATTTTTTGGGTTTTTCAATTTTTGAAAGACCAAATTAATAAGGTCAAAAAATATGAGAGACTAAAATAGTGATGGTAAATTGTACCCAGACCCGTGGTACAAGCAAAAATTCCCGAAACGGATCGGGTCTGGATCCATATTTTTGGACCCACGGGTAATTGAGACCCGAACTTTTAAGACCCACTATTAGATGTGTCTGAGTCCGGGAAATAAGGTACCTAGACCCATGAGTACTCGGACCCGCTATTCCTTCCTAAATATATGTGTATATATATATTAATTAATAATGTTATATTGTTAATTCATAAATGTGATTGTTATATCGTTAAACATCGATATTATATTGTTAAGTAGTAATGTGATGTTATGTTGTTAATTTATATGTATAATCCAATACTTTATTGATTGAACAAATCTTATTAAATCAAGTTTACAACATAATGTTGAAATAGTCAATTTAAAATGTATTTAAAACTTTAAGTACATTTTATAGTTTTTTTCTTGTTGATTATCTAAATAACATATAAGATTTAAAGAAACAAACACACAATTACATAAATTATTCGCAATTATTTTTAATGTTTTTGAAATTATCGATATGCGCAAATTTGTTGGGTACCCAAGGACTCATGGGTAGCATACCCAATGCATATCAGCAAGGATCTGAGTCTAAAATGAAGCAACGGGGCAAGTTCGGATAATGCACTACTCAAACCCGTCCAACCCATTATCATCCTTAGACTAAAATGAATATTTATTCTACAATTTTAAGAGTACATATTTTAATTATTTTTAATTAAATAATTGCAAAAATTACAAATCTTTTATAGCAGGTTGGAGAGGATCTCAACTTCAACTAAAAGTTCAAATAAAACAAACTGAAATCATACTTGATAGAAACTGATCCTTGTACATTATTTTATTTTTATGCACTACATTTATTTTCCTATGCACTACTTTCACATTTTTAAATAAATGAAGTATATATTTGGTTAATTGTGTGTATCATTCTATTACATAGTTAATGTGAATAACAATTATTGCTGTACCAATAAATATTTAAATTCTCAAACTTGAATATATAATGATGATGCTAATGTTTTGGTTCAATAAACTTATACAGATATGGAGATAGTGGAATATATAAAGCCTTAATGTTTGGAAACCCAAGTGTAATTGTGACAACACCTGAAACATGCAAGAAAGTTTTGACAGATGATGATAATTTCACACCAGGTTGGCCTATCTCTACAATAGAACTCATTGGAAAAAAGTCATTTATTGCAATGTCTTATGAAGAACATAAGCGTCTTAGGCGTTTAACATCTTCATCAATCAATGGCATGGAATCATTATCTTTGTACTTGACATATATTGAAGAAAATGTGATAAGTTCATTAGAGAAATGGTCCAATATGGGAGAAATTGAGTTCTTAACTCATATTAGGAAGCTTACTTTCAAGATCATCATGCATATTTTCCTTAGCTCGGAAAGTGAGCATGTCATGGAGGCTCTAGAAAGAGAGTACACAACACTTAATTACGGAGTTCGAGCCATGCGAATTAATGTTCCGGGGTTCGCTTATCATAAGGCGTTTAAGGTAAAAATATCATCTTATTGCGAATGTTGTTTAGTATAATAGTGAGGAACATAATGTAACCTATGAAAACCTTGATGAGGTTGTTTTTCAGGCTAGGAAAAATCTAGTGAATATCTTTCAATCTATTGTGGATGAGAGAAAAAAGTTGAGGAATGGATATATACCGAAAAAATCTAAAGATATGATGGACGCCCTGATCGATGTTGAAGATGAAAATGGGAGAAAATTGGACGATGAGGAAATCATCGATATCATGTTGATGTACTTGAATGCAGGTCATGAATCTTCAGGGCATATTACAATGTGGGCAACTTATTTTCTGCAAAAACATCCACAATATCACCAAAAGGCTAAGGTATCAACTATCAAGTTAGTTAAATATCATTAGTCCATATAAATTTACAATAGCTAAAGGACACTAAAAAAAGTGCATTTATAACATTAATTTGAAGATATTTCCATGTCTTACCTCTTAACCTCAAAGTTTTAACTTCTACTTCCAAATATTGTGTATTCCTTGAATAGGAGGAACAAGAAGAAATAATAAGGAAAAGGCCTTCAACACAAAAAGGGTTGACACTTAAGGAAATTAGACAAATGGATTTTCTTTATAAGGTAAATCTCTAGTTATTGTTGTATCAATTGATGATGGATTAAGTTATGGTTATATTTGTTTTCATTTTTCTACATTCCATAGGTGATTGATGAAACAATGCGTGTGATTACATTTTCATTGGTGGTTTTTAGGGAGGCAAAATTTGATGTCAATATCAATGGTTAGTCCATGTTATGCTTATTTATATCTTGTGTCAATATCAGAATATTATATTTACAAGATGCATTAAGATAAAGACTTCACAACTTTGTAATCACTTTTGGCTTGCTTGGTAGATATGAAATTGAAATGAATAGAGCCATCCCTTTCTCCATTTCCCTTTGAACATAATTTAGTGTGGGGTAAAATTACTAATGATGGCTAGTGTCAAATTGTCAATGTTGTTCATTACATAAATGATTTAAGAACGTCCTAATGTGCAATGAAGTAGATGCAAAGAGGAAGTATGAAGTAAATGGTGGTCCAGTGCATGAGACTCCTATTTAGTGAGATCTGGGGAGGGTAGATGTACGCAACTTTACTCCCACAACCGGAGAGATTGTTTCTTAGATTTAAACCAGTAACTTCATAATTACTAAGCGACAACCTCACTATTGCGCCAAACTTACCCTCGGTTTAACTTTTTATTCATATTACCAAAGTGATCCTTCACTGTGACTCCAAATGTTCTGAAAAGTGAAGGAAAGTAACTTTTGTTTCATTGGCTACTCATGCAAAGGACAGAATCTAGTTTCTGTTTCATGTGGTACAGAAGGATTTACTAATGGCCTAATATGGTTCTTATTCATCACACAAAATATTCTTAGATCACAATGTGGCATGAAGAAGGCATAAAGATGCAGCATATTAGTATAATATCTTATAAACATAGCAAAGTATTAACTGCATATGAATAATACAGGTTACACCATTCCGAAAGGTTGGAAAGCTCTTGTTTGGTTCAGATCGGTTCACCTTAATCCTAAAATATATCCTAATCCGAAGGAGTTCAACCCTCATAGATGGGATGTAAGTTGCGAAGGTTCATTTTTAACTCATTTGAATTGAATGAATAAGTTACTTAATATATTCTACTCTTCTATATGTTATAATTCTCAATTTGATAACTTCATGCTATTTTAGAAGGAACACAAGGCTGGAGAGTTCCTTCCCTTTGGAGCAGGAACTAGATTATGCCCGGGGAACGATCTCGCGAAGATGGAGATAGCAGTTTTTCTTCATCATTTCCTTCTAAATTACCAGTAAGTAACCTTAAATACATGGTTACTATAGTGAGTTAAGTGAAAAATATTAGTGTATAATAATGCTTTTTCTAGTGAAAATTTAATGGTATTTGACAATGTTCTATGTGTATTTTGTTTATGTCACAGACTTGAACAGATTAATCCTAATTGTCCTGTGAGATATTTACCACATACAAGGCCTATAGACAATTGCTTGGGAAGGGTAAAAAAATGTTCATCTACATCAATGTAAAAATGTTCATCTTTTTTATACTCTAAGAGTCCATTTTCATGTTTGTTCTAAGATAAACATAGAACCCCATATCTACTTTGAGCTATGTTGTTATAGCAAAGGAAAAATAAATAGGAAGTTTAATTTATACTGATTATTATGCATATATCTGGGTGACTATAATTGTTCTGAAAAATGGACAAAGGTAATTGTTGTTCAATTATATTAAACAAAAAATCTGGTTTGACCCAATCTTATAGAAGTAATTTTGAACTTTTTATTATTTTTTTAATGTTGGAAATGTTAAATAACTACTGTATGTTGCAAACAATTTACACTATCCAATCAAACATTAAAATATTAAATAAGAGTTATCAATATGTAAACAGTTAAGGCATACAAAAGGGATATTGAAACAAGAAAAAAAGAAGTGAACATTAGTAGTTTGAAATTATGTTACAAAATTGTGACAACACCAAGCATGCAAGAAAGTTTTGATAGATGATGATAAATTCACACCTGATTGGCATTGTTCTATTCTGCCATTGAACTAATTGGAGAGAAATCATTTATTGGAATCTCTTATATAGAACATTGACGATTTAGGATAGTGTGCGAGCTGAGTTTTGAAGCATAAGAGATCGAAAATGATTGTTTGGGAGTTTCAATCCTTAGTCCATCCAAATTTATAATTGTTAAGGTAATGAAGATAAATTTACTAAATAATCATTATCATTAGTCCACAAAATTTACAATTGTTAATGGATGTCAAACAAGTTTATCAAATGTATAAGAAATTAATTCATTTCAGAATATATGATCCATTCTAACAAAGGTCGCTTCTAATAATATAAAGAGACTTCTATTGCAGCCTTGTCTTTACCTTAAATGACATTTATATCGAAATGAACATAACTCTATGTTTTTGAAGAAATTTGAACATATTCCCATTCATCTAAATATCCACTTTCTACAAATGGTACATAGATAGACTCTAATACTCAGGGATCATCTACACATTTAAAAACACAAATAATTAAAGTAAACATACATTTACTTAATATAGGCATCAGAGAATCATTTAGCAGCCAATTGGAATGTCACCAAATGCATAAAGATTTATTCCTCAAAGTTCTAGATTTAGTTAACGTGGGGATCACACTTCAAAGAACAGAGTACAAAATTATAATTTTGATTCAAAGATTGATATTTTTTTGGGTACTATTAAGGATATTTCTTACATTTTCTAGATTCGTGATTGTCTCTCAATAAGTGTCGCTCTCAAGAATCAAACCCTCGACCTTGGAGATCTAGTGAGACCTTACAACACTAGACCAATGTCTTATTGCTTCAAAGATCAGATTTTAACAACTTAATTCACATATTTTATTGAAACCTCATTGGTCCATTATCAATGAATACATTGACATTTTATCTACTATTTATTTGTGCTTGTTTTTTCTTTCTTTATGCTATTTGTTTAGTGGTAACAAAGTAAATTTTAGATGTGAAGATACGCAATTTCCCAAAAAAATTCAAGTTTATAGTTGATTTATAATCTTAAAAAAAGAATAACCATACCAATTAGTCAAATATTTTTTGGTATAATAAAGAGTATTCCATCATCATATAAATAAGAAATTAATACATTTTGGTATATATATATATATATTTTTTTTTCAACAAATATTACTCCCATATATTATATTCTTAACCTTTTAATTTACATGAGATTTAGCAATGTCTTATATCACTATACAATTAACCAATATGAAGTCAATGCCTTTTAAATCAGTTGAATATTTAAAACTTCATTTTGGGCTTACAAACCCAATCCATTATTTGAGTCATTGCAAAACACAATTTTTGAATTGAAAACTCTCTCTCTCTTTCTCTCCTCTCTCTACGCAAAAATCGACCGTTGCGATCTGATTTCTTCTCCAACTTCAGTTCTTCTGAATTTTCTGATACAATAACCAAAAACAACAATCTATAATCTTCACTTTCTTCTTCTTTTATTGCAATGCCCACAAGAAAAACGAAACCTTCTTCTTCGGAGCGTCGAAACTGGGACAACGTTTTCAACTTGCTGGTTCAGATTGTTCGCAAACAACAAAATCAGCTTCAATCCCTCGCTACTCAGCACAAGTTTCTTGAAGATCGCTTCAAAATGCAGCACGAGGCTTGGGCATCTGATATTCGCTCTCACAACGCCCAAATCTCCATGGTAATTTGTCAATTTTTCTCTTTTAGGGTTTTTCTCTCTCTAAAAATTAAATAAAAATGTTCCTTTTTCTTTCTTATTTGTTTAATTTTATTTGTAATTCCCGTGTAGATGAATGGATTTTTGATGTTTGAGGAGAAGAAACGGTTGGTTGAGGCTGCAAAGTCAGATATGGTGATGGGTTACAAACACAAAGAGGCTTCTGTTCTGAAATGGGTTTTGGGTATGTGTTTTTACCTTTCATGTTTTTATTAATTCCTTAGAATAAATTTTGCTCCTTTTTCTTTTTGGGGGCTTGAAAATTATAACAAGTTTGGATTTTGGTGGATGTAGCAAGGAATATGGTTGTTTACTTGTCTCTTCTTTTCTTGGTGTTAGATTCAGAATTTGATGTTCTATTCGTCAAAGTTCTCTGTCCTTAAGAGTAGAAAGTTAGTTTCTTCAGTTAAAATATGAAGAATGCATGTTTCTTTTTCTCTTGTTATACCCTGAGTGGTTTGAGTTGTGAGGGAGTACATAAAGGTAGACATGCATGTCGTCTAACTGAAGACCGGGGTTATTGGCGTTGTAGCATAGTTGAACTTATAATTTCTGAAACTTGAGAAAGTTTATGTGACCAGTGACTGGAAGGCTTTGCCTAAGAAGTGAATTTCTCATATCCACCAAGTATAATTCTTCTGCCAAAGCTTAACTACAAAGTTATGCTTAGTTTTTGTACCTTAACTGAAAAGTTGTGTTGATTGTTGAAATTTATATAGGGTTTAAACTATCTATAAATATGAAATGATTCTAATCTCAATTCTTGACTTTCTTATTTATCTTTTAATTACAGAGCAAGCAGAAGATGAGTTAGCGGATTTTAAAGCCTGCTTTGGATGTCTCTCTAGTAAATCCTCTAATGGAGAAGTATGTTAGCTCTCAGCGTTGCATGTTTTTTTGTTGTTAAGTTTTCTGATGTTTTTTATGCATTTCATCATGCTGAGAAATCACTTTATAACAGGACCAAGAAACTGTGTCTAAGGGTTCTGACAAGAGGAAGAAAGGAATCACAGGTAGTGAGAGCAAGTCCACTTGGAGTGATGCAGAAGAAGAGAAGTGTTCCAAGATAATCAAAGATGAGTTGAGAAGGTTAAGAGCTGAATGTGAGAAGATTTCTCTGGAAAAAAGTTCCGAGGTACAGGCTGTCTTAGCAGAAAAGAAATTTGTATGGAATCAATATAATATAATGGAGAATGATTACACTAATAAATTAAGGACTAAACAAGCTGAGGTAGAAAAGTCATCTGAAAAGATAAAGATACTTGTTTCTAGCATGGAGCAACTACAGTCAGAAAATAACAAAAAGGATAGTACAATTGCACAGTTGGAAAGTAAAGTGGCTGATATGGAGGTTGAGAAAACAAGATTGAAAGAAGAAATATCAGGACTCTCTGTGGAGTTGGATTATTTAAGAAAGTCCAGGAACAACCGAGGTACACCTGTTTTAAATCGTTGCGCAGAAGGAACTATAACTTCTGATTCTGGAGTCAGTAAGAGCGGCAGTAGAAGAAGTATCAGCTTGAAGAAAGAAATATCAACTCCTGATGCCCTTGTTCCTGCAAATTTGTCTGAAAAGGTATAGCACATGCTTTGCTGATTACTAATCTTGCCATGTTGCCCAGTTTAACTTATGCTTCACATCTGTCATGCCTGTTTGCTTGTAGTGTCATTTAATCGACGTTTCTCTCCTAGTTTCTCCTTTATTTTTTGCCCGCTGCCAGAGCAAACAATGTTTGAGATGAAATTTAACGAAAACATGCTATTGTAGTCCTCAATCACATAAAACAATGTGCTCGACATCTTCTTAAAAAAATTGATTGTTGTAGTGCATTTTCAATTCATTGGATGACAAATTTAACTTAGTGTCAGCCATGCCTACTGGATTACAACTATCCATGATTTGCTGATTGTCAGCAAGTAATGTCTTCTGCTGTGCAGCATTTGCAATCCAGTAGCGACGTCTGCATCCTCATGCATTTCACATATATATATTGCTTATTGAGCTGTATTATATTGGGTATCTATAAATATAGCTTTAGTAATTTATCATATTCGAGTATTCAAGGCGGTTATTCTAATGTCACTTCTGCGAAGGTGGGTGAAAGTTTAGATAAAGGTTCAATATACTGTATTACTAATTTGAATTTCATTTAATAATCGGGTAACTAACATGTTCCTTACTGTTTTCTTTGTTTCCCTTCCATTAATGTTATGTTCAGAGAAATAAAGGTCTGAAGAGGAAAGAAAGCCCAGCTGTTCCTATCTCTGAAACTCCAAAACTGTTTTCTTCCAGCTTCAAGGTCCCAAAACTGAAGTCCTCTTTAAGGATCAGATGACAAATGACACATCCTTTAACCAATGAGGAGATGATAGTGTTGTATATGGTTCTTGTATGAAGGATTTCTTTTGTAAATTATGTATGAGCTATCTGTTTGAAATAGGTTTATAGATTAGTTCATAGTTCTTCTAATGAGCATGTTTGGAGTGAGTTTGCATCAGAATTCAGATGCCAATTTTTAGGTAAATTATGTATTATGTATCAGCTTTCTGTAGAGATATCAAACTGATCAAGTTTTCATTTTCAGTCTAAACTACATTTCTTTTTTTTTAATGTGGCTCTTAAACTACAACTCTTCATAATTTTTCAACTTAAGGAAAAGTATTATTTAGGTATATGAAACGTGAAATTATAAGTGTTAATGTTGTTTTATCAAAAATATTATTGTATACATGCTGTTATAAAACTTCTTTATAATGACTTATTGGGTGAAAAATTGTTTGGATTTAACTTTTGTTGTTGTATTTTCTCATTTTACATAAGAGGGTCTAAAATGTTTCTCAAATAGGGTGAGTCTATTATATGTTTTTTTATTCAAGATTTGTGTGTTTGTCTATCCACGCTCCCACTTAAAGTGTAGGGTTGTGATTAATTTATTATTTAATTTTACTACTATGAATGGAATATGAACCCATTCAATTGCTTAACTACTTATTGCAGTAAACTGAAAGTGTAGGGTTGTGATGCACTTTTCTCCTACATGCCTATCAATTTGTGTGTTTTGCCTCGGCCACGAATAGATATCCTCCCCGGTACTTGAGAGATCAGTACTGGGAAAAGTGTTTGAAATTCATCAGTGTTTGTTTGTTTTATTATCTAATCTTTATTTTTTTGTGCATGATTGCTAACTCGTACTGTTTGTTACTCGGTTCTATGTGGTTTATCATTTTATATATTATTATAAGATTTATTTGTAAGAAGGTATTCTATACACAATAAAAATGTATGAAAATGGAAATACATCTAACTATTTGTGTTAGTAACCAGTGGTAAATGATAAGTAGAAGAAGAAGAAATCACTTTATTTAAGGATAATGTGATTCAATCGATAAGGAGCTAATCCATGCTTATCGCAGTAGTAATCCATGCTTATCGCAGTAAGGAATTAGTATAATGCGATTCAATCGATTATACATACATCTATATGAGTATTGAATGATTATCAATATATTATTAGAGAATAAAATTGCAAAACATAACACAAGGCCTCAAGTATGAATAAAGCACACATAAGTTCACAAAACACATGTATATAGTCCTATATCCAAAATCAATATATAATCCTAAAAGCACCTAAATAGTTTCTAGAATGTATGTGAAAAATACTAATGCCTATCACTGGCAGCCACATGATCATGGGCCCATACGCGACCCTTTACTAGATGTATCGCCCGTTAGTCACACACTTATATTCATATATCATGCATTGCAAAAGCATGTCAAATCAAATAACTAAACCACATGTTTTTTATCGGTTACTAAAATGTATCAAAAACTGAATCGAACTGAATTTTTATACGCTAATGAAAACTCATCAAAGTCACTATAGGTCCCATGGCCCAGAGAAATCAAACACAATAATACAGAAAACAAAAAAAATATATGAAGATAAACATGGAAGATAAAAGGATAATTGGACAATATTTTCTTTTAAAACAAACCTTAAAAAAAAGCACATTCCTTATCATAAAGGCTCACAGTCCAGCTATAAATAGACACATCCGTTCTCAGTTCAAAAACTCACATTAATAAGAAAATACCACCAAAAACCCAAAGGTACTAAAAAAAAATTAGCACATATGTTGTTATCAAACAGAAGTTTATCTGTTATCTTACAATTTGTGTCAGTATATATAATATATTTTTCTTTGGCCATCAGACATAATCTTCTGCCCTCAATATCCAACGTGTGGACAATACGCGTGCAATCCAGTGCTGCACATGCTGTCGCGTCCAGGTGCCAGCTAGACACGAGCACATCGCACCTGCTGCATGTATTTGCTTATTTGGTGTTTCTTTTTAGTTAGTAATAATAATAAATAAAAATAACATAAATAATAACAGTAAAACGTTAACAATAAAAATATAATAATAACAATATATTCTATTAATTAACTAGTTGTATATCTGTTTAATTGCATGGGTTGTTCCGGATTGTTTTTTGATTAAATTTTTTTGAAATAAAAGATAGAATTACACATTTTCTACAAAAAGAGTGCAATTTTTTTAAGAACATTCACCTCTGTTTATTTTTTACACGATCCTTTTAAAAAATTCATATTAATTATTAGTTAATCTAAATAATAACCCAAAATAAGTGGATGATTATTAATACTCTCAAACATCTATTTATACTATACATTCATCAATTACATTTTTATAAAATTAAAAACTAAAATAAAAAATATTAATATAAATAGGCAATTTGGGTTATCAATACTTCCTTCAGTTATATTTCTAATTACATAGGATCTCATGTTTCTATTTTCACTCAATAATAACTTAATATATATGTACCTTAAAAATAAATTAATTTGTGCACTAGATAGTTTGAATGAAGTATTCTTAAAAGGGATTTTAAAATTTTCTTATATAAGAATCATATTTTCAAAGGAATAAATAACATATGAAATTAATATCCTAATATTGATAGAATACTGTAAGTTACCAAAACATTAATTATAGCTAATAATAAAGAGTAAATTTGGCCTATGAGATTAGAGGAAGGTGAAGGTGACTCTAATCCAATCCACTGAGCAACTAATGCACCTTAGTATATTTGGCCTAGATGAGAGCTTTCACTACTGGTTAACAATATAATATATGCACATAACCAACTAGAAAAAAGAAAGAAGCTTTGGAAGGACATCACTCAAATCTCTCATGGCCTGGTTGGCCCTTGGATCACAATTGGAGACTTCAATAATGTGCTAAGTACTAAGGATAGAAGCAGTGGATCTAGGATGCAACCTCATGAGCATGAAGATCTTGAATATATAATATACTCTAGAATTGATAGGGCCATTTGCAGTGTCACATGGTTCCAACAATACCAAGATATGGTGGTGGAGGTCCTCCTAGAAGGTATTTCAGACCATGCCCCTCTACTAGTTAGAAATCTGGCCAAGGAAAAAAGCAAACAACCTAGCCTATTAAGGTTCCTAAAACTGTCTCACTAAAGAGCCAGAATTCCTAACCTGTGTGAACAATAGTTGGGAGGTAAGGGTGACAGGTAGCCCAATGTATTACTTATGGATGAAGCTAAAGAGATTAAAAACAAGACTGAAGATCTTGGGAAAGACATACTCTGCTATTTCGGATCAAATCTAATTAGCAAGACACAACTTATATGAGGCATAAAAACACCTTCAAGTAGACAAGTTCAACCCCAATTTATTGCATAATGTAAAGACTTGCACAAAAAACTTGATAAGCCTGCACAAGACTGTAGAGGATATGCTCAAACAGAAATCCAAGATCAATTGGCTTCAGTTGGGTGATGCAAATAACTCCTTTTTTCTTGCTATTGTCAAAGATAAAACCATAATGCAAGAGCTGATGACATCATTGTTTTCACTCAGGAGGCAATAATGCAAGAAGTTCTGGCATTCTACAAGAAGTTCTGGAATGCTATCAATGAATTCTTTGAGGAGGAAAAGATGTACCCTGCAGTGAACTGCACAATGGTGACACTCCTTCCAAAAACAAATGAGGCAACAACTATGAAGGATATGAGACCTATATCTTGCTGCACAACCATCTACAAACTAATATCCAAGATACTCACAAACAGACTAAGCCAAGTTATCAATCATATGGTTGATAAAAACCAATAAGCTTTTGTTCCTGGCAAGGTAATTCATGATAACATAATCCTAGCACAAGAATTGGTTAGAGGCTATGGTAGACAGGGGATTTCACCGAGATGCATGATACAAATGGACATCCGGAAGGCTTGTGATATGGTGGATTAGGATGCTCTGAGAAACATAATGATAGAACTGGGATTCCCCGATCAATTTGTTAGATGGGTTATGATCTGTGTGTCCATCATGTCCTACAAATACTTAGTAAATGGTGTGCCTTCCACAACTCTATAGGCAAATATGGGAATAAGACAAGGGGATCCCTTATCCCCTCTACTTTTTGTCTTGGTCATGGAGTACCTACACAGGATCCTACAGGAACTGCATTCAAATCTAATGTGCTAAGTACTAAGGATAGAAGCAGTGGATCTAGGATGCAACCTCATGAGCATGAAGATCTTGAATATATAATATACTCTAGAATTGATAGGGCCATTTGCAGTGTCACATGGTTCCAACAATACCAAGATATGGTGGTGGAGGTCCTCCTAGAAGGTATTTCAGACCATGCCCCTCTACTAGTTAGAAATCTGGCCAAGGAAAAAAGCAAACAACCTAGCCTATTAAGGTTCCTAAAACTGTCTCACTAAAGAGCCAGAATTCCTAACCTGTGTGAACAATAGTTGGGAGGTAAGGGTGACAGGTAGCCCAATGTATTACTTATGGATGAAGCTAAAGAGATTAAAAACAAGACTGAAGATCTTGGGAAAGACATACTCTGCTATTTCGGATCAAATCTAATTAGCAAGACACAACTTATATGAGGCATAAAAACACCTTCAAGTAGACAAGTTCAACCCCAATTTATTGCATAATGTAAAGACTTGCACAAAAAACTTGATAAGCCTGCACAAGACTGTAGAGGATATGCTCAAACAGAAATCCAAGATCAATTGGCTTCAGTTGGGTGATGCAAATAACTCCTTTTTTCTTGCTATTGTCAAAGATAAAACCATAATGCAAGAGCTGATGACATCATTGTTTTCACTCAGGAGGCAATAATGCAAGAAGTTCTGGCATTCTACAAGAAGTTCTGGAATGCTATCAATGAATTCTTTGAGGAGGAAAAGATGTACCCTGCAGTGAACTGCACAATGGTGACACTCCTTCCAAAAACAAATGAGGCAACAACTATGAAGGATATGAGACCTATATCTTGCTGCACAACCATCTACAAACTAATATCCAAGATACTCACAAACAGACTAAGCCAAGTTATCAATCATATGGTTGATAAAAACCAATAAGCTTTTGTTCCTGGCAAGGTAATTCATGATAACATAATCCTAGCACAAGAATTGGTTAGAGGCTATGGTAGACAGGGGATTTCACCGAGATGCATGATACAAATGGACATCCGGAAGGCTTGTGATATGGTGGATTAGGATGCTCTGAGAAACATAATGATAGAACTGGGATTCCCCGATCAATTTGTTAGATGGGTTATGATCTGTGTGTCCATCATGTCCTACAAATACTTAGTAAATGGTGTGCCTTCCACAACTCTATAGGCAAATATGGGAATAAGACAAGGGGATCCCTTATCCCCTCTACTTTTTGTCTTGGTCATGGAGTACCTACACAGGATCCTACAGGAACTGCATTCAAATCCAAATTTTAACTTCCATCCTAAATGTGAAAATGGCTAGCTCTCACGAATTGAAATTAGGCTACCATGTCTAAACTCTTGTGGAATTTGGCTATCAAATCAGACAAGCTTTGGGTTAAGTGGATCCATACCTATATTCTGAAAGGTAAAAGTATCACAGAATACCATCCTTCCTCCACATGCTCTTGGTTCCTAAAATCTCTACTCAAACTCAGAGAAACAACTATGGCTAGCTCGAGCTCGGCAGAGGCCAATTTCACAGGCAATTTTAATACTACAAAAATGTACCAAGACCTCAGGGGAAGAAACAACAAGTAAGTTGGAGGAAACTTTTCTATGGTAATAATGTAAGACCTAGATCTCTCTTTACTTTATGGCTTGTTTTCCAATGCAGATTTCCTACAAAAGATAGACTGCAAAAACTTGGTATTGAAACAAATGGAAAATGTGTATTTTGAGATAATCTGGAATCACAAGACCACCTTTTTTTTCATGTGCCCAAAATCAGCTGCTATATGGACATCAATGCTCAAGTGGATGAATATTAATCATAGGCATGGAGATTGGAAAAATGAGATGACATGGATTTAGAAATACACGTAGAGAAAGACCACGGGAAGCAAGCTATTGAAAATTGCTATAGCTGAAACTACTTATGCACTATGGAACATGAGAAACTTATGTATTTTGGCTAATTTTAAAAATATTTGTTCGTAAATAAATAGTATCTACTTATCAACTTATTTATGTTTCAAATTTACTCATTTATCAGCAATTTTGAACCATGCCATGAATTAGAAAGAGATGGTGAGTATTTATCTAACAAAGGATAAAATAATAATGTAAATAAGCAAGATAGGCAAGGGAAACAGAGGATATTTTATTAAGACATGCAAGTTTTAAAAATTATTATGATTTTGTGGTTCTTTAATTCTTGCATGTGTTAGGATAATAATCAAGGATGTATCTATTTATATGTTATTGAAGTGGTTAATAAATTTTGTTGCATGATATTTCCAATGAGTACAACTAATGACATCACCGCCGCTTAAAATTTTAAAATTAAGTTAGGAAAATTAGAAACATTTATATAAATAAATAAAGCAATATTATTGATGATATTTTTAAGTTTGTCTCTGTCTAGAGAATATTAGTTCATCAACAACTCCAATAATATCTATTTGGGTCAATAAAAAAAGTGTTATTAAGGTTGAAAATAATTAAAGTATAAAAAATAATTCAAACAAAATATAAAGAAGTATTTTGATTTAATCTACTAATAAATCCATGTGAAAATTCTCAGCTAGTATGTCCGCAAAAGTTTTGAAATAATATTCGTAGTGTTGTACCAACAATAAGTTGCATCATATAGTAACTTGTATCTTACTATAAAATGCAATTTATGACTATATTCATTGAATTCATCTTTCCTAACAGTAATTTGTATCTTACTACCCTACAATACATAAAAAAATATATTATTATAAAATAAATTGTATGAATTAAATGTTTTATTTGACATCATATAAAATATAAAAATGGAACGTTGCTGTCCATCAATATCATTTCAAGATGCCCTGATTTTGGTGGTATTTGAACATACCAAAGATAAACAATTCTAATAAAAAGAAGATTATCATAATTGATTTGTTATTTTTATATATTCATAATAAAAATACTTATATTTTCGATTAATATATCTAACATGTTAACTTTTAATTAAATAATATAATGATAGTAATTAAATATTATGCCAATTTTCATTCGTTATATTCTCATCTCTTATACTAATATATAATCAATAGTTGTTATAGTTTTTAATCTTCTTAATATAGTCTATTTAATATTCTATTTATGTTATACTTCATATTATTACTATTTTAATATTGTAATAATAACATTGCAATATTAGAAGCAAACACTAAACCCCAAATAAAATATATCTATAATGAGTGTTGCATAAAATTAAAGAATAAAAATAATTCAAACTTAATATAAATAAAAATTGTGTTGTAATACATACAACATTGTATATCTTATGATTGCTTTTAATAAAATAGAGGTAGAAGAATCAATTACATAATCATAATAAAATCAAATCAAGGATATATTTTTTCAGTAATTTTAATAAAAATAAGACTATTATTATATTAATTTCGTATCGTGGCTCATAATATTTTATAGTCTTCGATTTATATACAAATTTTTGATTTTATAAATGATCTTACGTGTACCTGTATTAATTTGTAGTTTGAAATATACTAATAATGTTTTAAATCCTTGATTATTAATTTTATAGTATTATTTTATCTAATTTTGTTATAGAGAAGGATTTGATGAGCTATATTAGGATGAGATCATATTTCTAATCTATTTGAAAAACACATTAAGTTAGGATTTGACAGAATATTTTTTCCTAGTAATTTTAATCAAAATAATAATAATGTTCTCATAATTGATTTGTTATTTTTAAATATTCCTTATTAAAATACT
Organism: Lupinus angustifolius; assembly: GCF_001865875.1. Taxonomy (NCBI): domain Eukaryota; kingdom Viridiplantae; phylum Streptophyta; class Magnoliopsida; order Fabales; family Fabaceae; genus Lupinus; species Lupinus angustifolius. The sequence continues at coordinate 14,429,585 of NC_032027.1, read as the reverse complement.
AATATTTTCCATGAATATATCTACCATTGTTATCTTTTAATTAAATAATATAATGATAGTAATTAAATATTTTGAAAATTCTCATTTTTTATATTTTCATATGTTATACTTATATATATTCATATGTTATACTCATATGTTAATCGATTAACTCAACTATTTTTCTGTTATATCAGTTTTTCTGTTACAACTGGTTTCTATTTTAATCATGTTGCACTGGTTAATCAATTAACGTGGTACCTTAATCGATTAATAGGTCTATTTTGTGTTATAATTGTTTTCTGTTTTAAATGCTTAACTGATTGCAACGGTTTGAACTGTCAAAACTGCTTTGTATAAGTTTAGACAATTTCCAGAGAAGTGTAGCATTGCATTCTATTGTATAGGACTGGTTTAGAGAGCATATTTCGTGTTTTACATTCTGTTTTGCAAAGAGAATTGCATGTGTGAGGAAGAAAGACTAACATGCCATGTTGAATATTGATTCTTTGTTATTTGCATACTGTTTTTCATATGCTTAGTCTTATCCTTATCTTGCTCACATGTTCATGCATTATTGATAAAGATTCTTGTAGAGATATCTTGTGATTACTGTTTTTTTTTATTAACTCACATGTATATGATGACTTGAGTGAATTGTGAGTGAGTTAGTCTTAAGGTCTTTCATTGTTATATTTCGAGCATTATTATGCTTATAATACCTTGCTTTTGTAATATGTTTTTGCGAGTATTGGATTGCTCTCTTGGTGTCTTACCACCAGAGAGATAAGTGATTCTTCACCAAGACTAGGTGATCTTGATTTGAGAACGAGAATCTTGGCTGGGGCTGGTTTGTGAGAAAGGTTTTCTCAGGCGATAGGTAGAGTCAAACCAAGGATTAGATGTTCTAGATTTCAAGAAAGAAGCGTTCTTTGTTTTTTAAATTGAATTGGTGTATGTGATTATACTTGTGTTCAATATAGTGAAGAATAAAATCTCCCAAGATTATAAGGGGAGGTCTGGATGTAGTTTGGAGTGGACCGCAAACGAACCAAAATAAAAATTCATCTTTGCACGTTGTTCTTTCTTAATCTTCTTTACATTTCTTGATGTTTTAATGCGAGTTAGAAGCTGATATTTTGCATAATTGTACCCTGCCATATACTTGTTAATATTGCCTAAAAATATATGCTTTATCTCTGCTTATCTGGTTATAAATAATTGTGCAATTAGCTGCTCTGATCATTCTATTATGTGTGTGTGTTAATCGATTATGCCCACTGGTTAATCAATTAACTGGGCTATTTCCAATACTGGGTTTTAGTGCGAGAAGCGGTGATTGATAACCGTTACACCTATTCAACCCCCCTTCTAGGTGTGCCTAGGCCACTAATACCTAACAAGTGGTATCAGAGCTAGTACGACGTGCTAGCTCAACCGTATCCGTGTGATCCTTAGGGAATTTAAATGGGTTCCACCAACCCCTATGGCGGTGATGGCGCATCCATTAACCGCTCTCCCGTATTCAGTGGCGAGGGATACGCCTACTAGAAAGTCCGAATGAAGATTTTTATAGAGGCCATTGATCCGAACATTTGGGAATCTATGATCAGTGGACCATTCGTCCCATTTCACTTAGTGGATGGCGAACCGAAAGAAAATCCCAAAAGCTTATGGACCGATGAGGAGCGCAAGAAGGTTCAGTATAACCTTCGCGCCAAAAACATAATTACATCGACCCTATCCTACGATGAATTCTTTTGGGTATCTCAATGTGAAAGTGCCAATGAAATGTGGGACACTTTACAAGTGAGTCACGAGGGCACTAGCGAGGTCAAGCGCGCCAGGCTGAATGCGCTGACACATGAATACGAATTATTTTGTATGTTACCAAGTGAATCAATTGGCGACATGCAAAAGCGATTCACTCATATTATTAATCATCTTATTGCTCTAGATAAAAATTTTACCAGAGGAGAACTCACTAATAAAGTTTTACGTTGTCTTGACAGGAGATGGTAACCCAAAGTGACGTAAATCATGGAGTCCAAGGATCTAGATTCCATGCCTTTGGCAACACTATTCGGAAAGCTTCAAGAGCATGAGATGGAGCTTAGACGTTTGACCATGCATGATGAGTTTGATCGAAAAAAGAAAGGAATATCTCTTAAAGCTACAACATCACAACCCAATGAAGAGATGGACAATGACGACTCTGACTCACACATTGATGAAGAAATGCTAAACCTTCTCTTGCGAAAGTTTGGGAAATTTCTAAAGAAGAAAGGAGGTTTCAAGCGATTTCAAAAGAAAGAGGCGCGAGAATCAACTAAGAAAGGCAAGAATAAGGAGCGGTTCACTTGCCATGAATGTGGTAAGCTGAGTCACATGAAATTCCAGTGCCCCCCTTCCTTGAAGAAAGTTGATTCAGAAAAGAGCACTCCCCTGGACTTCAAATTGAAAAAGGCATACATTGTTTGGGATGTACTGGAGGAAGAAACGACATCAAACATCTTGGATGAAGAGGAGACCGTCAAGCTGTGCCTAATGACCATAACAGATGTGGCTTGCGGATCAGGTAGTACAAATGATACTACTAAAGATTGGCAACTCAACCCATGCTATAACCGAGAATGTTCTATATGTAGAAGGTTTGGAACATAATTTGTTGAGCATCAACCAACTATGCGACAAAGGTAATCGTGTGTGTTTGATTTTGATTGTTGTATAATTCGTGACGTATTATCTAATAATATAAAGTTTGTCGGATATCGTGTAAATAATATTTACATGGTTGATCTAGAAGATTTCACTTCCTTATTTTCAAAATGTTTTATTTCAAAAGAAGATGACATCTGGCTTTGGCATAGACGAGTCGCTCACATTCATGTGAAGCATCTAGAAAAATTATCTAAAAATAATTTGGTTATCGGTCTACCAAAACTCGATTTTAAAACTCAGGATTCTTGTGACATGTGTCAAAAATGTAAACAAGTAAAGAATTTCTTTAATAAAAAGAATGCGATATCCATTACTAGACCTTTGGAGCTTCTCCATTTGGAATTGTTTGGACCGTTGCAAATTATGAGTTTTGGTGGAAGTCATTACGCTTTAGTAATTATTGATGATTTTTCTATATTCACATGGACTTTGTTTTTAGCATCAAAGAGCGATGCATATAAATCTTTTAAATGTCTAGCCAAACAAATTTAAAACCAGTCTAACCTTAAAATTATTTACATACGATCCGACCATGGCGGAGAATTTGAAAATCATAAATTTAATAAGTTTTGTAATAAGCATGACATCATGCATCAGTTCTCAGCTCCATGTACCCCTCAACAAAATGGAGTTGTTGAGAGGAAAAATAGAGTTCTAGAGGAACTCGCGAGGACCATGCTAAATGAGAGTAAGGCCCCAAAATATTTCTGGGCTGATGCAGTTCACACTATCTGTTATGTAATGAATCGAATACTACTTAGACCTACTTTTTCGAAAACACCTTATGAAAATTTTAAAGGTCGAAAACCGAATATTGCTCATCTTCATGCATTCGGGTGCAAATGTTTTATTTTAACTAATGGAGAAAGATCTTTAGTAAAATTTGACTCGAAGGCTGATGAGGGCTTATTCTTTACATAGTAAGGCTTTTCGTGTGTTTAATAAATATACCATGCAAGTAGAAGAATCTATTCATGCTCACTTTGACAAATCTTCTCCAAAAGAATAGAGAAAGGTATTTTCTGATGACACTTCAGGTACACTAGAAGAAGTCATTCAGAGGACATGAACCAAATCCAACAAGAAGATGTTGAAAAAACAGTATAAGAAGAACATCAGGACATGCCTATTGCATGGAAAACCTAAAAGGATCATCCACTCGATAAGGTGTTAAGTGAAATATCTACGGGGGTGGTAACCCATAGTTCTTTACATAATTTCTATAATTTTGTTGCATTTGTATCTCAAATAGAGCCAAAGACCATCGATGAAGCCATCGAGGATGTACACTGGGGTATAGCTATGCGAGAATAGCTAAACCAGTGTGAGCGCAATAATGTGTGGGACTTGGTCCCCAAACCAAAAGAACATCTTGTAATTGGCACCACATGGGTCTTTCGTAACATGCTAGATGAATATGGCTTGATAATTAGAAATAAGGCTCGCTTAGTGGCCAAAGGCTACAACTAGGAGGAGGGCATTGATTATGATGAGACTTACACTTCTGTAGCCAGACTTGTGGCCATTAGGATGCTCTTCCAAATGGATGTTAAGAGCGTATTTTTAAATGTCTATATTCAAGAGGAGGTGTACATAGACCAACCACCAGGGTTTGAAAACTTCAAATACCTGAACCATGTGTATAAAGTCAAGAAGACACTCCATGGCCAAAAACAGGCTCCTAGAGCCTGGTATGATAGATTGAGTTCGTTCCTATTAGAAAAAGGGTTCGAAAGAGGTTTGGTCGACACCACTCTCTTTATTTGTAGATTAGATAATCATGTTTTACTTGTTCAAATATATGTTGATGATATTATCTTCGGATCTTCTAATGACATCCTTCGTAAGGAATTTTCTGAGTTGATGCAGGACAAGTTTGAGATGTCGATGATGGGTGAGTTGACTTTCTTCCTTGGGCTTCAAATTAAACAAATGGAAAGTGGCATTTTCATTCATCAATCGAAATACTGAAATGAATTACTAAAGAAGTTCGATATGGAGCAATGTAAAGATGTATCCACACCTATGACGCTCGCATGTTATCTTGATAAAGACGAAAAGGGAAAAAGTATTGAGGTAACATAATATCGTGAGATTATCGGCTCTTTATTGTATTTGACCGCTAGCCGCCCCGATATTATGTTTAGCGTTTGTATGTGTGCTAGATTTCAAGCTTTGCCAAAAGAATCACATTATATTGTTTTAAAAGGTATCATGATATATTTAAAAGGAACAATAAATATGTGATTATGGTATCCTAGGGATGCATCTTTATCCTTGGTAGGTTACTCTGATTCTGACTTCGCTGGGTGTAAGTTGGATCGAAAGTGATTCTTCACCAAGACTATGAGATCTTGATTTGAGAACGAGAATCTTGGCTGGGGCTAGTTTGCGAGAAAGGTTTTCTCAGGCGATAGATAGAGTCAAACCAAGGAATAGATGTTCTAGATTTCAAGAAAGAAGCATCCTATGTTTTGTAAATTGAATTGGTGTATGTGATTATACTTGTATTCAATAGAGTGAAGAAGAAAATCTTCCAAGATCAGAAGGGGAGGCCTGAATGTAGTTTGCAGTGGACTGCAAACGAACCAGGATAAAAAATCATCTTTGCACGCTGTTTTCTCTTAATCTTCTTTACATTTCTTGTTGTTTTAATGTGAGTTAGAAGCTGATATTTTGCATGATTGTACCCTGCCATATACTTGTTAATATTGCCTAAAAATATTTGTTTTATCTCTGCTTATCTGGTTATAAATAACTGTGCAATTAGCTACTTTGATCATTTTGTTCTGTGTGTGTGTTAATCGATTAAGCCCACTGGTTAATCGATTAACTAGGCTGTTTCTAGAACTGGGTTTTGGTGCGAGAAGCGTGATTGATAACCGCTACACCTATTCAACCCCCTTCTAGGTGTGCCTAGGCCATTGATACCTAACATATTCTATTTATGTTATACATCTCATTATTACTATCTTAATATTGTAAAAGTAACATTACGATATTAGAAGCAAACACTAAACCCTAAACAAAATATATTTAGAAGGAGTGTTGCCTAAAATTAAAGAATAAAAAATAATTCAAACAAAATATAAATCAAATTTGTATTATAATGCATACAACTTTGTATATCTTATGATTGATTTTAATAAAATAGAGGTAGAAGAATCAATTATGTAATAACAATAAAATCAAATCAAGGACATAGTTTTTCAATAATTTTAATAAAAATAAGACTATTATTATATTAATTATAAATTGTGACTCATTATGTTTTATTGTATTCAATTTATATACAATTTCTTGATTTTATAATTGATCTTATGTGTACCTATATTAATGTTTCTAATCTATTTTAAAAACACATTAAGTTAGGATTTGACATGATACTTTTTATGGTAATTTTAATCAAAATAATAAAAAGTTTATCATAATTGATTTGTGTTGAAATAGTTTTCCTTGCTACTTATTGAAGCAAGTTTCTGATTGATTTATTTAATTACAGGTCGATTCTTTGCTCGCCATCTCAGCTTTGTTTAAATAAATTCCAACGCCGGTATAATGGTTTCATGAATGTTTCTTTAATAAAAAACTTAGTTTTATTGAATTATTAACAATTTCATACCATCTCGGCTTTGTTTGAATAAATTTCAATGCCTGTATAATGATATGAATTTAGCAATTTAATACAAGTGATAATGAATGATATTATTTTTGTTTTCCTTTATTAACCGAACTACTTCCTTATTGAAGGTTGGTAAAGAATAAATAATTAAAGCAATAAATAAATGTTAGTTGTTGAAATGTAAATGACAGAAATTAAATGTTAGTTGTGGAAAATAAATAACATAAAGTAAAAGTTAGGTAACTCATTATAACTGTGTATTTTTTCATTTTCACAAAGTTACAATATATGAATTAAATTGCACTTTGAGTTAAGATTTTTTTTCTTTGTCAACAAATAAAATTTATAAGTCAACACTTTATTATTTTACATTTGCATCTCTTTCAAGATTCAATTGTAGTATGGTATAGGGTTATATCGAATCACAAGAAATTTCCTAATAGAAATGTACTCATACTTTGTATATTTTTTCAAAAGTAAGAAAGTAACATATAAAGGTGTTTTTTGTGATTTTTATGAACTAAGAAACATGAAAAATTAAAGAATTAACTATTTACAAATTCAAGAGGGTAAAATTGATTTGAAAGATGGAATTATTTCTTGACTCAAATGATTTTGAAAACATTACAAACTTTATGTTATATTTTCGGTTAATTCCACACACCATTTCTAAATCCTTCATTTAGTATCCTAGAATGATAAGATGATTTTCAAACCTTATGTAAAACTAAACAATAGTTAAGTGACACTCGTCGGAGTAGGTTGTCACACCCTACTTTAGGCTCCATTAACATCATTTAGCCTTGAACATAAGTTTCTTAAAATAGATGCTTGATATGGCAAGTGAACTAAGGTGTAGGTTATACTTTTTAGTTCAATTGTCAATACTTCAAGAAGAAGCATTTTTGGATAATTAAATCAAGTTTTAGGTGATCAAGCTAAAATCGCATTAAGAACTTCATAAAGAATCAAAACTTAACCAAAAGTAATAATTTGAATGTATTAAATTCAAAATATGATATAAAAGAAGAGAAGAAATAACGTTACACCATAATTCTAGTCGATATGTAGGAGCATGAGCCTTCTATCCAGAGATGAGATGCTTTTGATTCCAAATAAGGTTACAAAATCATGTTTTTGCACCTCCTTTTCCAACTCCATTCCCGTTGATTTTCTATGAACTAAAAGTCTAAGAACAACCTAAGAACACTCTAAAAGAAGAGAGAACCGAAATGGGAAGAAGAAGAGAAATTTACAAATTATTTCCAACTATGTGCAATGTGTTAAAGTGAAGGAATGGCTTCTCCTTTTATAGGCATTCTGATGGCATTCTGACCAGCGCCTGACTAGGCTCACCCAAGCTGGTGAGTCAGCAGGTTGTCCCATCTTGGGCAGCTAGCTTGGACAACATAGTATGGGCTTGGTTACATGCATTTATTTATGGTTGTTTGAATTGATATATTAGTTTGCTATCTTTTAACTTGAAAAGTGTCTTTTAATATCTTGAAAAACAAAATTTCTTTGAGAGCCAGACCTCATTACAACCTAACGAAGGCCTGCGTGATCCTTGAAAAATTTGTGCAATCAAAGTAAGTGTTGAGAAAAAAAAACAAAATTAAATTCTTGCAAATCAAACAAGTTGAGTTTTGAGTGAAACACTTACCCATTTGGTTCCATTCTTGAACCATATGTGAAAATGCATCTCTTTGATTGATAACATTTTCTATAAGTGAAGTGCTAAATGAATTTTTGAAAATATGTGTTCATTCTTAGTTTGAAGCATTATGATTCAAAATCACATAATCATAAACACATCTCATGAAACTTTGAAATGATGCATAGTTTTGATCTTGTCCAATATTAATTTTTCCAAAGCCAAGTAGTTGTTATTTTACCTTTGTTTGGGGACAAGCAAATTCTTAAGTTGGGGGGAGTTGATAAGTGCCAAAAATACCTAATTTTCATCCACTTTTCATGGCATTTATCCCATGAAAAAATGTGAAAACCAACTTAATTCAACACTTTTTAAATAAATTTTGTAAGTTTGAATAATATGATTTTTGACCACATCTTGTCCAAGTTTTCTTTGATTTTCGTTGGAAACTGGACCAAAAAGAATGCTTAGCCTTGAAGAAAGAAATCTTTCTTCACCTTGATGAAATGAAGCCAAATTACATGACACATGTTTGCTTAAAACTAAGCATGGTAAGGTGCATGCTTAAACTTAATCATGACTAAGCAACTTGGTCTTGGTTGGAAGAAATTAAAGTCAAAGAAAACCTTCTCACAAAGCTTTCCAGCCAAGCACAAAGCTGTCCAGCCAAGCACCAAGCACCAGGCTAGGTCAGGCACGCAACTAGCTTGCACTAGGTCAGCCAGGCTGCTCAAGAAGGAAGCTGAGCTTGGACCAGGTCAGTCAGGCTGCCGAAGCAGGCAACTGAGTGCGGGACTAGGTCCGCCAGGCGCTTGGCCCACCAGAAAAATGGTTGCTTGACCTGGAAGAATGGCTATGTCATGAATCATGTCACAAGCCAAATGAAATTTAATTTGTCATCAATCTTGAAAGAGATACAAATGTAAAATAGTAAAGTGTTATCAAATAAATTTTATTTGTTGACAAAGAAAGAAACCTTGAATCAAAGCGGAATTTAATTCATAAATTGTATCTTTGTGAAAAATGAAAAATACACAGTCATAATGAGTAATTTAACTACTAACATTTACTTTCTATCATTTACTTTATGAAACTACCATTTAATTTTTGTCATTTACATTTCCGCAACAAACATTTATTTATTGCTTTATTCTTTATTCTTTATACCAACCCTTCAAAAGAAGTGGTATGGTTAACTTCTAACTTTATTCTTTACCAACCTTCCATAAGGAAATACTTTGGTTAATAAAAGGAAATGGAAATAAATATCACTCATTATCAATTATGTTAATTTGCTAAATTCAAACCATTAAACCGGTGTTGGAATTTATTCCACAAAACTGAGATGGTATGAAGTTGTTAATAATTGAATAAAGCAGCTAAGTTTTTGATCCAATGAAATATTCTTGAAACCATTATGTCGGCGTTGAAAATTATTTGCAACAACGCCAAGATGGCGAGCAAAGAATAAACTAGTCATTAAATAAATTGATCGGAAACTGTCACACGCCCTAAAAAATCTTTCAAGAAAATTTCAGACAAGTTTCCGATCAATTTATTTAGTGATAACCAAAATTCACCATCTTTTTATTTAGATCCCATTTTGGTGTACCATCTTCTATTGATTAGCAATTCCTCAGAAACCGCACCAATTTTTCTTTGACTTTAATTTCTTCCAACCAAGACCAAGTTGCTCAGTCATGCTTAAGTTTACGCATGCACCTTACCATGCTTAGTTTTAACCACACATGTGTCATGTACTTTGGCTTGATTTCTTCAAGGTGAAGAAAGCTTTCTTTCTTCAAGCCTAAGCATTCTTTTTGGTCCAATTTCCTACGAAACTCAAAGAAAACTTGGACAAGAGGTTATCAAAAATCATATTATTCAAACACAGAAAATTTCTTTAAAAAGTGTTGAATTAAGCCATTGTGCCTTTATCAAAGAAAACTTGGACAAGTGGTTATCAAAACTCATATTATTCACAATAAAAAATCATATTATTCAAATAAAACACTTGCAATCCAATCAACTATTTTGTATACTTAGTAATAATGCTCTTTAAGTTTACAAAACTTTCAAACACTTTACTTCATGCAACTCAGAAAAATAACTTTGAAAGTTTGAGTTCAAGTTGCTAGAAGTGTAGAAAACTATTTTATAAAAGTGTAGGAAAGTTGTGAGAAAAGTGTGAAAGAGATGTTAAATGATTGTGAGTTCTAAGGCCTTTAAATAGGCTTTCCAATCAGTCATTGTACCTTTATGAAAGAGTAGGAGTTGTTTGGGATGAAAACCCTTGAGTTTCAAACTTGAAAAACTGATGTAACAACTCTCAGTAACCGATTACAGTAAGTGGGTAATCGGTTACCCAAACATGACGTTTTGAAAAATTACATTGAGTAATCGGTTACTCAAACTTTCTGTCTAACAGTGAATTAAAATTCACTTAGAGTAATCGGTTACTCAAATTTGAGTAATCGATTACTCCAATTCAAATTTTGTTGGATAACTGATTCTCACTCATGTAACCTGTTACTCAAATTTTAATAACCTGTTACACAGTATTTTGAAAAATGTTTTCATTTAAAACTTGAAGTGTTTCAATTTCTTTTAAAATATTTTGAGCATTACTACTTTCATATATTAAAGAGTGTAGGATAGAAGTACCTATTTAGACTTAGACTAATTGTCTTAAAGCTTT